>NW_023425562.1:79526996-79831996 GCF_014108245.1 Pipistrellus kuhlii | reverse complement strand
TTGATGTTTTACAGAGAGGAAGGGAAAGGGATAGAGAGCTAGAAGCATCTATGAGAGAGAAACATCGATCAGCTGACTTCTGCACAGTCACCACTGGGTATGTGCCCCAACCAAAGTACATGGCCTTGACTGAAATCGAACCTGGGACCCTTGAATCTGCAGGCCATTGCTCCATCCACTGATCCAAACCAGTTAGGACTGTCCAATATGTTAAAGAAAAAATCCTATCTAATAAAGAGGGAATATGCAGGGGAGGGCATTTGAGGATGACCAGAGTGTCAGGGGAGGGCAGCTGGGGACCATCAGGCTGGCAGGAGAGCAGTTAGGTGTCGATCAGGCTGGCATGGGAGTGGTTAGGGGGTGATCAGGCTGGCAGGCAGAAGCAGTTAGAGGCAATCAGGAGGCAGGTGAGCAGTTGGGAGCCAGGATTGTGAGAGGGATGTTCGACTGCCTTGTTTAGGCCCAGCAGTCAGTCGACCGTCCCCCAAGGAGTCCCAGATTGGAGAGGGTGCAGGTTGGGCTGAGGGACACACACACCCGTGCACAAATTTTGTGCAGCAGGCCTCTAGTGTATACATAATTATTAATAAAAAACTACAACTAATGGCTGATTACTATAATCATGTTGCATTCATTTCCCTTATGTGACTTATGTGCAGGCGCACCACTTCTCTCCACCTATGCTAGCAGTGAATATTTTAGCAGCTGATGGCCATGTCATTAGTCTTGGACTGACTTGTTTGGTGTGCCCAACAGGAAATATTTTGCTTTTGAAGAACAAGAAAAATAGGTTTATTTATGTGATGCTTATTAATTTGTGCAGTTATTCAGTGTCTGGTAAGTTAATGTTGAAGAAAAAATATTAATTTTTATTAAAATGTTCTATTATTTTATGTTAACGATTACTCAGCCTTTTCAGCATGTCTCTATTGAAATAAACCTATGTGTCTATGGAAATTGAAGCTTTTGTTTTCTTGTGGCCCACATAAACTTAAACCTTGTTTATTTAGCCCTTGCTAGCCTTTGAGTTTGACATGCTTGCTGTACACACACACACACACACACACACACATATATATCTGTCTCTCTCTCTCACACACACACAAATGGGCATACACGCCAGTGCCAGGACCTGGACTGGGGACAGGTTGATGTGGCTGCTGGGGCAGACAAGCAAGTCAGGAGAGCATTCCAGATGATGAGCACAGATCCACACCCATGGGTCTGAGGGGGCCAATGGAGGCACCCAAGGCATCACTAGTGGTCAGGGAAGGCTTCCTGGAGGAAGGGCTGAGCCATGAAGAATCACAGGAAGCAGCTGAGTATGTGTGGAGGGTGCCGGACCCCTGAAGATCCCCAAACTGGGTTCAGGACTTACAGACAGGATCTGTCTGATGGGGAAACAGAAGGCAGGGAAGGAAGTTTCTCCATCTGTGCAGGAGGCATGGTAAAGACATGGATCAAATGTCCACTGAACATTTGCTCAGCAAGTGCTAGCTAGGTGAGCACCATGCTCAGGCCTGCATCTGCTCATAGATTTGTCCCTTAAACTCTTGTAGGGGGTGTGCCATTTTTAGACCCCTGACAGGCTCAGAGGTCTTCAGCCTTGGGTGAGGTCACACCACTGTTGAAAGCTGGGCCTGATAGTACCCAAGCAAAGGGCTGCCGGGTGCCAAGCCTGAGACCCTGGTGGGTCAGGAGGTGGGGTTCTGCATGTTCCAACACAACTTGTTAGTCCCCTCTCTCCATTAGACTCTTTCTTTAAGGAGACACACTTAAAGGGCGAACAACATACATATATGTATGTACACACACACACACACGCTTTTATTACCATTCTTAATGGAACTGGTTTTCAGTTACTATACAGAGAAGGCAATGGCAATGAAATAACACTAGTTCTTGGATGCGTCTTGCCTGAAGTCTGCTCTTTCACTAGGTAAGATTAGCTCGTCTCTAACAACTCCCAGCAAGTGGGGAGAGGTTGGAGACAAGCAGCACCCACTGCAGCCTTCTCCCAGGCCCAGTGAGGAGGCGCTAACGTGACTTCAAAAGGGAACAACTCTGAGGGCAAAGTTGATACCCAGTGAAGGCCTCACCTACAGTTTTCTCCGCGGCCGACACTTTGGGGACCTGGGCAGATCGCTAAACTGGCCACAGCCTGTTTCTCAGGTGTCATCTGGGAGGCTCGCTTTCTTGGCTGGCAGAAATTTTGGGTCCGGGGACCCTAGAGGGGCTCGGTCTCGGGCAACTTCGCGGGCAAAAGCTCTCCTTTGGCGGAAGTGGCCCGGGATCGGACGCCGGAGTTGGGGTGGGGTGGCGTGCGGTGAAGAGGCTTACCTGGCGGCCGCCGGAGTCCCCGCGGGCTGCGCACAGCAGACGGGCGTGCGGCCCCTGTCGGAACGGCGGCAGGAACAGGGACGGCGGGGCGCAGGGGGCCGCGGCGCCCAGGAGCCAGGAGGCGTGAGGCCCGGCCCCGGCACCGATCCTGGCCGCCGGGCCCAGCAGCACCAGCAGGCGGGCCATGGCGCGCGGCGAGGCGCGGGGGTCGCGCGGCCGACGGGAGGGAAAGCGAGCTGGAGTCCCGAGCGGCGTGGGCGGGGCCGGAATGCGCGCGCGCCCTGATTGGCCTCGCCCACCGCCCCGGCCCCGCCCCGCCGGGGCCCAGAAGTCGCGCGGGGTGGGCGTGGCCGGAGCTGGAAACCCCGGCGGGGTGGGCGGGGCTTGAAACCCCGCCAGAGTGGGCGGGGCCGCGGACTTGCGTCCTTGGAGCCTTAGGGTGGGCTCTGCCGGCGACCAGTGGTCCCAGCGCGTCACAGGTGGTCCCAGCTCCCAGAGAGGACGTGGCGGGAAGTGTCAAGGCCACAGGATGGGACACACAGCTGCCATGGTATTCCGTAACTATGAGCAGATAATAATCTTTGGTTAGGAGGGAGCCTTCCACAACACCTCACCCACCTCGCACACCTGACTCTGTAAAGCATTTTTTTTTCCATTGAAAGTAGATGATCCAAAATGTCTTTAGATTTTTGCTATTTTAGGCAGGAAAGAACGTATCACAGGGAATTGGTGCTTGGGAAATCATCGGAAAGCTGGAGGAAAGACTCCCTGGCTAGCGGCCCCCTCAGCCACAGCTGAATTCTAGGACACTCTGGCACAGCTGTGGCCCAGAGCTCCGGAAACTGCTGGCCCTGCAGTGCCCTCCAGCTCCCACAAAACAGGTCACTGGGCTCTGCCTCTGCCACAGCTGCCTGTGCACAGCCTGGATTCCGCTGCAGGAAACCTCCACATCTCTGCACACATGATCACCAGCAGCAAACAGCCCAAACTTCGGGAAGATGCCTCTGCCCCACTTCTGCCTTCAAAATATTGTGCAAGTGCATCCAATTGGCAGTCACAAAATCATATCCAGAAACCTAGCTGCAAAGGAGTTTGGGCAATTTCAGACTTTTGTCTAGGAGTAAGATCTTGCCAATGTACCTATTGTGCCTGGTATTGATAAAAATGGGGTCCAGCTGGTGGGGCTCAGTGGTTGAGCATCGATCTATGAACCAGGAGATCACAATATGATTCCTAGTCAGGTTTTGGGATCAATTCCCAGAAGGGGGCTTGCAGGAAGAAGCTGATCAATGAATCTCACCATTGATGTTTCTATCTACTACCTATCTATCTCCCTTCCTCTGAAATGTATATATATATTTAAATGGGGTCATACTGTATGTATGCATATAATGAAATTTTCACTTCATAGATCACTAATGTCTTTCCTGTTAATACCATACTAATAGAACATTATTTATTCACTTATTCATTTATGTTGATCTCAGAGAGAAGAAGGGAGAAACATTGATGTGAGAGAAAAATACTGTTCCATTGTTTCCTGCATTCACTGGACTGCTATTGAACCTGCAGCCTGGGTATGTGCCCTGATCAGCAATTGATCCACCACTTTCTGGTGTATGGTGTTATGTTATGCTGGTACCCTGACCCCAAATTCCAGCCTTCAGAGCTGTGAGAAAAATACATTTCTGTTGTTTAAGCCACACAAATTTATGATCTTTCGTTATGGCTGTCTGAGCTGACTAATATAGACTATAATGGATATGTAGGTGACCCCACCCCCAATTTTTACTATTATAACTTGAAATTAATTGCCCAAATCCACCAACCTTTTTTTTTCTTTTTTCTTTTCCAGTTCCCATCATTTGTGGCAGCTTGCAGCAACAGATGGTGTTGGTAACCCTTTTCTTGAAACTGTCTCATCTACTCATTTACTGGCTCATTCAACATGTGCTTACTGGTGCCGACTGCACGTGTGTGGTTTGCTTCCATCACGCAGCATCTGCTGATGCTTCTCGCTCTGAGATGCAGGGTCTTGGGAGGCAAACAGGTCAGAGTTGAGTTCTGGAGCTTGCGACAATTAGCTGTGTAACCTCCCTGAGCCTCGGCTTTCTCTTCTGTAATATGGGGCTAACAGCACCCACCTCTCTGGCTTCCTGAAAGAATGAAAAGCAATCCAGTGAGTGCACCACAGGCGTGGAGTCAGTGCCCCAGAGGCTTCACTCCTCACCCCTCTTCTCTCCATCATGCAAAACTCTTGGACCACCGTTGAATTGGAAACTGAGAAGGCGGGAGCTAGAGGCTCTTGTAAAAGGAGACACGTGCATTAGCTAATTTGCTTGGCAACTATTCATCCAGCATCAGTGTCCTGCTTGGTGCTGTGCTGGGCACAAAGGGAGACAGGAGAAATACAGGCCAGGGTCCCTCCCTGGTCTTGGAGATGACAGACACAAAAGAACCCTCAACATCTGAATGTCACCCGTGGTAGCTGCTGCCACTCACTTCAGAGTGACCCCTTTCTCTGACTGGCCCACCCCATGGGAGCTTTGTTTCTGTTTGAACTGGGAGTGATTTGGGGTCACTGTCTCTGCTTTCTGCATCACGTTGAAAAAGAACATGGGCTGTGGTGACAGAGCAACCTGGATTTGATTCTGGTTCAGTCACTTACTAATTGTGGCCCCTTGGCAAGTCACTGCCCCTTCCTGCACTCACAGCCCTCACCGCTGATGTGGGGACAGTGATAGTAAACACCCTCGTTGGTGTGAGGCTTAAAGGGGATAACATCTTTATGGTGCTTAACCTAGTGCCTAGCACATGGCAGGAGCTCAGAATTATTAGAAGAATTCTGATTCCTTCTGCCCCAGGTTCCTGCCTTGTTGGTTTTTCTCTTCTTTCCACAAATAAGGTAGAAAATTGGTCCAAAGCTTAGGGACTAATGGCATTTTATGGATTGCCTGGGGCTGAGTTCCCACTTTACTGTGCATTAATTGTGTGATTTGGCAAGTCATTCAACATCTCTGAATTTCAGTTCTATTATCTGTAAAATGGGAATAATAACTACCACCTCATGGGGGTTGCTGTGAAGATTAAGAGGAATCATGAACCAAAGGTAGTTGTCATAGGGCTTGGTACATACAATACCTTCCAGAAATCTAGTCGTAGTGAGCACAACTTCATTGTTCATTCTGAGAAGTGATGTGGGCTTTATTGCGTCCACTGAGGAAAGTGGTAGCTGGTTGGAGGATGGAGATGCTGATGTGGCATTTTGAGAATCTCTTCTCAACCACCTTTGAGATAGAAAAAGAAACTTCTCAATACTTAGGAAGGATCTGGATTAGCTGGGACTATGATGTCTGTAGTCCTCTCTTTTTTTATGATGTCTGAAATGGTTGCTAATGATAATGTCTCAAGTAGTATGATAATGATGTAAAGACTGCTGATGCGTGTCTGAGAAATGGGATTCACAGGAAATAAAATCAATATCTGTAAAGCAAACCAATACCTGCCTGTACTGTTGGCAATTGTGGAGTTTTTAGAAGCTCAATTGATTTTTTAAATTATAAGTAATATTTGCTCATTGCAAAAATAAAATTCAAATGACACAACCAGTAAGACCATTTATTTGTTCAATAAACATGTTTGGAGCACCTACTCAGTGCCAGGCACACAACCCTGAACTAGGAAAACAAAAATCTCCATGGAGCTTATGCACACTGGGGAAGATATTTTGGGGGAAATATCCTATCTAATAGAAGAATAATATGTAAATTGACCATACCACAGTCATACCCACAAGCCACGCCTGCCAGTCAGTCATGAGTGAGTATGCAAATTAACCCAATCAAGATGGCTATGGTGACAGAGGGAACAAGAGGCTTGGGTTTTCCCAGCAATGGAGGAAGGTAAGCCTTCCACACACCCTGACCAGACTGGACTCCACTCAAGGCTACAAAGTTTCAATTTTAGAAGATAAATAAATCCCAGATACCAGGGCCTCTGTTTGCAGGCATGGCAGACCAGCAAACCACCACAGGCCCCTTGCCCAGGCCACCCCACACCCCAAGAGAACCCCCAACCTCATCTGGGACATCCTTCAGGGCAAACTAGCTGGCCCCCACCCATGCACCAGGCCTCTATCTTATCTAATAAAATAATAATATGCAAATTGACCGTCACTCCAACACACAAGATTGCTACCCCCATGTGGTCAAAGATAGCTGCCCCTATGTGGACACAAGATGGCCACCACAAGATGGCCAGCAAGGGAGGGCAGTTGGGAGGAACCAGGCATGCAAGGGAGGGCAGTTGGGGGCAATCAAGCCTGCAGGGGCAGATAGTTAGGGGTGACCAGGCCAGGAGAGGAGGGAAATTGGGGACGATCAGGCCTGTGGGGAAGGGCAATTGGGGAGGATCCAGGCCTGCAGGGGAGAGCATTTGGGGGTGGGGTGGAGGATCAGGCCTGCAGGGGAGGGCAGTTAGGGTGACCAGGCCTGTAGGGAGGACAGTTAGGGGCAATCTGGCTGGCAGGGTATCAAGCCTAAACGGGCAGTGAACAACAGGGGTCCCAGATTGGAGATGGGGCAGGCTGAGCTGAGAGACACCCCCCTCCCCCGCACAAATTTCATGCACCAGGTCTTTAGTAATTATAAAAAAAAAAAAAAATCTGCCAACCTATAAAACAAAAGGAGAGAAAACACTTTTATTATTGATTATTATTTAATAATAATATTAAGCCAGAATGTGATGCATATGGCAAAGACATAAGGAAACCTCACCCTTTTATAAAGTTGAGCAGGTGGCAATCAATTACATGCATGTTCTCAAGATAAACAATAACTCGTCCTCAGGTCAGAGGACTTGGAGGTGCCATTTGCCACACAAGTTCACGCTGCATCCCCTGGTCATTGGGGCGGCCTTGGCCATCAGTGTTTTCTAAGTGTCTTTATCCACAGGAATAACAAACTTCTCATCTCTCCGACAAGCATGTGATTGTAACAGGGAGCTGGTCACCGTGAAGCCTCCCCTTGGCAAGGGGTCAGGGACAATCTGTCTTCATTTTCACATTTCAAAGAGGTGGTTCTCAGACTCTTACTAAACATAGATCTTTGTTGTGAAAATTAGCAGGATTACTTCATTTTGAGGAAGGGTCACAAGTTTTCTAAAGAAAATACAGCAAGAAAAGGGGAGGGCGGTGTCTTTTCCCTTTTTGCTCTAAGGAAAAATAAGTTTTTCCAGAGTGTCTTTACCTTTATAGAGACAGCATTAAACAAATAAGCTCTGTATCCCTCTGTGGTGGGGGGGTGGTAAGTGCCAGTGGGAGTGAAGTCAGGGACTGGAGAGTAGCTGGTGTCCAGGAAGAACTCGTGTGCCTAGCATCCGGGGCCAGATACCCAGGGAAGCCCCGCAGTGGCCTTGTCAGCGCTCTGCGGGTCCTTCTGGGCATGTTTCCATGTGTGAACAATCGCATCTGGCTGTTGCTTTATTTGACCTTTTTTTTTTTTTTTTTTTTAAACTAAAAATGGGATTGTAACATGTTCTACCTTTGCCTTTATCATGTACATGCCACCAAGGACATCTGCCCATGTTGGCAGAGCAGCCTCATCTTTCTTTAAATGGCAGCTTTGTCTTCTCCTGGTGGCTGTGTCAGAAGGTGTTCCCACTCCCCGATTGTGGACATTTAGGGTCTTCTCCGTGGAGGCTGAGAGCATGAGCTTTGGGTGGAAGCCCAGGTTCAAGTTTTAACTGTGCCACTTGCTTCCTGAAAGACACCAGACAGGTTACTAGGCCTGTGCCTCAGTGTCCACATATGCAAGGTGGGGAGAGTAACCAGGGCCATGATGGGGTTATTGTGAGGATTAAATGTATTAACACATGGAAGAGGCTCTGGCTCAGAACTGGCCTATATTGGTTATTGGTCTACAGCTGTCATTATTATAATACTAAAGTCCCGGTGCACAAAATTCATGCATGGTAGGGTCCCTAGGCCTGGCTATTGATCAGGACTGATGGGGGCCTTCCTTCATTCTGTGCCACCCCCTGGTGGTCAGCTCACATCATAGCAAGCGGTTGAACTCCTGAGTGGACACTTTGTATATTAGCCTTTTATATATATACTAGAGGCCCAGTGCATGGATTTGTGCACTGGTGAGGTCCCTCGGCCTGGCCTGCGGGGATTGGGCCAAAAGTGGCAGTCTGACATCCCCTGAGGGGTCCCGGAGTGTGAGAGGGTGCTCTGTAAAGTCGCTATTGCCACAGCTTGTGCCTTGAGCTCTGTCCCTGTTGGTCAGTGCATGTCATAGCTATCAGACAGTTGGCAGGACACTTAGGCATATATATATATATGCCATGTTTCCCTGAAAATAAGACATCCTCTGAAAATAAGACCTACTTACAGGTTTCCTTCTAAGTGAAATGTAAGGCATCCCCCCAAAAATAAGGCCCCCCTAGGCTAAACATGAGAGATTTGGTCCACTGATTCTGAAAGAAATGGAATCACAAGAAATTCACCAGGAAATTCAGGAATTGGGTTGTTATGATGATGTTCCAGAAGATGATGACATGATTGTCATTGAATAAATGAGTAAATTCTTGATACTGTAGGATTCACAGTTTGTCTGGTTTGTGTTGACAATTACCGTACTACCGTACCATATACAGGTAATAAATTTCCTTTATTTTCATTTAACAATAAATGTGTACCTTATTCTTCTTCATGGAAAAATAAGACATCCCCTGAAAATAAGACCTAGCACATCTTTGGGAGCAAAAATTAATATAAGACACTGTCTTATTTTCGGGGAAACAGGGTATATATATTCCCAGTTACTGGTTGTTCTCTCACGAAGGCTGTGTCTGTCTTCTCATTCCTTCCTTTCTTTCCTCAAGTATTCTTGAGCATCTGTGATCCTCCAGGCACTGGGTGAGATGGTGGGCAGCTCCACACAGGCCTGCTCTCATGGAGTTTAGAGTTAAGTGGGCTGATGGGCAGTGGACAGAGAGCCACGTGAGGACAGCACCATGAGTTGTGGTTGCTGCTGAGCGAGCAGAAAGGCCACCTGAAGGAGGCAAAGCAGCAGACACAGAGACTCCAACAACAAGAGTGCATTTCTGAGAGAAGGCAAGAGCACAGGGGGTGGGCAGGCAGCCTGAGGAGGCCTGCCCTGCAGGGGCATGGAGAGGAAAAAAATTGCTGGAAGCCATATCTGGCAGTTTCCTGTTAGCTGCGGTGGGTGATTGTTGTTGGGTTTCAATCAGGGGAGCGACACCAGGTAGTGGCCACGGGAACAAGTCCTCTTTGTGCCTGGAGAACGGGCTGAGGAGGCAGGTCAAGGAGCCTGCCCCCGGGGAGGATCTATGGACTCTGCCTGGGCTCTGCTGGCAGCACTGGGTCCCAGGGGAGGACCTGATGGACCCGGAGGCCTGGAGAACCTGCACTTGGAGGCTGCAGCCTTTATGCCCTGGGTGAGATGCCTGGGAATGAGTCTGTGCATCGACTGGCCTGCAGGGCTTCAACTGGCTTTGGCTTAAGGTCCAGCACCATACCGTGTGAGGACCATGGGGACTGAGCCACCAAACCCGCTAGAGTCTGTGTACACTTTTTTTGCGTTTTGGTCGCAGTGTGGAGTCTGCTTGTGTGTCAGTTCTCTGCTCGTTCACGCGGAGCCAGCTGTCCCTTCCCGGAGCCGTCTTTCATGGTCTTTCTGCCCTCCGCGGGGCCAGGTTCAGGTTTCAGTGGAGGCTCAGGGGCTGGGACACAGGGGTGGCAGCAGCCCTGAGCAGGGCCTGCAGGAGAGGGAGCGACTCGCGGGGTAAGTCGGGTCTGGCTTTGGAAAGGAGCTGGCCCAGCGTCTAGGGACGCACGGCAGGAACTCTGCCCAGTGGGCTCTGAAGCCACATCCTCACAGCCTCTGCACAGCGGGCCAGGCCTCAGCCTTCCACACGCAGGGGCATTTTTAAATGATGTTGGTTCTTGGACGACCAGTGTGTGTGTGTGTGTGTGTGTGTGTGTGTGTGTGTGTGTGTGTGTTTGTGTGTGTATGTGTGCGCGTGCATGCGCACAGGAATACAAAGCCATTTGATTCGTCGTTTTCCTTTTAATAGATTACCAAGAAAAAGGGGGAGGTGGGCTGGGGAGAGATCCGACCTCCCAATATCTATCCGGGAAGAATATTTTTGTTACTTCTAGACACAGGTTGCTGGCATTTGAATGTTAGTTCTGCTACTTGCTGCTAGCTGACCTTGACACCGTCCTTAATCTTGCCGAGTGTGTTTCCTCATCTGTACAGTGGGGTATGATGTGATTGACTGTGGGAGTGCTGGAGGGTGACCCAGTAAGGGTCTTCAAATAGAGCTGGCAGACAGCAACCACCTGCTGCCGAGTCCTGGCAGGAGGACCCCGCTTATTATCCTTGTTCCATTGTGTCATTCAGAGGAGATTCCAGCCGGTGAGCAGCTGCTCCTTATTGCAGGGTTTGCTGCCAGACCCCGAGTGCCTCCTGTGGAACTAAGAACAAGCCCATGGGGCTGGCATTATATTTATTCCTATTTTGCAGATGACGAGGTTAGAGAGGTTGCAGGAGGGTGGTCTGGGCTCCTGGGCCCCCAGCCCGTGGGAGGACAGAGGCCGCTTGGTCAGTATCTCAGGCACTCTCTGTGGCTGAGGACGTTGCCTGGTGCGCGATCTGGTCCCAAAGGTGGCAAGAGCCAGGGAGCTGGGCCTAAGAGGCAGCCAATAGGGGACCGGACTGGCTGGCTGCAGCTGGGTGATGCTGGCAGGGACAGCCAGATTCAATCTCAACAACCAGTCCAGCCCCGACACTGATAACCCTGTCCTAGGTGCCCTCGCCCAGCAGGTGGCGCTGCAGGCCTCGGGAAGGCTTCCAACACCAAGAGCAGAGGCAGAGCCTGCCTGTTGTTTGGGGAGAGTTTTACAACCTGAAAATACAAGGACCTGAGACAGTGACGGGGCAATGCGCTTTCAGCAATAAGTTTCTGCACTTGAGTCACGAATTGCCTTTTGTGAAACCTAAACAGGGAAATAAGCTTAATCACTCACTGAGTGCTTTATTTGGGTTGTTTTTGAAAAAAAAAACCAAAACCAAAAAATCCCAAAACAAAAAACAAACAAACAAAAAAAACTATTGATTTCAGAGAGAAAGGATAGGGAGAGAAATATAGAAAAATTAATGATGACAGAGAATCATTGATTGGCTGCCTCCTGCATGACCCCTATTGAGGATGGAACCCACAACCTGGGCATGCGCCCTTGACCAGAATCAAACCTGGTACTCTTCAGTCAGCAGACGGATGCTCTATCCACTGAATCAAACCGGCTAGGGCTTTTTGGGTTGTTATTGCTTCTTTTTCTTTTATTTTTTTCTAAATTTTTTGTTACATCAAAATGAGTCCATATTTATGCAAAACATATGGCTCAACTGACATAGTATCCCTAAGGAGAAGCATGCAAACACAGCAGATGCAGATTTACAGATTAGAAAAAGATGAAGAGAGATTAGTAGTTGGAGTAGTGGAGCCAGGCAGGAAACCCTGGTGGGTCTGGCTCCAGGGCTGCTGAGTAATCACCCTCTTTCCCTTCTTCAAACACCCCCCTATTGATTCTATGAGCAGAAAAGGGGATAATTACTGGGTGGAAGGAAATGGTGAATGGAAAGGCGTTATTTCCTGAGAAGCAAAGGGTGAGTCCAGGCCCTGCACAGGGGTGTGTTCCTGACTGGGATGGGTCTTTGGGATGTGTTGGGTGCACATCATTCTGGGATCAGGAAATGAGACAGGGCAAGGCTGATGTGGGAGGGCAGTGCCATATCCACCTAAGGGGCAGCTGCCTTTAGCTTTAGCACATCATGTGCCCAATGTGGACACATCTACTGGTTTTGTAAGATAAGCTGTTTGTGGGATGGAACCAAGATAGCAGCATAGGCAAATAGCTTCCCACAACCACATCAAAACTACAACTAAAAGACAAAACAACTATCATCCAGAACCACCAGGGAAAGCTGGCTGAGTGATAGTTCAATGAAAAAAGTACATTGAGACTGGAAGGAGGTACAGAGGCACGTGAGGAATGGGCTGTGTGTGCTGCTTCGTTTTTGTTTTTCAATTGGAAGGGATATACAAGCTTCCTATTGCTCTGAACTCCAGTTCCAGGCAAGACTCTTGGGTCCCAGGCTCATATGGAGAGAATCTGGACTATCTGGCATCAGGCTTGAATGTAAGGGCAGCTTTCTCTCAGAGGTGCTTACAGCAAACATTGTGCCTGCTTGGGGGCCTGGATTGCAGGGACCTCTCTGGAGTAGGGCTGACTGGCAGCCATTGCTGTTTGCTCTGCCCTGGTGATTCCCTGAGACCCTGCTCCAAACAATTTACAACCCCACCCAAGTTGTGGCTTTTGTGTACGAATGGCCTGTCATTTCTCAGTCTAAAACCTATAAAACTGCAGCTGGGTCAGAGAGTCCCAAAGCTTCCAAAAGAAGGTCCAAGGCCCAACAGCAGCAGCCTGCCTTGCTTCACAGCTGGGCCTCATCTGGGCACTTCCAAACCCTGTCTGTAGCTCCTGCTGAGTGGCCTCAGGCAGTGGCTGACTTTGCACCTCCTTGAAGATCCAAGATCCAGTGTATCCAATGATCAGGTTAGACCATACCAGAGTACAACTCTTCACATCCATAAGAAACACATTCAAAGGGCAGACTCAGTGAGCACCAAAGCCCCACTGAAGCAAGTCCTGCCTCATACGGATGTCTCCTGTACAGCAGTTCTTCCACTGTAGACAGCTGGTCCTCAAAGCCAATTCCTCCCAGTGATACCAAGAGCAATCAAGGCTTAACTATAATAAGACTGTGCACACAGCCCACAAGAGGATGCACCAAAAGTGTCTACCTCAGGTGATTGGGGAGGCTGAGCCACTGGGCCCTATAGGCCACCTATCACTCAAGGCCACTCTATCAACACAGGAAGCAGCCAAAATATGGAGACAAAAAAACATGTCACAAATGAAAGAAATGGAGGAAAGCAAACTACCAGATATAGAGTTCAAAACCACAGTTATAAGGTTACTCAAGAATTTTCTAGGAACCTCTCTATGACTTAATGAGACCTTTAAGGATCTTAGTGAGAATGCAAATAACATAAAATAAAATAAAAAATAATGGAAAAGAACCAGACAGAAACTAAGCATACACTGACTGAAATAAAGAATAATATACAGAGATTCAACAATAGGCTAGAGGATCCCAAGAATCAAATCAAAGATTTAAAATATGAAGCAGCAAAAAATACCCAACTGGAAGAGCAAAAAGAAAAAAAAAGTTCCAAAAATTTGAAGAATGTGTAAGGTGCCTCTGGAACACCTTCAAATGTACCAACATCAGAATTATGGGGATGTCAGAAGAAGAGAGAGAGAGCAAGATATTGAAAACCTATTTGAAGAAATAATGACAGAAAACTTCCCCCACCTGGTGAACAAAATAGACTTACAAGTCCAAGAAGCACAGAAAACCCTAAACAAGAGGAATCCAAAGAGGACCACATTAAGATACATCATAATTAAAATGGCAAGGGCAAAAGACAAAGAGAATCTTAAAAGCAGCAAAAGAAAAACAGTTAGTTACTTACAAGGGAGTACCCATAGGATTGTCAGCTGATTTCTCAATGGAAACTATGCAGGCCAGATGGGACTGGAAAGAAATATTCAAAGTGATGAATAGCAAGAACCTACAACCAAGATTACTCTACCCAGCACAGCTATCATTCAAAATTGAAGGTCAGATAAAGAGCTTCACAGACAAGAAAAAGCTAAAGGAGTTCATCACTGCCAAACCAGTATTATATGAAATACTGAGGATATTCTTTAAGAAGAGGAAGAAGAAGAAAAAGGTAAAGATAAACATTATGAACAACAAAGTGACAACAAATACATATGTATCAACAAGTGAATCTAAAAATCAAGTGAATAAAAAATCTGATGAACAGAATAAACTGATGAATATAATAGAATCAGGGGCATAGAAATGGAGTGGATTGACAATTCTCACAGAAAAGAGAATGTGGGGAGTGCAGGAAGAGACTGGACAAAAATCTTATACTATGGATGAAGATAGTGTGTGTTTGGGGGCAGGTAAGGGCATGGAGTGGGGTGGGAACTGGGTGGAGGGGAGCTATGAGGGGGAAAAAGAGGAACATCTGTGATAATCTGAACAATAAAGAATTTAAACAAACAAAAACAAACAAACAAATAAATACAGGGTGGATGAGCAGGGGGAAAAAAAAGATAAGCTTCGTGCAAAGTGGCCACTGTGGCTGAGGGTCTATTTTCTACCCCTGGAGTCTGGGCTGGCCTGTGACTTGCTTTGTCAATAACATGCAGGTGATGGGGTGTGTGAGCCCAGGTCTCAAGGGGCCTTTGCACTCAGCTCTTGCTCTTAGAACCAGCCTTCTGGAGGAAGAGAGCCAGGGGAGCAGGGCGAGGCATCCCAGCTGAGGCCGGCCTTGAGCAGCCAGCCACAGCTAGTCCAATAGCTGGTCATAAACCTGTGACCAAGCCCCGCTGAGATCAGCTAAGCTAGCCCAGCCCAGCTGAGCCACCTGGCTGACCCAGCCCAAACTGCTTGTTGTAGTAAAATATAGAAATGTTTAAAAACGCTTAAAGAATGTGGGAAAAGTTAAAAATGTTTGCATTAACTACCCTTAAACTTAAAGTCTGATATTAAAGAAATATTCCCCACCGCCCTGAAGCGTGTGTACCCCAGAGATAAGGATGTAAACTGACAAAGAGTGACTTGTGTCAAGATAAACACGTGCCTGAGTGACTCTCCTTAGCCCCTCTCCATGTTTGAGATTAACATATGTGCATTGATAGCCACCTGGGCTGCTGTGGGTGTGAATAAGACTTAAATATGGACCCTGGCCAGTCAAGGATGCTCATCTTGTGGAGACATTACACGATCGAGCTCTTGGGAGAAGAATGCTGGTCCCCTGCACCCAGACCAGACCAGCCCAGCTGCCGGACCCCAGAGGACAGCACCACGGGGATCCCTAACTAAGCTAGTACCCTCAGCCACTCAGGAATTTGTGTGAGTAATAAAGAGCTGTGTGATTTGCAACTGCTTCTGTTTCATGTGGTGTAATTCCTCCGGCAGTTAATTGAATTAATTTGTGTAAGCTTAACATTTAAATTAAAGCCTCTGGTCTTTGTCGGTCCTAAGCCTGCCACTCTGGTCCTGCTGGCTAAGAGCAGTCTCTTCGCTAGCAACTACTTGAATGTCCCACACCTGCACGGTTCAAGTTTATCCCAAGGGACACCTTAGGTAAACGCCCCAGCTCCTTTCCTGGGGGATCTGCTTGGGACACTGCTGGACCCTAGCATCTTGAGACAATAAATGGTTGTTGCACAGAAAATGCTAACTGGTCCAAGCTGACCACCTGCATTTAAAGATGTAAAATCTCCTGATTGTTAAATGCTGGAAATGAATTAAAACAAGCAAACAAAAACAACAAACCCACCAACCAAAACCTCTACAGGTTGAACCAAGTATTTCTGAGTCCCCTGGCAGCAGGGATCACCCGTTCCCGGATGGTGCCACAGAGCCTGTGGAGCAGAAACTAATCCTGGTGTGCCGCTTGCAGCAGTCTTGGCACATGCAGACTTGAGTGAATTTGGAAATGCTAAGTGAATGCCAATGCAGAGAAGGGTTTGTGGCTACTCTCAAATGGCACTCATCTGCCTGGGCTTTCCTCTTGGGCATGGAGCTTCCACTTTTGTATCTATGGGTTTCTTTGTTCCAGATTCTCTCTGGTCCTGTTAAAAGCAGAATTTTTCAGCTTCAGTAATGAACAGAGCCCTGATGTTGTTACTCACTGCAGTGGGCCTGGGCACCAGCAGAGAGTTAGCTTCTGCCCATCAGCTTGTTTTAATAACTTCAGTGGTGAGAAATCAATGGGTATTGACTAGTGTGAGGAAACGGGTATTTTGAGTCAGCTAAGTAATAGCAAGATGGAGCTAGACTCTTCTTTTGCACTTCAGATTTTCAAGATTGCCAAGTTGTTTTACAGGCATCTGTGAGGTTTTAAAGAGCCATTAAAAACAACCGTGGTTCTGAATGTCTGACATAATGAACAGATGTAATTCCCTCAGATTTGCAAAACTGGGAGAGAATAGAAAGCCTCAAGGTGATAGGAGTGGCTTCGGGTTCTCTCAGGGGAATTTTTCTCCGAGTTATTCACTGGTGGCTCTTTTATGAGATAGGAAGGATATGGTGGTGCATGTTTTACACAGTGGAGCCCAGTGTGCCGTCCTCTGCCTTCGGACTCGAGGCTCATCTGTGCTTGCAGATGCTTCCAATGCTATTTCCATTTCAGAAGCTAAGATCATTCCAGCTAATGGATCGGTGGAGAAGAGACTCCAGGGTACAGGACATCTTTTCTCTGAGTGTGGGCGGAGACTCCCCTACATCGGATTACATGGGTCAGGCAGTAGGCAGCTCCTTTGTAAGGAGATATAACTGAAATGTAACATGTGAGTTTGAAGAGTACAGACATTGGTTTGCTTCATTTATGTATAATATTACAAGAGGAATATGCAGTAGCATTAGCTAACACATGTATCATGCCACATAGTTATCATTTTTTTTTGTTGAGTTGACAGCACTTCGGGTGGTCTCGTAGCAACTGTGAAGTGTATAGCAGCGTGTATAACTGCTATACACTTCACAGTTGCTAAGAGACCATCTGAAGTTGACTGTAACCACTACGAGACCACCCGAAGTTGACTGTAACCATTATGAGACCACCCGAAGTTGACTGTAACCACTATGCTGGGCATTAGGTCTCAGAACTCATTGACCTATTGCCTGTAAGTCTGCACCCTGTAGCATCATCTCCCCCTTCCCACCCAGCGCATTAGAGGTGTGAGGTAGCAGGCATGTGGGCAAGGGTGAGCTCCGGAAAGATGTCCCCTATGTGCCAATATCTGAGCAGAGAGGTCTCAGTGAGATGCTGACCTGAAGCCTAGAATATACAACAGTTGGCTTTGAGTTCTGCCAGTAGGCTCAGGAGAGTCTTTTCTAGATATTTAAGACCTGTCTTAGCATAGGGTCAAAGGCCCAGCTCCTACTGAGGGATACCCATCTCTGTGTCTGACTCACAATACTTCCACTTGGAACTGGCCCTTCGGCAGGAAGGTGACACTGTGTGAACTTCGGTAGTTGCCCCTCACTGCGTTGCTGATCACCCCGACAATCAGTGACTCAAAACAACCATTGAAACTTGTAAAGAATTTTTGTGAGTTTATTTGAGCCAAACTGTTGACATATGCCGGGAAGCAGAACTTCAATGAATTGAGATAATGCTCTGGTGAATGGTGGGTTACATCTGTATTTATACACTGAAATCAAAGGATAAGGACGTAGGTAGGTTACATAAAATTTATTGTGATAGATTAGAAAATAAAACAGGGAAACCCCTGGGACTGGACAAAAAGTAAAATGATGGACACATACTAGGTGGGTGAAGGAACAATTAACAACACTGAAGGAATTTGTGGTATCTGTGCTGGCGCTCAGCCACATTAGGTTGTGTTCCAATGGGTCCAGAAAAATGGAAGTTACAAGTTACCCAGACATTCCAAGGGTATGTTATCATAGATGCAAAAAGACAGATAAGCTCAGTTAAGGTAAAGGTTGACCTTGTCAGTGAAAATACTGGCCTAGGATGTAACTATCCACCATAACTGCTTTTTAGTTAAAGTTTAATTTCAGACCATCCTTTGTGGTTACTTTAGGTCTCTGAGTTTGGAAGACAGCCATGCAGGCCTCCCCTGAGTTTGTCAGGTCAGCATGTGGCCCCTTTCATCCCCATCAGGAAACATTTATTATCACTCACAAATATTATGGGTAAGCAATTTGGAACAACTTAATTGGGTGGCTCTGCCTCTGGATTTTTCACAAGGTTTCAGTCAACATGTGGGCTGCAGTAATCTGAAGGTTTGATTGGGGCTGGACGGTCCATTCCAAGGTGGTCCATCGCCTGGCAGGCCCATTGGTGTTAGCTGTGGGCGCTTCCCCTCCACAGAACAGCTTGAGGTCCTCACAATACAGGCCAAGTGATCTCAGGAGACAAAGGAGAAGCTGTGATGTTCTCTGTGACCTAGATTTGGAAACCACACACTTCTGTAATAGCTTTTTGGTCAAAGAGGTCAAGACTATTCAAGGAGGGAGGGGTGACACCAAAATGTGAATTCCAGGAAGTGGGGATCATTGGGGACTACTTTGGAGGCTGGCTGCCACATGAACAATATTCACTGTGCCACAAAAACAATAGTCACTAGTACAGATAGAGGGCTGACTATGGGCTAAGACCTGTGTGGTGCTCGTTACACACAGAATCTCATACATATAAATGCTGCTCATTTTTTATTTTTTTTTAACATTTAGAAATAATTCAGCCAAGCATGAAAGGAATACGTTGTAAGTTAAGAGTTCAGAAGGAATTGTAAATAAAAACGGTTTAGAAACATACAAGCCAGATACTGTGAAGTGAACAGGAGGGAGGACTGGAGAGAAGGAGGAGGACAGATGCTATGAGGTGGACAGGAGGGAGGACTGGAGAAAAGAAGGGAGAACAGATGCTGTGAGGTGGATGGGAGGGGGGACTGGAGAGAAGGATGTGGGAGCTAGTGAGCAGCTTACAAAGGCAGAGCCTCAAGAATCCTGTGGGAAGTTGATGGAACAAGAAATGGAAGATTGAGAGTCACCAAGTAAAGCTCTGAGTATCAAAAATAGAGATAGAGAGGGGACATTCTGAGCTAATCCTGTTGGTGGGCAGGCGATGCATGGCTAACTTCAGGAATAAGCATGTTCCTCAGAGCTGAGCAGGTGAACATTGGGGTTTGTTAGTTGGAAATTGGTGCTACAGGCCCCACTGGAATGATTCTGCAGGGGAAGACGTGTAGGCCAGACTAAAAGGAAGAGAGTTAGACATTCCAGGGACTTCCCTGGGGAAGCAGACAGTGGTCTCAAACCTGAACTTCCACAGAACCACCTGCTGGGCTTGTTAGAACCGGGCTGTTGGGCCGGTGCCCCGAGTTTCTGCTGCAGCAGTCCTGGGGGGAGTAAGAGAAACTCTCCTGTGTCTTCCCGCTGCCCACACAGACCTCTGTAAGCAACTTTCCAACACCAGCCGGGCGCCCTGTAGTTCAGCTCAGTCCCAACACCATCTACCTGGGGTCAGTGGCAGATCCCACAGTGGAGGTCTCAGTCCCATAAGACCAGCCCCACTTCACATGTTGTCACCTGGGCTCCTGGCCAGCTGCCTATAAATAGGAGTTCCCCCAGCCTTTCGCCCCACTTGGGTTTGATAATTTGCCAGAACAGCTCACAGAACTCAGGGAAACACACCCCTGCCCAGACACTCAGCTTGTCCCGAAGCCCCCACCACCCTGGTCCTTCCCGTGCGGAGCCCTCAGCATAATGGGGAAAATGACAAGACAGCACAGAGGACACAGGGTTTTCAAAATACATAAAAGAAGAAAGGGTGCTGACAATAGTGTCTTCCCATGCCTTTTCTTTCACAGTGAATTCTTATATAGGAGCACGAATACTTTTGAGTTCAGTGACTCATTTTCTCCTGTAATTTTATTCCAGAACATTGCCTTTCTTAGAGGTCTCCATGGTACCAGGAGAAGAATACAGATCCACCCGGATACCATGCGATGTATAGCAATACCTTCCAGCTGTGCAAAACATGACCTCTTGTCTGAACACCTGCTGAAAAGTAGCATCCTGGCTCATTCATTCCTGTGTTCATTCATTTATTCATCCAACAGATTTTGACTGACCAGTTTGGGGGCTGGGATACCGCTGTGAATAAGACAAACATGTGCTGCCCCAAGGAAGCTGACATTTATGAGAGAACCTTCCCCCCAAAACACTGTCCCATGTGTGGTGGCAGAGCAGAATGCACACGACGAGGGAAAAAGGTGGGAGAGGCGAGAGTGCCACCTGACCTTGGCAGGCAGGGCACATGGGGAGTGTCACAGGTGGTGACATTGGAGCAGAGGCCCGAGGCAGTCTGGGAGTGAGCCAGGTGACCACCTGTGGGAGGAGCGGTAAGTGCAAAGATCTGAGGCCAAAATACGCCTGAAGTTTGCCATTGAGGATGAAGAAAAGGTGGCCGAGAGGAAAGAAGTTAGTAGATGTTTAGACCCATCTGTGCTTCCGAAACCTCTGGCTTACGGACCCAGTTTTCCTTCACTCTGTCCTCTGAATTCTTAAAACACACACACACACACACACACACACACACACACACACACACAACATATATCATCTCTACCACAATAACTTGTGTAAGAAAAGGGAAATATAAACCACAATTATTTTTTAATTAGGACGGAATCTTCTTAAATGGAAGGCCTGTGATTCTTGGTTTGAATACACAAAAATGAGTATGGTATGGAATCAGAGAGAAGGGCCTCAGGGGAGTGATATCTATGTACCTGGAAGAGGACGTTTGGAGCTGGGAGGGCAACCAGGAGGGCAGGCACAGGAGGAAACGTGGGCAGGAGGAGGGTGGGGTGGAGGCTCCGAGGGAGTGGAGTGGACTCTGAGGAATCTCCCATGGCAGCTGGCTGAAGGATTTGCAGAGGAAAAGGTTTTAAATATAAAATAACTTATTGTTTTTTCAATTTATTTTAGTTTATTTAATCAACACTTCCTTAGCATTTAGCCAAGCATAGTTCTAAGTGCTGTTTGAAATGTGTGTTTTTTTTGAAATACAATTCATATACCATACAATTCACCCTTTTAACAAAGTGTACAACTCAGTAGTTTCAGTATATTCAGAAAATTGGACAGGCATCACCACTATCTAATTCAGAACATTTTCATCTTCAAAAAGCAAGGGTGGTAAAATGTACCAATTAACGGTCATTCCCCAGGTGTACAAAATGTTTACTCATGAATATTCATTACAAGTCTAAGGTAAAGACTATAATTATCCATTGTTTTCAAAGGAAGAACTGCACTCAGGGTTCATAGAAGGTGGGATTTGAGTTTGAACCCAGGACATCTGGACCAAGAACCCCCAGTAGGAATTAATTTATTGACAACAAGTGAAGGCATTTCCACCTGCCACACAGTGGGACATTCAATATGGACAAAAGCAACACTAGGCAGCACAAAAGAAAACAAGCAGGCTCTTAAAACTCCCCCACCCTGTCGCTATCTCTCCTCTCTCACCCTTGATGTTTAGTTAGATCTTTTTTTTAAAAAAAAAAATATATTTTATTGATTTTTTACAGAGAGGAAGGTAGAGAGATAGAGAGCTTGAAACATCGATGAGAGAGAACATCGACCAGCTGCCTCTTGCACACCCCCTACCGGGGATGTGCCCGCAACCAAGGTACATGCCCTTGACCAGAATCAAACCTGGGACCTTTCAGTCCGCAGACCGACGCTCTACCACTGAACCAAACCGGTTTCGGCTTAGTTAGGTCTTTTGATTTACATCCCAGTTTTAAACTATTCTTTTAAAAAAAATATATTTTATTGATTTTTTACAAAGAGGAAGGGAAAAGAATAGAGAACCAGAAACATCAATGAGAGAGAAACATTGACCATCTGCCTCCTGCACACCCTCCACTGGGGATATGCCCACAACCAGGGTACATGCCCTTGATTGGAATCGAACCTGGGACCCTTCATTCCACAGGCCGACACTCTATCCACTGAGTCAAACCGGTTTGGGCTTACACTATTCTTATACTCTTCTCCATCTCTGTAAAAACCACCTTCCACTGCCTGGTTCCTCAAGTTAGAGGCTTAGAAGATTCTTTTGCTTTCCCCTTTCTTCTCATCCTTCACGTCCCGTCCATTTTCAAATCTCGTTGACTCCTTCTCCAACATCCTCAGTGCGTTCACTGTTTCCATGATTTGAGTCCACACCAGCTCTCCTGTGGGCTCCGCTGATTGCAAGTCATCCACCATGCCACTCTGTCCTGCTTCCACATTTTTACACACGCTTTGTGCACTGCCTAGAATGCCCCTCCTCTTCTGTCCACTTGGCAAAGCCTTTTCCAAGAGTAACAAATACATAAACTGAGATACATAAAATGCAAAGGCATTTTTCTCTGCAGATGCAGCGGGAGAAGTGAAGTGGAGCCTGCTATAGACCACTGTCATGCAGAGCAATTGGGGCGGGATGATGATGTCAGCGTCCAAAAGAGGATGCTGGCAAAATGCAACCTTGGGCCCCTGCAGGGTGAAGTGTAGGAGGCTGCATGCTCCGGGAGAGGCCCAGGCTTTGGGGGCACAGACTTTGGTTGAGATTCTCACTCTCCCAAGTGCCTTCCCTTCTTCCTGAGCCTGTTTCTTCGCTGGGAAAAACTCTCCATACCGTGGGGGTGAGGAGGGCTAGAGACGAAGTCGCGCATGCTTGGCACACAGCCGGTCAGAATTAATCTTCAAAATCATGTCACCATGACGTCACAGGTCTGATCTGTTAAACCAGGGCTGGAGTTAATTTGGAATTTGGTAGAAAGCACAGCAAGAAATTTATATAAATAAAATCCATCCTTTCATGTTCTGAAGAACGTTCTAGTGTGAGGGAACTTCCTAACCGGTGCACCTGGAAGGCGGGGGAACTCAGCGCAGCGTAAACAGGCTTTTTGCAGGAAAACCCCAAGTCCTTTAATGTCTAAACGGTACGAAGCTGTGATTTTTGTCTCCCAGGCAGCCTGCAAATGAGAATCCGCTTCCAGCTAACACATTGTGAGCGTCCTCCAGGAAAGGCTTGGACTTGATGCACACACATATCAGGGAGCCTACTTCTCAGCCCCAAGTCCACCCCGGGCTGCTCGGGATAGAGCCAGACCCGGCACACGGGGCTGTCCCACCTCAGTTCAGAACCGACCTGTGCTGTGTGGGAGTTGTGGGAAGATATTCCTCCTCCCTGCCCTTTGGCCTCCTGTGGGTGCCTCCTACTGGCCAAACCAAGACAGTCCCAGGCCACTGAGCAGGGTGATGGTGAGAAGGGCTGGGAGCAGGTGGACAGAGCAACCAGCTCAGGATGAAGCATGGACTTCAGTTGGAAGTCCGCAGAGCAACCAAATGTCAGAGGAAACACCTCGTTTCCCAGAGCAGAGAGCTCGGTATTGTCTTGGCAGAACGTGGTGCGTGTTGGGGCAGCTTCGGGACCGAGTGCTGACTGGGTCATCATTCCATTTCTCTGAAAAAGGCTCCTCTTGTACCTGCTTTTTATTTAGATTTCCCTTAAGATAGTGCCGGGAGAAAATGTTCTATGCGTCAGAGGCCTGTTATACAATCACTCTGCAGAGCGCTCCTACCCTCCGTGCTCCCTCGTCTGCAGGCAATGCGCTCAAGCAGATGCTCCTTGAACTCCAACCTGGGATGGGAGATTCTCGTGACTAGTCTTGCCTCTGAGGTCCCTCCAAGCCACAGCGGGAGCAGCCCCTGTGCAGGCCTGACATGATGGGGGAACGTGTTGCCTCCTCCCTCCATTTGGAAGAGGTGAGGAAGGGCAGGGTGGGGTGCCACACCGGACTCAGTGCCCCACAAAGTGCCTGGCTGTTCCAGAGGAAGGTCTCACCAGCTCTTACAGCCCAGACAAGTGGTTTTTACGATTCAGAAGAGGCGCTCTCCCAACGGGGAGGGAGATGCTAAGTGCAAGGAGGTCTCTGGGTGCAGCTTTGAAATGTCTGATGTATTTCAAGGCACTGCTTGTTCCCAGAGGATGTCGCAGATTTGCACTGGAGACGCCTTGTTCTCCCCATCTCTCTGGCTCAGCAGCCTTTCTGAGGAAGGAAGCCTGCTGCCCCGCCGTCTTGGGGTGTATGGGGTGCCTTCCTTCTGTTCCAGAACCTCCCATTTTCCGTGGTAAATACTCCGGTTTAGACTGCAAAACTGTGTATCCCCAGGTGAGAGAAGGCAGTGATGCCTCATTTCAGATGGAATGCAGGCGTTACCTGGCCATCCCCTGGCCAGTTAAGCTGGCATGCTCTTCAGGGTTGGTGACTCCAAGGCCTACTGCCAGCCCTGAGGCATCCAGAGCAGCCCTGCCTCTGTGAACTGCCCAACTCCTTCCCTGTATTCTCCTGAAACAGCACATCAACTTCATACCAGCAAGGAGGACACGCAGAGCATCCTAGCAGCTATGTCCTTGTGCCAGCAAAACTCTCGGCAGAAACTGTGTTTCAGAAAGGAGCAGTCCACTGCATGGAACCCATGTCCTCACCTCTGAGGAAGGCACTTTGCCCCCAAGCAGACATTTGGAAATGCCCAGTCCAGCTAAAGGTGAGACCAGGAATGCTGCTCACATGCACAGGGCACAAGGCAGTCTCACCACAGGGTGGGGGCCCCAGATTCCATAACACCGAGGTGGAGAAGCCCCAGTAGAACTGAAGCCTGCTAGGCAAGCAGGCCTGTGCATGCTGGGATTCCATGCCCTCGCCACCTCCCTACCTATGAACTCCTGATATTTTATATTAGCATTTGAATGCTTCCAACAAAATGTTTACTGAGTGCCCCTCATGCCCTGGGCACTGTTTTGGGCTCTGCAGGTGCAGCAGGGAAGACGATCAGGCCCGTCTGCCGGGAGCCGTGGTCTGCAGGGAGCACTTTTCTCCGGTGAAGACTCATTCTCTGTTTATGGCTTTGTAACCTGCCTCAGATTCCTTTTAGCCAGCTTCCTCGGACCCTCTTCTCTTCTGCCCGGGCAGGTGTGGACTGGATTTCTCAGGAAGCCTTCTCTGGACGACTGGAGACAACCAGCACCAGTGGGTGGAATGTGGGTTTTGGAGCCAGATGGAAGCATGGTCAAACATTGGCTTGGCTCTTTAAGAAGCTGTGTGCCTCTTCAATTCTCAGTGTCTCACCCTTTTCATCTGTAAAGTGGGTATAATAATTATGCCTATTGCTGAGTTGTGTCACTTTGGGATGTCAGCCATGGCCAGAGGCCCCAGGAGTTACTCTGAGGCAAGAGTTGGGGGGCATCATAAGGTATAGCCCAGGGAGTCATGAGTCTCTCTCTCTCTCTCTCTCTCTCTCTCTCTCTCTCTCTCTCTCTCTCTCTCTCTCTCTCTCTCTCTCTCTCTCTTTCCCTCTCTCTTTCTCCATTCTTAAGCCACTTTGAGTTCCTTGCAACTACTAGACAGAATCTTGACAGATAGATACAGTTTCAAATTTATTTTTCTGTGCCATATACTTTAATACAATTTCTTGTTCATCTATACTAAATAAAAGGGTAATATGCTAATTAGACCAGGAGACCTTTTGGATGTCCTTCTGGACAAAGCCATGGTGGTGGGGCTGAGGCAGAGGTGATTAGGGGTGTTCAGGCCAGGAAGGGAGGGCAGTTGGGGTGATCAGGACAGCGGGGGTAGGGGTGGGAGGGCAGTTGGGGGTGAGGAGACCCACAGGGGGTCAGTTGGAGGTGATCAGACTGGCAAGGGGGGGGGCTGTTGGGAGTTAGCAGGCCAGCAGGGGGGTCAGTTGGGGGTGATCAGGCTGGCAGGATGGGGGCAGTTGGGGGTGATCAGACTGGAAAGGGGGTGCAGTTGGGAGTGAGAAGGCTGGTGGGGGGCAGTTGGGGGTGAGCAGGCTGGCAGGCAAAGTGATTAGGGGCGATCAGGCAGGCAGGCAGGTGAGTGGTTAGGAGCCAGCAGTCCTGGATTGCGAGAGGGACCGAGCCTAAACTGGCAGTCAGACATCCCCCAAGAGGTTGCAGATTGGAGAGGGTGCAACAGGCTGGGCTGAGGAACACCTCTCCTTTCCCATGAGTGGTAGGCAACCAATTGATGTGTGTCTCTCACTTGGATGTCTCTCTCTCTCTCTCTCTCTCTCTCTCTCTCTCTCTCTCTCTCTCTCTCTCTCTCTCTCTTCTCTTTCTCCCATCCACTCTTTCTAAAAGTCAATGGGAAAACAAAAAATCCTTGAGAATTCTTATAACGATTGTCTTGAACTCTGTATCTAGTAGTTTGCTTGCTTGTATTTCACTTAGTTCTTTTTCTGGAGATTTCTTTCACTTGTAACATGTTTCTTTGTCTCTGCATTTTTGCTGCTTCCCTGGGCACTGTTTTGGGCTCTGCAGGTGCAGCAGGGAAGACGATCAGGCCTGTCTGCAGGGAGCACTTTTTTTTGTTTTTGTTTCTATGTATTAGATAAACTGCTATGTTTCATGGAATTGGTAGAGTGGTCTTATGTGGCAGGTGTTCTGTAGGGCCCAATGGCTCAGCTTCCCCAATCACCTGAGTTACACACACTAAGTACATCCCTATGTGGGTTGTATGCACAGACTTGTAGTTGAGCCTTTGGAAGGAATTGACCCCAAGGTCAATCGGCTATGAGGACCAGCTGTGACTATAGTAGAAGAGCTTCTGTGCAGGAGACACCCCTATGGAGCAGGACTTGTTTCAGTGGGGCTTTGGTGCTCACTGTGTCTGACTCTTGAATGTGTCACTTGTGGGTGTTTAGAGTTATAATCTGGCATGGCCTAAAGCTGTCCACTGGCCCTAGGGACCTTCCCTGGAGCAAAGTTAGCCCCTGCCTGTGCCCTTCCTGGGGCCACTTGTGAGGAGCTATAGAACAAGCTGCAGATAGCTGCTACCTTTTTTTGGGGCTTGGAAGTGCCTAGGAGAGGTTAGGCTGTGAAACAAAACATGGTTTTGCTATTGCCATGTCTTATGGAGTGGTATGGGGCATGCTGATGCCGGTTGTTGCTTCTTTGAGAGACTTTAGGAAAGTCTGAAGCCTGAGCCAGGACAGGGCATTCATATGGAAAAGTCACCAAAAACTGCTTGGGTGGGGCTGCAAATTGGGTGGGACAGGGTCTCAGGGACTCACTGGGATAGAGTGAACAGTGTGAGCCAGGTGAACCAAGACCCAGATATGGCCCCTGCAAGTCAGCTCTGTGATAGAGGAGGTCTCAGCATAGGAACAATGACCACTGCAAGCACTCCTATCTGGGAGAAAGCCACTCCTGAGTTCTTGCTCTGATGCCAGATAATACAGTTCCTTCCTCTATGTCCTTGGATTCCCCCCAAGCTTGTGCCCCAGTACTGGAGCTAAGTGGGAGCAAGTCCAAGGAAGTTTGTGCACCAGCCCTTTAAGAGGAACTGCCTGGGTCTCTGGCTGCCTCATTGTCACTCAGCCACAATCCTTACTGGTTTTGATAACCCAAAGTTACAGAGGCTCTTTTAATAGCTCTGGAACCCTGGGCTGAGGGGTCTGGTGTGGGGCTTGGACCCCTTGCTCTTTACAGGAGGCCTCTGCAGCCTAGATATCCCTCCCAATTCAAAACACGCAACACTTGGGTTTTGGACCAATCCGTTCTGTGCCTCTGCCCTTCCTATTAGTCTCAATGTGCTTTCTTCTTTAATTCTTTAGTCATAGGGCCTCCATTCAGCCAGATTTCAAGCAGCTCTGAGTGATGGTTGTTCTGTATTTTGGTTGTAATTTTAATGTGGTTGTGGGAGGTGGCGAGTAACACATTTATCTAAGCTGCCATTTTGGTCCTTGCCTCTCTAACCCAGTTATTAATTCAATAAAAGTATCTTGGCAATAATTTAACCATTTTCAATTTTGCTTCTAGGACCAGGATTCATCGCCTGTGGCTCAAGTGGGTTTGCAGATGCACTTTAAGGTCTATGTAGCTGTGTATGCCTGGGCACATTTTCAGATGGTGGGATCTATAATTTTCATCGGGTTCTCAGAGTGGTCCAGGAGCTCCAAAGGTCAAGAACTGCTGTTTTAGAGATGGAGCCTCATCCATGGCAAGCAGGGTGAGTTTGTGTGAGATGAAAGCCCCAGCTCTGACTTGCTGCTGGGCCCTCGGGAAATCACTCGAATCAGAAATGAATGCTGAGTGGGAAGTGTCCTCAATCCCACTGCTGACTGAGTTATTAGCTCAGGCGTGGTGTCCAGGCTGTTGGGGAGGGACTGAGGTTAATTTCCAAATGATGAGTGGGAAGGTGGTGTAGAAGACCAGTGCACACCAGCTTTGATGTGAGTCCAGATAAAAACCTGGAATTTTTCATTATCTCTCTATAGAAAAGTCTAATATGCTAAGTGTTTGCCCATTCGACTGGTAGCTATGATGTGAACTGATCACCAGCGGGCAGATGCTTCAAGGCACAGGCATGGAAACATGGAATAGATTGATGAATCTCAGAGTGAAGGGGCAACGGGATGGGAAAAGATTAACCAAAGATCTTGTATGTATGCTAGGGGCTCAGTGCATGAATTTGTGCACCTTGAAAGGAATTATGGGCTATGAGGCTGCAGTGGGCATAGGAGCAGGTCTCAGCCCATCCTCTGTGCCCCCACCTGGCCCCTTTCACCACAGCCCCTGGTCTCCTCTCTGCTGGCAGCCCACTGCTGCTGCTCCCACACGCTGACCGTGTGAAGTGATTGGGGCTGGTGCCAGCAGAGGGTGCGAGCAGGACCAGTGCTGTCAGTGGGTGTGAGCAGCAGCTGCTGCCCTGATCATCCCTCAAGGAGCAGGTGAAGGTAGAGAAGCCCTCAGGGGTGATCACGACTGGCAGCCACTGCTTGCACCCACTGATGACAATGAGCAATTGGGACTAGCACCGGGTGCTGGCAGCAGGTGTGAGTGGTGGCGCTAGCACCAGCTGCAGATGCGAGCAGGGCTGTTGCAGGTAGCATGTGCGAGAGGCAGCTGCCAGTCCAAATTGTCTGTTAGGAACAGGGGGAGGTGGAGAAGCTCTGAGGGGCGATCAGGGCCAGCAGCAGGTATTCATTCACACCTGCTGACGATGCTGAGTGATTGTGGCTGGTGCCGGGCACCGGCATCGGGTGTAAGTGGGGCTGGTGCTGGCAGCAGGTGCAAGTGCTGGGTGGGACTGTGGCACGCAGGAGCAAAGAATTTTAGTAACCACCAGAGGCTTGCCCTGATGACAGCAACCGGCGCCCCCCTCACGTGCTCTACCATCCCGCTACAGCCAAACCCCACAATGTTCTGCACTCTGCCACCTGCTGCTGATGCCTGCCATGTTCCATGCATGCCCCCTGGTAGTCAGCACACGCCATAGCAACCAGTTGTTTGGTTGTTCTGCCCTTCAATCTATTTTCATATTAGGGTTTTATATAGATAGACTAGAGGCCTGGTGCACTGTGCACTGGTGGGGTCCTTCGGCCTGGCCTGTGGGGACTGGGCTGCAACCAGCAGTCTGTCATTCCCATAGGGGTCCCGGATTGCGAGAGGGCACAGGCCAGGCCAAGGGACCCCACTGGGGTACAAATCCATGCACCAGGCCTCTGGTCTATCTAATAATAGGGCAACATGCAAATTGGTCAGGACACCACCACAGTATGCCCCATCAGCAGGCTGAGTGTGCAGCGAGGCAAGGTTGTGGCTGCATGCACGGAGTGTCCACAGGCACCAGTGAACGAAGCCCCTCCCCCAGCTACACCCCTGATCAGCCTCTCCCACCTCAATTGAGGGTGGGATGGTTAGTTGAGGCAACTCCCCTACCTCTTCCACCCCCTTCTCCCCACCCCCGTTTTTACCCTCTTACCCAGGCCAGCCCCGCTCCCACATTTTCCTGGGGCTGGCGGTACCCAAGGCAGGCTGCAGGCATGGCGTTGGTCAGAGGCAAAGGTCCCAGCTGTCCCTGGCCTAGAGAGTCCCCAAAACCTCAGCAGTGACCAAAGACCAAGACTGAGTGGAAAGGTTCCTGCTGGCGCTTATGGCTTAAAGTGCCAGGAGGAGGTGGATGTCTTCAACCTGCAACCCCGGCACCTGCACACCAAGCCTTGGGGCACACCATACAGTGGCACCTTTGGGTGAAAGGGGGAGAGCAGGGAGCTGTAGTGCAAAGCTGGGAGGAGGGGCCTAGAGTCTTTGGGAACAGCCCCCACACCTGCCCCCCTGACTGGCATCTGGGCGTGGGGAGAGCCGCCTGCCAAGGTTGCTGTGACCTGCGTGCTCTGGCCACCAGGCCCTGCTCCCTGCCCAAATTCGGGTTCTGACAGGTGAGCGAGTTTCACCTACTCCCAGCCTCAACTCTCCCCAGCTTCAGGAGAGGAGGGAAGCCGAGCACTGTTATACAACAGAGTGTGCCCAGGACCAGCACACACCCTGTCTAGTTCCCTGAACCAGCTCCCTTAGCTTCCCTATGAAGGTGACCAGATGTCCTGCTTTTGGCGGGACAGTCCCAATTTTTAACAATTTGTCCCGCATCCCGCGGCATTTTAAAAAATTCCAGATTTTGCGGGACAAATTGTTAGAAATCGGGACTGTCCTGCCAAAAGTGGGACGTCTGGTCACTTTACCTCCAGCTCAGGCTTGGTCAAAGCCCCTGGTCAGTTCTGCCACTTGCCTTCCAGGTGCAGCTAGCCATGAGCCAGCTGGCATTGCGCTCAGAGAAGCAGCTGCCACTAGGCTCAGCTAAATAAGAGAAATCAAAGAGCCAAGAGTAAATACCCTCCCAGCTCCTTCTTATGCCCTTGGACGAGGAGGGCTGGGGCTGGGGGTAATGAAAAACGGCTATTGTTTTGCATTTTATAGTGAAAAGACTCCTGCTATGTAGAGAGGAGAGCTGATTCCTTTCCAGCAACACCTGGCGTGTTCCCTACCCCAGCCCTGAAGCCTGACAGCATCTAGCAAAGGGGTGTCTGCACAGCCACACTGGCCTGGCTCCTGGAACATTGGGGGCAAGATTGAGCTGCATTGATTAAAAAAAAAGTGAAGATTGAAAAGCACCTCTTTGTACTCAAATGGCATTATAAAATATGGATCGCAGCATCTTATTTTGTCTTCTGTGTTGATTTTGAGGCAGAGTGCCATTAGGTTCACGGGAAAAACAGACAAAAACAAAGGGAAAGGGAGAGGATCCTGCCGTCCATATCACTGAATGTTGTTTTTTGTTGTTCTTATTTTTCCTTCTATTCTTCAAGTCAGTATATGCCATTTAAACCACTTTATGGCATTAGGTAATGAGCTAATTCTTTCTCTATTAAGAGCAAGCAGCAGTATCTTTGATATGAGTCTCATACATTTAATCCATTCAAATGGAGAATACTGAATAGGGAGAATGGTATGTGTCATTATATAAAGAACTTGGCATTATGATGCTATCTGGCTGAAGATCTTATTTATTTTTCAATTTAGAGAACGTAGACAAATCAGACATTGAAAATGAATGTGCATGCTTAAATGCATGACTTTATTTCATCCATAATGACCAAATGACCAGTCACCAGGAGGTGCATTGAAGGGTCTCGCGGCGCAGTGAGTCTAGGTGAGGCTGTGTGGTGTGGGCCAGGCTGGGGGATCTTAGGCCACGTCCCCCGCCCTGGCACTGGGATGTGAGGCTGCATTCCCCTTCCTGGTGGGGCTTGAAAGGGTGTGGCCAGCCGGGTCTTGGTGTTGCCCAATGGGGTGGGACCACCCGGACACTTCTATTATAGAGAAAGGGCAAATAGCAATATTAAAATATTTCCTCTAATTAATTCCCTTTTAATGTGCAGAGATTTTGTGCACAAGATCTAGTAAATCAATAAAAAAGAACAGGCTAGTGACTTATTAATCTGGGATAGAACATCATTTTTTCACTTGCTTAAGATAAAAACATTAGAATCATTCCCAGCTCTTCATTCTCTCATATTAAAGACCCATATTTACATTTGAATGTGCATTGAAAAAGTCCTGGAGACCTACATCCCAATTGACTGAGGTTTCCATCAGGGAAGGGAATGAAAAGAAATTGGGAAGCAGGTAAAAAAAGGGGACTTTAGTCTTATCCATAATGTTTTAGCTTTTTGCAGGGAACATATTCCTTCTTCCATTCCTACCTAACTTCCATATACTTATCCATTCATCCATCTATTCATCCATCTATTCATCCTCCATCCATCCATCCATCCACCTACCCATTTATTCATTCATCCAAGAAATATCCACTGAATGCCAACTATGTGGCAATCGTTGTGTTAGACATGAGATGTGAAATTTAAAAAGACAGACATTGTTCTTGCTCTCATGGAATGTGGAGTTTATCGAGGCAAAGGACGATAACACTAAAAATCCCACATATCGTCATGTAATGACTGTGACAATTTTTAAGGAAAAGTGTGGGGCACTAGGAAAAGATATGACAGAGGACTTTTCTCCCCAATAGCTGCTTCTCCCAAGTGCCTTCTTTATGTATTTACTAGAGGCCCGGTGCACGAAATTTGTTTACGGGGGTGAGGTGGGGGTTGTCCCTCAACCCAGCCTGCATTCTCTCCAATTTGGAATCCCTTGAGGGAAGTCCGATGTTTAAACAGTCAGTCAGACATCCCTCTCACAATCCAGGATTGCTGGCTCCTAACTGTTCCCCTGCCTGCCTTCCTAATTGCCCCTAACTGCTTCTTCCTGCCAGCCTGATCAATCCCTAACCACTCCCATGCCAGCCTGATTGATGTCTAACTGCTCCCCTGCCAGTCCACTTGCCCCCAACTTCCATCCTCTGCCGACCTGGCCACCCCTAACTGCCCTCCCCTAGAGGGTTGATTGCCCCCCAACTGCCCTCCCTTGCAGGCCTGGTCCCTCCCAACTGCCCTCCCCTGCTGGCCATCTTGTGTTCACATAGGGGCAGGATCTTTGACCACATGGGGGCAGCCATATTGTCTGTTGGAGTGATGGTCAATCTGCATATTACTTTTTTATTAGATAGAATATTAATGTAATGATTTGGCATTAATTGTGGTGTGAGAATTTCCAGAAGTGGGAGCTACCTTAATGATGAACAACCTTCTCCTGGGGACTGTGGAAATGGTGATGTTTAATATCTGAATATTATTTATTAAATTAAAATATTAATTATATGGTAAATCTTTATTTCTATATTGTGCTAGTCTGCATAAGTATTTTTGACTGATTTTTTTGGGGGAGAGGGGACAGTTTCTTCACAATTTTCTCTGGGAACATCGGCAGTTTATCCCCCACCCCTCAAACTTGTAATACTGTTGGACATAAGTTCCTGCCTCAATTTATCTCCCAGTCATTAAGTAGAATGCAGACATTGAACCTGATCCAAACACTAGTTTTGAAAACCTTTAGTCATGTACTCCACACGGGCTGTGCACTTTATTTTCATCATTATCCAGTAGAGGAATCTTGCTGCGATCTGCACGGCTAGGGTTTAGGATCTGAAGGAGGGGCCCATGCACAAATGAAAATGTCATATAAGAAATATGAATTTAGAAAGCATTGGGGGCCAGGTGGAACCTTTTTCTTGAAGAGACACACTGACTTCTGGCCTGGTCCACTATTTATTTACTTGAATACACATTTTCCCTTTATCAATGCATACAGGCATATCAAAGGTAAAGTTTGGTAAACAGCAAAATAATTATCAGGTTAGGGAATTGCCTTGAGCCACCACTATCTCAACAGACAGTGTACTTAGTGCCTGAGGTCTATCAGCATTCTGCATTCCTTAGTGCACTGATAGTATTGTGGTTTCCCCACAGAATCTGAGAAATCTAAGGAACTTTCCCAGGGTCACAGAGGTAAGTGGTAGAGGGGCCAGGCCACCAGTCTCTATAGAAATTAAAAAAAAAATTTTCCACTGTTTTATCTCATTGAATTGTGGGAGTTTTTATACTCAGACATCATTAGGGGCCTGTTTAGTGTCATTCACTGTGCCTTGGGGACTGAGCCCTTTGAGGGCAGGCCAGTGCTGGGTCTCATCCATCCCTGCATCCCTGCTGTCCTCATAGTAGAGACATAGCAGGCCCAAAAGAAATGGTGAAATGCAGAGGTGGTGACTCCTCACAGTTGGCCTTGGAGGAATTTTTCTCCCCAGTCAGGTTGCCTGGGCCAGCCACTTACAAATGATGTTCGTGAAACCTTTCTTGAAAAGTACCTCCACCAGAGCCGCTGCATCAGCACTGCCTGCTCAGGCTTGTGTCTCGTTATTCTGGCAAGTGTAACCAGGAGCTATTTGAATTATTATTACTTCCTCCCAGAACACAGGAAGCTCTTGTGATTAGGAGACACAATTGGAGCTGGCAGAGGGGAACATTGTGAGTGACTCAGCATTAGATAGACAAAGCCCCCAAAGGCCTGGGGCGGGTACAGACGCCCGTACAGTGTGTTTCCTGACACAGGCATGTCCCAAATGCTCAGGTCCCAAATTGCTGTCCTCTTAAAAGCCGGAATGCTCAGTCCACTCTACATAATGCACCAAAATTGCCTCTTCAAGGTCGTAGATGGTTGAAATTAACTGATTAAAGTAATCCACATAGCAATTTATGAACCACATTCTCGTTATGGAAATAAAAGGAACATTGGCTGCATAATTTAATAAAGCTGCTCCCATTCAACTGTAGAAACAGCTGAGTTATCCAGCAGGGCTCTGGTTTAACTTTTGCATTTGGCTTAATGACTGTTGAATTAATTCAGTTTGGTGCTGGCCTCTGAATTAGGACCAAGTCATAGCAATTGAGGTGTGGGGTGAGGGTGGGAGGCATAGGGAGAATGAACTGTCGATGCTCTAGGGGTAAATGAGGGAAGAATTGGCAAAAAAAAAAAATAAAAAAAAAATCAGTCAAAAGAAGCATTTATAGGTTGGCACTTGCAAAGAAATAATTTTCTGTTTGATTAAGTAAATGTATGTTCATTTAAAAAAGAAAGGGAGGAGTTATTATTAAATTATTGTTCGCCATGTGCCAGAATTAGGGCTAGGCATTTGGGTATATATTTCATCAGCATGAGATTTTATGTAGATGGGTGGAAGGAAAAGATGACTCCAGTGAGGAGGCCTCAGAGGTGGGATGAGAGAGGTGGTTAAGGTTTAGTTCCCAGGTGGGGGTGTCTTTCCCACAGAGAAAGAGAAGACACAGGGAGACCACTGACAGGGAAGCTGGAGACCAATGCCACTTGCCACGTCTCTGAGTGGTGTGCCTCGGAAGATGGAGCATTGTCCAGAGCAGTGGCGGTGCGAGGGAAAGCCTCATGCTTGGATTTTCCCAGCATGCCCTCCAGAGCTGGCACTATCCAAGCTCCTTGATTAGAATGGGTACACTATGAGCAAATTCAGGGGCCAAAACGAATCAGCTGCAATCCCTCAACATACCTGGGCTATTCTTCCAGTAGTATTTTGTGGCGTTGTTCTGAAAGTACTAAGTGCTTTTAAAAGATACTTGGGAAATAAAGGACAGAAAAAAAATACCCCTAATGCCATCACTGAAACACAAGCATGATCATATCTTGGAATATTCCCTTCAGAATCATAACATATGGGCTCTTCAGTGTTCTCATTTTAAAAAAACATGTCTTTATTGATTTCAGAGACAGGAAAGAAGAGGGAGGGAGGGAGAGAAACATCAATGATGAGAGAGAATCATTGATTCACTGCCTCCTGCACGCTCCCTACTGGGGAGCAAGCCCACAACCCCACATGTGCCCTGACCGAGAATCTAATGGTGACCCCCTAGTTAATGGGTCGATGCTCAACCACACAGCCACACCAGCTGGGCCGGTGTCCTCGTTTTCTTTTACATCAGGTTCTAAGTGTTTCCAATTTATCACAGTTTAGAACCGTTAGTTTTAGGGGGAGGATAATAATCCACCCAGCGGATATACTATAAGAATTGACTATTATTTTTACTCTTTCTGGTTAGATGAGTTGTCCCCCAAAATATAACAACTTTGCCAATATAATCTTTCTCTTAAATTATTTCTTGGGATTTTGATTCCACTCATCAAATGGCAGAGTTGACAGAGAGGAAGTGAGCAAAAAGGACGTCAGCTAAATAGGAGGAAGAGCTTCCTGGGGTCAGATGCCAGGCCCCGAAAACCATCAGATGTGCTTTCCTTCTAAAAATCACGTCCTGCAAAAGTATGGTTGAGTGAGGTGTCATATTGTATTAGATTACAGGTGATAGGACCAAAGAAGTTTGAGAAACAGTTAAACATTTCAGCACATTGTTTTACTTATGCATGTCCCTGAGATGTGGACATGGTGATGTCCCTTGTGAACCATCTAGAGCCGCCCTGCCCAGTAGATCCATTTCTGTGCAGATGGAAATGTCCTTGGCACTGCCCAGCGTGGATGTCACTAGCCACATACAGCTACTGAGCACTTGAAGTTTAAGTTTAGTTTTATTTTAATTAACTTAAATGTAAACCAGCACACGTGGCTAGCGTTTTCACATCGGTAGGGCAGGTCTGGAGGAAGATGCCATATGATGTCTGTCTTAAACTGATCTGGTCACAGACAGTTATCTTTTCCCCTGTGGTATCTCTGGGAAAAAAAAAAAAGAGTATGCTTCACAAAACACATGTGAGCAAAACTGATGCAGAATATTCCTCTGTAAGAGTCTTTGAGAATAAAAGGCCTTTAAGGAAAGTAGGAAAAATTGAGAAGCAAAGGTGAGTTCTTTTACATAAGACCCTCACTTACTAATCTCTGTCTATTAATTGCTGCATTCACACCTCTCCCCATCCCCCTGTTCCATAATTACTGTGTGTGAGTAGGGCCTTTGGTTGGCCCACTTACATCAGACTGTGGTGGGGACTGCTGGCCAGCTTATGGAGTGCCTTCCTTGTGGACGATACTTAGCAGCGGTCCAATCAACTGTGGCTATGGAGGTCATGTGGTACCAACATGGGTGCCTAAGGGCTGTCTTGATGAAGAGTTCTCTGTTCAGGACACACTGCCCAGATCTGATTGTGGGTGGCACAACAAGGTATTAACTGATAAGGAATGTGTAAGAAAAGCACTATCTAGTCTTGATGTTTCTGAATCTCAGTTACCTTCTCTGTAAAATGATGACGGTACTGAGGAATTAGAAAGTTGCTATTAAGGTGGCATGATATACCTAGGTAGTGGGTTTGATCCCCAGTTGGGTTGCATACAGGATACAGGATGTAACCAATCAATGTTTCTCTCTTTCTCTTTCTCTCTCTCTCTTCCTGTCTCTCTAAAATTAATAAAAAGAAAACCATATCCTCAGGCGAGGATTGAAAAAAAAAAGGCATGATATACTATATAATAAAACCCTAATATGCAAGTTGAGAACAGTAAACCAACTACCCTGTTTCCTTGAAAATAAGACAGTGTTTTATATTAATTTTTGCTCCCAAAGATGGGCTAGGTCTTATTTTCAGGGGATGTCTTATTTTTCCATGAAGAAGAATACGGTACACATTTATTGTTAAATGAAAATAAAGGAAATTTATTACTTGTATACGGTACGGTAGTACTGTAGTTGTCAACACAAACCAGATAAACTGTGAATCCTACAGTATCAAGAATTTACTCATTTATTCAATGACAATCATGTTATCATCTTCTGGAACATCATCATAACAACCCAATTCCTGAATTTCCTGGTGAATTTCTTGTGATTCCATTTCTTTCAGAATCAGTGGACCAAATCTCTCATGTTTAGCCTAGGGCGGGGCCTTATTTTTTGGGGGATGCTTTATATTTCACTCAGAAGGCAATCTGTAAGTAGGTCTTATTTTAGAAGGATGTCTTATTTTCGGGGAAACACAATAGGAATGATGGTCGCTATGATGTGCACTGACCACCAGGGGGCAGATGCTCAATGCAGAAGCTGCCCCCTAGTGGTCAGTAAGCTCCCACAGGGGGTGTTCTGCTCAGCCAGCAGCAGGGCTCAAGGCTGGCGAGCACAGCGGGGTGGCGGAAGCCTCTCTTGCCCCCACTACAGGTGGGCAGAAAGGAGCAAGGGGTCCTGGACTGTGAGAGGGAACAGGCTGGGCTGAGGGGCCCTCCTCCTGCCCTCTCTACATAATTTTCATGCATTGGGTCTCTAGTATTTACATAAACATACATGTTTGTTATACGTGTCACTGCTGTTTTTCTTTATACAATACATTTATGAATTTGTGGGTTGGATCCCCTCTCCACCCTTTCACCTTGCTTCTAACCCCTGTGCTCACCTTCATCAGCAGCTCCCTCCCCTCTGGCTTCTGGCTGGATTTCCACACAGAGAGACTGGAGGGAGGGATGAGAGTGAGGACTGGGTTCAGGGTGTCTGTTCTCATCTGGGCTCATTTTTACAGGTTCAGTCGGGAAGGTTGCATCTTTTGACTAAAGAACATGGCTCTGGCCAGGTACTGACGGCCCTCTCCACCTGAAGATCTCCCTCCAAGTTTTGATAACTATTTTTTCTTCGTGTCCCTTTGAATTTAATGATGGTATCTTTGTACCCTCTCTAGCAATGGGGTACTTCCCTACCCTTGGGACTTCCCTCACTTTTGCATGTGGGTCTTTTAGTTAAATCATTCCATTTGGGTAGGTGTGGATCCTGATGGATGTGACATCCTTATTGTCCCTTTTGATAGAAATTCCCCCCGCCCCCAAAGCCTTGTAAATTTGTAAATGGAATGGCTTTCTTGTCTGACATTTCGGTGTTTTAATCCTTTTTCTGGGCAGCTGTATTTTATTGAAGATTAGCACTGACTAAGCAGGCAGTAGGTTTCAGAGGCAATATCTCTCTCACAGCCACTTAATTAGAAAATAATCTCATTTCTTCCCATAGCCAGCCAGGTCTAGTGGCTTTTCTCATTTTTACACATTTTCCTCTTTTGTTCATTTGTCTGAGAGAATTAGCAGAACCCTTGGAGAAGATATAGTTGCCTCTTTTCATGGCTGAAGGAGGTTGTAGCTGGCTGGGACTAGGCAGTCATATTCACCCAATGAAAAAAGTGGCTATCATAAAAAAAATTTTGTTGTGGAGAGAATTACAGATGTCTCCCTCCTTGCACTCCCCCACCCCCCATTACCTCTCTCTACCTGGATTCCACCATTCTCCATACCTTCATCTATGCCTGTGTCCATAGATAATGCATATCATATCTAATAAAAGAGTAATATGCAAATTGACCATCACTCCAACATACAAGATGGCTGCCCCCATGTGGTCAAAGATGGCTATCAAATGAGGGAAGTTTGGGGGACCAGACCTTCAGGGGAGAGCAGTTGAGGGATCAGGCCAACAGGAGAGGGCAGTTAGGGGCAATTGGATGGGCAGAGGAGCAGTTAGGGCCAGGGGTCTTCAAACTACGGCCCACGGGCCACATGCGGCCCGCAGAGGAGTCTGATCCGGCCCGCCAGGTTTTTTGGGCAGTGAGCGCAGCCGAGGTGTTACAGTAGGAATTAGTAGTTCATATAGTCCGGCCCTCCAGCTCTCTGAGGGATCGTGATCTGGCCCCCACTTTAAAAAGTTTGAGGACCCCTGAGTTAGGCATTGATCAGGCTGGCAGGGGAGTGGTTAGGGGTGATCAGGCTGGCAGGCAGGCAGACAGGCGAGCGGTTAGGATCCAGCACTCCTGGATTGTGAGAGAGATGTCCCAGGTTGGAGAGGGTGCAGGCTGGGCTGAGAAACATACCCTCTCTCCACCCTGTGCACAAATTTCATGTACCGGGCCTCTAGTATACATATAAGTTCTTTGGTTAATCACTTCCTGCCTCCAATTCCAAGTCCCTCTGAGATTTATCAGTCTGTTCCATATTTCCATGCCTCTGGTTCTATTTTATTCATCAGTTTAGTTTGATTTTTAGATTCAATTATTGATAGATAAGTATCTATTGCCATTTTATTGTTCATAATTTTGTTCTTTCTCCTGCTCCTCCTCCTCATCCTCCTCCTCCTCCTGCACCTCCTCCTCCTGCCCCTCCTCTTCCTTCTCTTCCTCCTCTTCTTGCTGCTGCTGCTTCTTCTTCTTCTTCTTCTTCTTCTTCTTCTTCTTCTTCTTCTTCCTCCTCCTCCTCCTCCTCCTCCTCTTCCTTTGCCTAAAGAATACCCTCCAACATTTCATGTAGTATTGGTTTGGTGGTGATAAACTCCTTTACTTTTTTCTTGTTTGGGAGCTCTTTATTTGACCTTTAATTCTAAATGATAATTTTGCTGGGTAGAGAAATCTTGGTTGTAAGTTCTTGCTATTCATCACTTTGAATATTTCTTGCCACTGTCTTCTGATCTGCAAAATTTCTATTGAGAAATCAGCTGACAGTTGTGTGGGTGCTCCCTTGTAAGTAACTAACTGCTTTTCTCTTTCTGCTTTTAAGATTCTATCTATGTCTTTAACCCTTGGCATTTTAATTATGATGTGTCTTAGTGTGGTCCTTTTTGGGTTCCTCTTGTCTGGGGCTCTCTGAACTTTCTGGATTTCTTTCATCAGGTAGGGGACGTTTTCTGTTATTATTTATTCAAACAGGTTTTTAATATCTTGCTCTTTCTCTTCTCCTTCTGGCACCCACCATGATGTGAATGTATACTTGAAGTTGTCCCAGAGGCTCCTTACACTAGCTTCATATTTTTGGATTATTTTTTCTTTTTGCTCTTCTGGTTAGGTGTTTTTTTGTTTGTTTTGTTTTTGTTTTGTTTTTTTTTTCTTCCTCATATTTCAAATTGTTGATTTGATTCTCTGCATTCTCAACTTTACTGTTGAATCTCTGTAAATGATTCTTTATTTCAGTTAGTGAATGCTTAATTTCTGATTGTCTTTTTTTATGTCTTTGATATCCTCACTAATTTCCTTGAAATGCTTACTAAGTCCCTTGAAGCTCTCACTAAGATTCTTGAGCATCCTTATACCATTGCTTTGAACTCTGTATCTAGTAGTTTATTTGCTTCCATTTTATTTAGTTTTTTCCCCCTAGAGATTTCTTCTGTTCTTTCATTTGTGACACGTTTCTTTGTTTCTGCATTTTAGCTGCTTCTCTGTGTTTGTTTCTATGTATTAGGTAGAGCTGCTATGTCTCCTGAAATTGGTAGAGTGGCCTTGTGTAGTTGGTGTCCTTTAGGGCCCAGTGGCTCAGCCTCCCCAGTCACTTGAGCGGGGCACTTTAGGTGCACCTCTGTGTGGGCTGTGTGCACTCTTATTGTAGTTGAGCCTTGATTGCTGTTGGCATAACTGGGAAGAATTGACCTTCAAATCAATTGGCTGTGAGGATTAGCAGTGACTACAGTGAAAGAGCTGCTATGCAGGAGACACTCCAGTCTTAATGTGCTTTCTTCTTTGCTTCTCTAGTTGTAGGGCTCTCATTCAGCCAGATTTCAAGTGATTCTGAATGATGGCTGTTCTGTATTTTAGTTATAATTTTGATGTGGTTGTGGGAGGCAGCAAGTATAGGCATTTACCTATGCAACCATCAGGGTTCTCTGAAAGTAGTTACCATTTATTGATGTCTTGGTTGCTAGGCACTGTGCCAGTCACAACATTTATCTCAGTGGAGCCTCACAACAACTTTGTGAAGATAATGACGTTATTACCCCATTTTACAGCTCTGAATGTTATTAAAATAATTTGGATGTTCTTCTGTATGAGTTCCCCTTTCAAAGAAGATCCCCTCCCTGCCTCCCACAGGGAAGAGATCCTGAGCCTGAATTTGTCTTCAGGCTATAATGACGATCCCACATGACCTGACACAGAGATTGGAGTCTCCTCACAGTAGAAAGTTGTTCAAAATGTCACCTTTGGAGAAAGTGTTTTTTTCTTGCCTAGTTTGATTTTTTTTTTTGGCTTAAGTTTTTTTTTGCTTTCTGCCACTTTCCCCTTATTAGGGACATAAATAGGCCCTATAGTGGCTGTGAAGATTAATAAGAGGGTAGCTGGCCTTGTGCTTTAAGTATCTATTGTTGACTCAGAGGATATGACTATGCATCAGGTCCAGGAGATACCATAGTGGACAAGAGGTAGCACCAATCATACCTTCCTTCCATGTCACCCTAAGATTGGTGTGTGTGACCAACAGAATATAGCAGAAGTATGGTATGTCATTTCCAAGAGTAAGGTTAGAGATGCCACACTGGCTTCCACTATGGATCCCCTCCTCTCTCTGGGGGAAGAAGTTGTGCTGTGAGCAGCCTTATGGGGTGGCAAGGAATTGAAGTCCCCTCCCACAGGCATGGGAGTGAGCCTGGTGCTCCCTGGAGATGAGGCTATGATCAGCCAGGGATATCTATGGTGAACATAGTTTGCTTTATTCTCCACATCATCGGGGAATGCAGGGCATTTTCCATATGAGTGTAGCTGTCTCCACCTCTGGGCAAGGAGGGTAAAGCAGGAGGAGTAGGTTAGGCTTCTAGGCTCACCTCCTGCTGTGGTCCGTGCCTGAGGGGCTCTGCTCCTACAACCTCACTTTGGGACAGAAAGCTCAGCTTTGGATCTTGCAGAATTCCAGGCTGTCTGATATAGATTCCAAATGACAGGCAGGGAGGGCCTGTACTGATCAGGGTCAGGAGACAGAAGCCACAGTAGTTATTGAACACAGATAGTTAACCATAAACAAAGAGCTAACTCAGTATAAAATTACTGCTGAGGTGCCTAGAAGAGTACAGAGGGAAGGCTAAGATATCTTGGCCATAAGAACTACATGAGGCACTTACCCCCTGGGCTAGTTCATGAAATACTCTCACATCGGTTCAATCATGGCCTATTTTTATTTGTTTATTGTTTGTTTTTAACAATATGACAAGCACTCACACCTGTCACTGGGCCTCCTTTAACCACATGGTCCCCATAACCATTTCCTTGATTGTGAGTTACTTGTTATTACTTTTTTTTGTTTTATAAATGCTATTTTATTGCATCTACACGTACTCTTAAGGAGTATATTTTTAATTTTGGCAGTTTTTAACTTTATAAAAAGGTTTCTTGTATAACTCTTTTAGACTTCTTCCACTTAGCTATGGCATGCCTTGTCCATATTATTTCATGAGACTGTAATGAGTAGATTTTACTTTTGTCTAATATTTAATTGTACAGATACACCAGAGCTTACTCATCTACTCTCTAGTTGATGGCCAGTTGTTGGGGTTGTTTCCAGGTCTGGGTCATTGAGAATAGGGCTGGTTTTTATATATTAATCTTTTATTCAGTCCCCTTGCTAATCAGGCATGTCCTATTTCAAATCTCTGAAAGCATGAGTCTTGTTTGTCACAGCAAGGTATGTCTTTTAGTGAGGCAAATGCTCACCAGTGGAGTGATGACTGTACCAAACTCTTGCAAAACAATGAGTACATGCACTATAGGGCCTGGCCAGGGAAGGGGAGGGAGGAAGATTTCCCTTAATTGATGATGCAGTGTTAACTTTTGCGACCAAGATAAGCAGGAAGGGTCTTACTTTGGGGCCTACACATTCACTGTTCTTTCCATCCAAATATTCTTTTTCAGGAAACTGCCTATGCCCTCCCTGGTTTCCTTCCAGTGTGAACTCACCAGTCAGCTCAGTGAGTCTTCCCTGACCTCACAGTCTCAGATTGCACCACATCACTCCCTACCATGCCTTCTCTACTGTCTTTGTCCTCTTGTCTCCTTTACTATGGGACAGAGAATATGTTTTATTTATGTTGTTTGCTACCCATGTCCCCCACTAGGATTTATCTGTGGTTCACTGCTCTATCCCTGACACCAGGATCACTGCCAGGCACAGAAGTGCCAACATCCTTCTTTGTGGGAACCCTCTAGGTCCTCCCACACCTTCCAGGCTGGGGTCTGAAGTGTAGCCAGCTCTGTTGCTCCAACTGAACAAAGGATTGCCAGCTTCCCAGCTGGTCCTGCAGGGGTCTTTACCGCCCTCCATCCCCTGGCTTCTGTATCAATTAGAACTAAGGCTCAAGTTACAGTACAGCCCAGTGTGGGCGAGTTTGCAAATAGCAAGACTACTTAGGGAAGGAACAGTGCATCCTGTTCTTTTCCATCGGGACTGAGATGGCAATACCTGAGACAGCAGGTGTGGCATGTGAGCCCACGCCTGCCTGACTCTTCCCTGTGGGTGGCAGTTGTGGGCTTGAGGATCCGTTCCAGAGTGGGGAGACTGTCTCCTTGGGGTGCTCAGGTTGGTGTGTCTTTTTCGCTTGGGTGAACTGGGACAATTGCTGAGGATCTTCTCCCAGGCTTGCCTACTGAGTCACTGTGCTCCAGTCAGCTGTATTCCCAGCCTTCCCAGGAGGAGAGCGTATTTTCATGAATAAAATAGCCTCTTGCACAACAGGAGCAGCAAGCAGAGCAGAGCATTGGAGTCAGTCCTAGTTGAGTCCCTGCAGTAGCCAAAGGAAAGCAGCTGTGAGATGGTGTTGGCTGGCTCTGTGGGGATGTCACAAGCTGAGCTGGGATGCTGCAGAGAGTGCCTTCAGTCATGTGGGGCCTTTAGGATGGGAAGGGTGGTGCATGGACCTGAGTTTCCTTTTTCCTGGTCCCTGCAGGCCCCCCACTGTGCAGGCCCTTGTTGGGAGACTGTGGGCTTTTAGAGTGGAGGCTCTATTCTGGGACCACTGAATTCCCTAGAGCAGTGTTTGGCAAACTCATTAGTCAACAGAGCCAAATATCAACGGTACAATGATTGAAATTTCTTTTGAGAGCCAAATTTTTTAAACTTCTAAAGCCACTTCTTCAAAATAGACTCGCCGAGGCCATGGTATTTTGTGGAAGAGCCACACTCAAGAGGCCAAAGAGCCACATGTGGCTCTCGAGTTTGCTGACCACGGCCCTAGAGGGAGTGCCATCAAAAGCTCAATATTCAATACACCAATGCTCACTATCCAATCGTCAACCACAGAGGGAAGTGGTGGGAGACCAGTTGGTGCTTAGATCGCTGTGGATTTTGTGAAGGATTTTTAGGCCATGTTTGGCTCACTGGACTCTTTTTTTAAAAATTTAATAAGTCTTTATTGTTCAGATTATTACAGTTGTTCCTCTCCCCATAGTTCCCTTCCACCTGGTTCCCATCCCACCCTCTTCCTTTATCTTTTCCCCATTGTCCTCATCCATAGGTACGCTTTTTGTTCAGTTTCTTCCAGCACCTCCCACACCCTTTTCCCCCTGAGAGTTGTCAGTCCACTCCCTTTCTATGCCCCTGATTCTATTATAGTCACCAATTTATCCTATACATTAAATAATTTTTAATTCACTTGATTTTTAGATTCACTTGTTGATAGGTATGTATTTGTTATTTATAATTTATATCTTTACCTTTTTCTTCTTCTTTCTCTTATTAGAGAATACCTTTCAGCATTTCATATAATTCTGGTTTGGTGTTGATGAACTCCTTTAGCTTTTTCTTATCTGTGAAGCTCTCTAGCTGATCTTCCATTCTGAATGTTAGCTTGGCTGGGTAGAGTACTCTTGGTTGCAGGTTCTTGCTATTCATCACTTTGAATATTTCTTGCCACTCCTGTCTGGCCTGCATAGTTTCTGTTGAGAAATTAGCTGACAATTGTATGGGTGCTCCCTTGTAGGTAATTAAATGTTTTTTCTCTTGTTCCTTTTAATATTCTCTCTTTGTCTTTTACTCTTGACATTTTAATTATGATGTGTCTTGGTGTGGTCCTCTTTGGATTCCTCTTGTTTGGGGTTCTTTGCACTTCCTGGACTTTTAAGTCTATTTCTTTCACCATGTGGGGGAAGTTTTCTGTCATTATTTCTTCAAATGGGTTTTCAGTATCTTGCTCTCTCTCTTCTTCTGGCACCCCCATAATTCTGGTGTTGGTATGCTTGAAGTTGTCTCAGAAGCTCCTTACACTATTTTCAAATTTTTAGATTCTTGTTTTTAGCTTTTCCAGTTGAGTGTTTTTTTGCTTCTTTGTATTTCAAATCTTTGATTTGATTCTTGCATTCCTCTAGTTTGCTGTTGGGTATCTGGATAATATTTTTTATTTCAGTCAGTGTATGTTTAATTTCTAGTTGGTCCTTTTCCATATCCTTGAGGTCTCTCTCATATCCTCAAGGGTCTTGCTAAATTTATAGGCCTTTTCTAGGAAATTCTTGAAAAACCTTATAACCATGGTTTTGAACTCTATCTCCAGTTGTTTGGTTTCCTCCATTTCTTTTGTTTGTGATCTTTTTTTTTTTTTTCTTTGCATTTTCGCTGCTTCTCTGAGTTGGTAGGGTAGCTTTGTTTGTTAGGTGTCCTATATGGGCCAGTGGCTTGGTTTCCCCTGTTACCTGAGGTGGACACTCTTGGTGCACCCCTTTGTGGACTGTGTGTTGTAGTTAAGTCTTGATTGTTGTTGGTATCAGTGGGAGGAGTGGACCTCCAGGCCAATTGGCTGTGAGGATCAGTGGTGTCTATGCTGGGAAACATCCTTATTTGACTAGACTTGCAAAATTGCAAAAGCCTCTGTGCTCAGCTTGTATGGGGTGGAGTTTCAGGGTAGAGCCTACAGCCTTGGCTTCCCATCAGCCCCGCCCAATGAGGTTCCTGAGTCTCAGTGTTCCTCAGTGTCCCTGGGTACTTGCCGCAAGCACTTCTGAAAGAAAGGCACCCTCGAGTTTAGCCCACTTCCAGACAGTCTAGTCTCTCCCCCAATGAATCTGGATTCCCAGATTCTTGACCGGAACTGGGGTTCAGCACAGTCTGGAGCTTTTGTCTCCTTCCCAGGAGGGCAATCAGTGGCACAGTCAACAGTCTGTCCTCTGCACACCTTCATGTGTGGGCCTCCAGGGCTCTGCCTTTCACAGCTCCCCTGAGTTTCCGCCTTACAGCCCAGATTCCCTCAGTATGAGCTTGGGTCGCCAGGGTCTTGCCCAAAACTGGGGTTCAGTGCAGTAGGAACTAGGGTTCAGCACAGTCTGGAGCTTTTATCTCCTTCCTGCTAGAGAACATTGGCCAGGCACTCAGCCAGCCCTTCCTCTCTGACTCCGTCCTCTCCACATGCATGTGTGCCCATGTCTCCGTACCTCAGGCTTTTACAGCAACTCTGATTTTCCTGTGGTTTTCTCTTTCCGTCTAGTTGGAGAATTTCCAGTCAGTCAGCTTTCCTGTGGTTCTGGATGATGTCCATTTTGTCTTTTAGTTGTATTTTTGAAATTGTTGTGCGAGGCTGCAGTTTAGGTGTTTACCTATGAAGCCATCTTGGTTTCTCTTGGCTAAGAAAGATGGAAGAGGTTTACATTTTTTGGGGTGGTGATGGTAAGGAACATTTCATTTGGGGGGAGTTATTTTTAAATATTTTTTTTATTGATTAAGGTATTACATATGTGTCCTTATCACCCTATTATTCCCCCACCCCCACCTTATGCTCTCATCCCCCTGGTGTCTGAGTCCATTGGTTAGGCTCATATGCATGCATACAAGTCCTTTGGTTGATCTCTCCCCCTTATTTCCATCTTCCCCTGCCTTCCCTCTGAGGTTTGACGAGCTTCTTTGTCTCTGGATCTGTTTTTGTTCATCAGTTTATGTTGTTCATTATATTCCATATATGAGTGAGATCATGTGGTATTTATCTTTCTCTGACTGGCTTATTTCGCTTAGCATAATGCTCTTTAGTTCCATCAATGCTATTGCAAATGGTAAGAATTCCTTCTTTTTACCACATTGTAGTATTCCATTGTGTAGATGTAACACAGTTTTTTAATCCACTCATCTGCTGATGGGTACTTAAACTGTTTCCAAATTTTAGCTATAGTGAATTGTGCTGTTATGAACATAGGGGTGCATATATCCTTTCTGATTGGTGTTTCTAGTTTCTTGGGATATATTCCTAGAAGTAGGATCACTGGGTCAAATGGGAGTTCCATTTTTAGTGTTTTTTTTTTGAAACTCCATACTGTTCTCCACAGTGGCTGCACCAGTCTGCATCCCCATCAGCAGTGTATTAGGGTTTTCTTTTCTCCACATCCTCGCCAGCACTTGTCGTTTGTTGATTTGTTGATGATAGCCATTCTGACAGGTGTGAGGTGGTACCGCATTGTCTTTTTGATTTGCATCTCTTGAATGATTAGTGACTTTGAGCATGTTTCCATTTCTCTTGGCCTTCCTTCTGTCTTCTTTTGAAAAGTATCTATTTAGGTCAATTGCCCATTTTTTGATTGGGTTGTTTATCTTCCTTTTGTTAAGTTGTGTGCATTCCCTGTAAATGTTGGAGATTAAACCTTTATCAGTGATAACAATGGCAAATATGTTCTCCCATGCAGTGGCATTTCTTCTTATTTTGTTGATGCTTTCCTTTGCTGCACAGAATCTTTTTATTTTTATGTAGTTTGGGGGGAGTTTTTACTATTTTGTGTGTGTGTGTGTGTGTGTGTGTATGAAAAAACAAGTATAGGCTGCAATGTAATACTTGAAAAATTGGAGTAAAAACTAGGAGGAATGTTGGTCCTATCTGAGCCTCATAAAAGTCCTATTACATAGATGCTACAGGTGTGTGGCCTTGACCCTGCTTTATAGGTGAGAAAATTAAGACCCACAAGGGGCTTCAGAAGTGACCATGGAGGACGTGCCATGGTCGGCAGGCGTGAGATTTAGGTTCGGGTCTTTCTGCGTGAGTTACAAGGGCTGGACCGAGAGTTGTTGGTGTCTGGGCTCAGCTTTACTTAATGCTTCGCCAGCATGGGGGATAGGAACACAGGGCCGCACGACTCATTGCTCTGCATGGAGGTGGAGGACAGGGCTGCTGTGAGGACTTTCAAGCCATAGAGCAGCGAGGCTGCTGGGGAGGCCCAGCACGTCCACAGGTGTTTGGGATGGGGACCAACGAATGACACAGGCCAGGAGCTTCGATCGCCCCTTTGCTTGCACACCACCTTGAAGGGTCTTTTGAAGAACTATAAGCTCCCCTCATACATTGTGAGGCTGACATTCAAAATTTTCTTTACATTTTCATAGTTGCAAGGAATATTATAAGTACTGGTGTTTAAAATAGAAAAATGTTACATGTTTAAATAATTATATCCAATGGAATCTAAACACCAGAATGATTTGATGCCTACCATTATTCATTTAAACACGGATGAAAAAATCCTTTGAAATTATACCTGGTTCCTTCCAGTTCTCATTGAATTTACTTCTTCTTCTTCTTCTTCTTCTTCTTCTTCTTCTTCTTCTTCTTCTTCTTCTTCTTAATTTCCACTCAGGGTTTTATTCCAATAAAACATATCTTTACGCTGCAGAGGGTTTTATTGATCTTTTTATCATGGTTCTCTGCAAGCATACATATACATTGAAACATTGAAGCAAAAACGTGGCTTTCTGGAGTCCTAAGGCTTTTAGGGCTTAACATTTTTCTTCTGGGTAAATTATTATTAATATAATTGGAAGACATAGCAGAAATTCATTCTAAAAAAGAGGAAATAATCATTGAGCATAAAAAGTGGCATTTTATTGGACCTTATCTCTTAATAAAGTGGCTTTTAAACAGGGCTGTTCAAAAGGAGGAAATTACTTATTACCGTTATGATACAGGGTTCAGCATTAATTCTGTTCTGATGTTTATTTTTTTCTCTGGATCCAAGTTCTGAGAAACCTTGACAACACAGGAATAACTAGAAATAGAAGAGGTTTGTCACAGTGATGTCGCTTGTTGATTTAAAAGTCCTTCTGAGTTATATGCTAAAAAGCACATGGAGATCTGTCAGAAAAGGTATGCCTAACGATCCAGGGGCTGACAGTTCAATGAGGTCCTGCAAAGAAAGTGAGGAACTGGGAGCTGCTGGATGTGTGGTCAGACGCATGCCCAGACCTCAGGGCCATTCGTTTTCCAAGCATGCACTCCGCTGTTGAAAAAGGCCCTCTGCTGTCCTTCCAGAATGTCTGGACTTGGGCACACTGCACTGGGGGGAAGTGCAGGTGGGAGGGTGAGCTTTTCTCTGTTGGAGGGGAAGGGAGAGAGATGAGGGGGGGAGGGGAAGAGAGGGAAGGAAAGGAGGAGAGGAGAGACAGCAGGATGCTCAGCACTCTTCTGGGTGGGCACCGGGAATGCGCTCAGATCCAATTAAAAAATATATTTTATTGATTTTTTACAGAGAGGAAGGGAGAGGGATAGAGAGTTAGAAACATTGATGAGAGAGAATCATCAATCAGCTGCCTCTTGCATACCCCCTACTGGGGATGTGCCCGCAACCAAGGTACATGCCCTTGACCGGAATCAAACCTGGAACCTTTCAGTCCGCAGACAGACGCTCTACCACTGAGCCAAACCGGTTTCTGCTCAGATCCGATTTAGAAAGAACTCATTGATACTTGAGAACCTGGAAATCCATTCCCCTAAGGGCTGGTACCTGAGTTTTCGAGGTGCTCACACCCCACTTTGTTCACTGTTACAGGCCACGGGGCTGAGCAGATCACGGTCAGCGGGGGCCTCGGGCGGGTTTGCCGAGGTAGCTGGGCTTTTCAGGACCCATGTAAACGGAGTGCAGTTTGGACAGCGGGGAGAAGGAGAAAATGTAGTGAATTGATTAAAAACATGGGCTTCTGAGTTAGAGGGCCTGTCAAACCCTTGCCCCATCGGGTCGCAGAATCCTAGGAGCTCTTCACCTTCTTCATCAGCCTGTTTAGGAGTTCTGTTCGGGGAGCTGCTGAGCCCACTTTCTCGTGTGCAGAGTGGGGGTCATGACAGTATTTACAGCCTTAGGCTCCGGGCAAGCCCTGAGAGAGAACGAAAGACCTGGCTTGGGGTTAGCATTGTCCTCAGTGCCCCTGGTTGACCCTGGTTCCAGCAGCACCCATCCAGTTTAGTGGGCAATCTGTTTCAAACCCCTACTGCTGAGGCTGCTGCCCTGGGTGGCATTTGCTCTCTAGCACTCCTCTCTCTGCGGTACACCTCCCTGCGTCAGGCATGGTTTGGACGGAGCTAGAATTTAATGCTGCTGCTCACCTTGGTTGTGTTTGGACTGCCTGCACGATGCACATGGGCAGGCATTGGCATGACTCTCTGATGTCTGTTCTCTCTTTTAAAAAAAATATATTTTATTGACTTTTTATAGACAGGAAGAGAGAGGGATAGAGAGTTAGAAACACTGATGAGAGAGAAACATTGATCAGTTGCCTCTTGCACCCCCCACCCCTCCTACTGGGGATGTGCCCGCAACCAAGGTACATGCCCTAGACTGGAATCAAACCTGGGACCTTTCAGTCCGCAGGCCGATGCTCTAGCCACTGAGCCAAACCGGTTTTGGCACGATGTCTGTCCTCCACTCTGGCCTCACAGGGCCATGGATGCTCCGGCCTGGGAAAGTGGTGCATGGTCGTGTGACTTGCTCTGGCCAATGAGATGTGAGAAGTGACTGCAGTCACTTGCCAGCGCTCAGCTCTCTGATTAGTCATTGTAGGGTAACATGTCGTCAGGCGGGCACCAGGTGGGTGCAGCCTCGGGTTCTGGGCTTGCAGAGGGCTGCCCCTGCCTCGAGGTGGGGACTTCGGTCAGTCACGAGCTGCATTTCTGAGGGGTGTTGCTGCTGAGACTTTGGGATTGTTTGTTCCTGCCACGTAACCCAGCACATCTCAACTCATACAGCCAGGTAGTGTCCCGGAATCCGTATTCAGTTTTAGGAATCGATGTTCACTTGTCATCTAAAATGTTTATTTAAGTTTCAAAACGCATCCCCCTAAAGTGGTGAGTGGGCTCTAGGACGAGTTGTAAAAGCAGTCTGGTCATCCCGTGGCTGTGAAACCAAACCACGGGCACTGGGAAGGGCGGTCTAATGTGCATGGCGGAGAGCGGAAGCCAGGGGAGACCTGGCTCAGGGCGGACAGGCCAGGCCGTGCCTATGCCACCGGGCGGAGGCAGGGAGACGGCTGGCTGACTGGGTTAGAGGCCTGAGGAGGGGCTGGGGAGCTGAGGTGGAGTCTGATGTGATGGGGTTTTATTGAAAATGCTGCTAAGAGGGGTAAGATGGATGGACATCGGTATAAATCTAACTCTCTCGGCAATGGCTTCCATCGGGCTCTTCTGTTTCCCTAACATTGGGCTTATGTCCTTTTCCACAGGCGCTTGGGGGCCGGGGAACCGGTCTTCACCCTCCGGCTCGCTGTCAGCCGCAGGAGCCGAGGCCACGTGGTGGCCGATGTCACCTCCTTTGACCAGAAAGCGGAGACGGACCCACACATCCAGGTGGGAAAGTATTTGAAAAACAACCTTCGAGGGTTTCTGCTTTGCGTCCCTCACCCCCACCCCCCCACCCCAGCCCCCCAGGCCCCGTAATTGTTTCGGGTGAATCATTCCCATTTGCACAAGTGTCAGCCAAGTCACCTTAGGTGATTTTTGACATAATATTTATAAAACCTTCCTGGAATGGTGACTCATGGTCATGCTTCGACTCAAAATGTTGTTAGAGCCGAGCGTTCCGGCGAGGAGAGCGCCTGAGTGATGGGGAGCCCGGCCGAGAATTGAGTTATAGGAGGCAGCGGGACCCAGGCCCTCATTTGCTGCAAATGCCCCTAGTCACCCGGCCCCGCCACAGGTGCTGATTGCATTTCTCTCCAAGCTCCCTTCATCTTTTCGGAATTAAAAAAGAAATAACACATATACGCTTGTCAGAATATTCCAACATTACTCACATGCACAAGAAGCAAAAAGGGCCAGTTTTCTTCCTGCCTCCCTCCCCACCAATCCCATCCTGTAGACGTGACCCCTCGGAACCCTTTATTGTCTGTTCTTCTAGGTCTTTCTATAGGAATGCACACTTGTTTCACTTACTTAGCTGGCTACAATTATGTTTTTCCTAAAGTCATACATGGGCAGTGTGGAAAATGCACAGAAGCATTTGAAGAATCCATATATTTTTGTTGATTTCAGAGAAGGAAGAGGGGGAGAGATAGAAATATCAACGATGAGAGAGAATGATTGATAGGCTGCTTTCTGCACCCTTTCAACCCCCACTGGGGACTGAGACTACAACCTGGGCATGTGCCCTTGACTGGAATCGAACCTGGGACTCTTCAGTCTGCAGGCCGTTGCTCTGTCCACTGAGCCAAACCAGCTAGGGCCAGAAGCACTTTTTTAAGCAGACGTATATATATATTTGTACTTATAAAAAAGTGATATCATGAAATGGCCCTATGAACTGTGACTTTTCATGGCCATTTTCCAGATAAGGACATTTGGGCCTAACTCACCTGAGGTCACAGCCTACCGATGACTTAGCTGAGATTTGGATCCAATTTCAGAGCCCATGTCCTTGACAACTACACATACTGTTTGAAATGTATTGTTTATTAGATGCAAGAACTATTGTAAATTATTCCATCCTAATTTTTAAAATTTTGGTTGAATGTTTTGCTTTTGAAATGTTTAAAAACCGGGAGTTAAAAAAAAAAAAAGAATAAAGAGTTGCCTGTTATAAATGCCAAAGGCAGCCAGGAACCATCGGTCATCCATGCCTGGCACAGTCAGCACAGGCTTCCGGCAGAAGGGGACCCTTTAACCTAAAAGTCAGGTTTTACTTTAAAAAAAATGATTTTAGAGAGAGGTAGAGGGAGAGAGAAAGAGTAGGAGAGAGATAAATGAGAGAAACATTTATTGAGAGAGGGAAATGAGAGAGAAACATATATATATATATATATATATATATATATATATATATATATAGAGAGAGAGAGAGAGAGAGAGAGAGAGAGAGAGAGAAGAGTAAGAAGAAGAAGAAGAAGAAGAGAGAATTAGAAACATATTGAGAGAGAGAGAGAGAGAGAGAGAGAGAAGACGACGACGAAGAAGAAGAAGAAGAAGAAGAAGAGAAGCAGAAGAAAAAGAAGAAGAAGAAGAAGAAGAAGAAAGAAGAAGAAGAAGAAGAAGAAAAGAAGAAGAAGAAGAAGAAGAAGAAGAAGACTAAGAAGAAGAGGAGGAGGAGGAGGAGGAGGAGGAGGATGGAGGAGGCGGTTGGAGGCTAGGCGTACCAGCAAGAAGGGGGCGAGCCATGCTAGAGCCACATATATTATCTGCCTCCCTCAAGAGGTCTGACGGATTGAACCTACTGCCTGGGTGTGTGTCCTGATTGGGAATCAAACCACCATCACTCAGTGCACAGGATGACATTGCAATCACCTGAGCCACATGGGACAGGGCCTAATTCAGTTTTTAATTAAGAAAGAGAAGAGAGTTAGTTGTTCACAGTCTGAAATCATCTCCCAGATTTCCTGGAAACTTAAGTTCTCCTGGGAAATTCAGATTGATTGAGAATGTAATTTGGTTTTCAAGGTAGATCTGATGTTTTACTCCTCTTTCCAGAAGTACTCATGGGTTAAGCAGTAGGGTTTTCATCTTCCATTAAAGCACAAATACCAGTTATTAGAAATAGAGTGCAATTTGTACGCATCTGTTCCCTGTTTTCTTTCACAGTACACAGGAGTACTTTGTCCATTTCATTTAAAAAATTCTCACCTCAGAGAGAGAGAGACACTGATTTATTGTTCTACTTACTTATGCATTAATTGGTTGACTCTTGTATGTACCCTGACCAGAGATCGAACCTGCAACCTTGGCATATCAGGATAACCCTCTAACCAACGGAGCCACCAGACCAGGGCTCTCCTCCGATTTTAACCATTCGCTCCTCATTGTCTCTCGCGGTCCAGGCCCTTGAGCTAATATACTACCCCTCGTGGTTTCCCACCCACCTGTGCTTTTGAATACACTGCACCTCTGCAAATAAATCCTTATTGAATTGTCTTACTTTGAAGGGTGTATCTGTTTCTGCACATAATAAATATCTACTCTCACCCCAATGCGCACCCTCAGTGTAAACTCCCCACATTAAGAACCTTCTTCTGGTTCCTTTTCCCTGCGGAACCCACAGTGGTTTCTGCCAAGGGGTGGATTCCAGCTGAAGGTGACTCCACCTTGATCACATCCAAGAGAATTTATCCATATGAAACCTGTGATGCACCATGAGGTATGCCTTTCAGGGTTCCCAAAGTGATTGCGTTCCTCAGGCTTCTCCTGGGGATGACTCTTATGACACCCCCCTCCCCCCCAGCTTCCCTGCCTGACACTGTCCCATTGGATCGCCCTCACGGGTTTCTCACCAGGGATCAGCCAGCGCTTCCTGGTGGTTCCTGTTCAGGTTGCTTCCAACAATGCACTCCCAGGAGGTTTTTCATGTGGTCTCTTTGCACCACGTGTCCTTTCTCCTGGAGGGTGGAAGCAGGCGTGGGCACACTGAAACTCTGCTCCCAGAATGCTCTGTGGGTGACACTCCCCTGAAAGATGGTCCCGTGACACTGTGCTGGGCAGCATGGGATGCGATTCACTTTTTTCAAGTTTGGCCAATCTGATGGGAAGAAAATGGCATTTTGTTGTGCTTAGTATAGTGGTTACATTTTTTTTTTTTTTTAATAAAAAGCTGGTACAAACTTTTCTTCACCGGAAGCCTGGCGTTTTGGGAGAGGCCGAGGAGCTGGGTTAGAGCCTGGACTTAGAGAGGGCAGCAGTCCTCATCCTGGGGCTCCACTCCCTCACTGGCTATGGCCTCTCTGGCACTCAGCCTCGGAGACAGGGAGTAACTTATCTCCCTGAACCGGCGCGAGGGCGACAGGAGTCACTATACAAAGCCCCCAGGACAGTGCCAGCGTGCAGTGGGTGCTGGGTAGGTATTTGCAGGTTTTTAGCTAGAGCTGTGCTCCATACTTTTCAGCCCAGCAGGCCAAACACAGAAGTGGTGCAGGGATGGGGATTCCAATAGCCTCACCTTGGTGTCCCCAGAATTCAGCTTGGAAGCTGGCGATGAAGTCAGCCTTTCCATGACAGAGAGGGAAACTGAGACCACGGGGAGGTCACTCAGCTGCCCGAGGTCACATGGCCTGGTACTGCCTCGTCCAGAATGGAGCCCAGTCTCTCCCCTCATTCCCGTATCCTCAGCTCGGCCCGTTTCGTCTGAGAATAAATTCCAGGAAAGGAACCCTCGCCCCTAACACATTTAAATAAGGGCTCTCAGATGAAAGCACAAAGATTTGGTCAACAAAAGCCCGGAGGTCCCTCAGGGTCCACACACGACTACAGGTGGGTCCTGAGGGTGGCATTAACATGTTCCATTGGTAAGTTTATAAACATTTTTAAAATTGATATTTTACAGAGAGAGTAAGGGAGAGGGAGAGAGAGAGTGACATCAATGTGAGAGAGAAACATCCAACGACTGCCTCTAGCACACCCCCTGCCTGGGATTCAGCCTGCAACCTAGGCATGTGCCCTTACCCAGATCGAACCAACAACCTTTTGGTGCACAGGACAATATCCAACCAACTGAACCATACCGGCCAGTGCTTAGTCAGTAAGTTTTGCTCCGAGCAGCTGTCTGTGGGCCCTTGAGGAGAGGGAAAGGCTGCAGGTTCCAAGGAACAAAGGGACAATGAGTCTCTGATTTAGCACCTTTGCTATGAAAGGACTCACTGGTCCAGTGGCCTGTACCTGTCTGTACCACGTATAGGAGGTGAAGAGGAAAGCACCGGCACTCAGAACTGCTTTGGAAACCGATGAAAACACTGGACACAAATTAAAAAAATATATATATATTTTATTGATTTTACACAGAGAGGAATTGAGAGGGACAGAGAGTTAGAAACGTCGATGAGAGCGAAACATCGACCAGCTGCCTCTTGCACACCCCCCACTGGGGATGTGCCCACAACCAAGGTACATGCCCTTGACTGGAATCAAACCCGGGACCTTTCAGTCCGCTGGCCGACGCTCTATCCACTGAGCCAACCGGTCCCAGCTGGACACAAATTTTGCTGGCTTAATGGGTAATGGTTTATCTGACAGTTTCGCTGGGTAGGACAGCCTGACCTTGCGGTTTTGCAGAAGAATGTATAATTATTAAAGTATTTTTTTTCCAAAGCAGCAATCACTGCTTGCGCGCCCCCCCCCCCCCTTTTTTTGTGTGTATGAACTGAATAGCTAGCCAACCATTACCCAGTCATAGAAACATAAAGCCAGGCAGATTGTGGTCTTTTTCTTTTCAGAAGTTTAGATTTTTGCATTCAAAGAGGCAAACATTTTAGTCTCTGAGGCTTGGTAATTTCCTTTTTTAAACGAATGCTGTTTTTTTCTTTTTTCTTTTATTTGACAGTGGTTTAAGCTTTGAGATCCTTTAACAATTTATTTTTTATCATGGAGCGAATGAGACGCCTTTCCCAGGCCTATCTCAGTGGCATTCTCCTGCCACCCAGAGACAGCTCAGCCGGCTCTGGCCCCGGCCCCTGCTCACCCTGGTGCTGCTCCCTGTGTGACTTGCCACCCTGAGCTTCCGTATGAGCATGGAGGAGAGGAGAGCGATTTCCAGGGAACTTTGGAGATGAAGGAAAGTGGAAGGAGAGCATGACAGCGTGCACTCAGGTCTGTGTAGGGCATTTCACACAGGGACAGATGGAGCCAGTGCCAGATGGAGCCAGTGCCAGGAAGCGGTGGTGCCTGGGATAATGTCCGGGGTCCACTTAGCTAGGAGGCCAAGGTCTGACGCCCCCATTCTGATTCTGCAACACAAGCCTTTACAAGGACGACCTGTGCTGCCTGGGGCGGTAGTTGTCCCTCGGTGGCCGGTTCTCAGAACTTGGGTCAGTGAGAGTGTGGCCACTTCCCAAGGTGCCTGTCTTTGCCTTGGCTGCTCACCCACTTGGCGCCTCTGTTTTTTCATCTGTTAAAGGGAGAAGCGCACAGTCTCCGCTTCCCAGGGTGTGAAGGGGATGCGGTGAGCATTAAGCCAGGCACACTGGTGCGTTAGAGCACATGCGATGGTGCTCGTACGCGGCAATTCTCTTTCCTGCCGTGACTGTCACTGGGCGCCAAGGTCCCCGGCGTGGCAGCTGGCACGATGCTGTGCTTTGTTAGCGCCAACGGGCACTTCCCAAGCAAAGTGCTGGACGTGGGCAAAGATAGATTCCTCTTTTCAGCGAGAGAGGCTGCCAGCGGGTCTCCGCATAGAGAAAAAGTTACTGACACTTGTTGTCTTTGCAGTTTGCTCCGAGTTATACAGAGTGAGGTGAGGACGTGCCCGCGCTCAGAGGGAGCGGAATTTCTGTTGGACTCAGCAAAGCTGCCTGGGCCTTGCAATGCGGAATTCTGGGGGGCGGGCCCTGGAGTCTTCTGGAAGGAAAAGGTTAACAGCTCTGCCTCTCCCTGGGATTTAACCGGGGTGCCCTGCCTTGTGCATGGGTTGGGGCTCCCGAGGAGATCCAGGAACAGACAAAAGAAAGAGTCCCAGGAAGGGAAGTAGCTATGGGGATTTATGGGGGTCCCACTGCATAGACATAGTTGAGTAACTCAGTGGCCAATGGTGATTAATTCAGCCTCCAGCCCCTGTTCCCACCTTAAAAGGCAGGGATTCAGCTGAAACTCCCAACCCTCTCACCTGGCCATGGTCTCCCGGCCTCCGGATTCATCCTGAAGACACCTCCCTCTCCCCACTTCAGTTCATGTCATTAACATACAAAGGCATTCTTATCACCGGAAATACCAGGAGCCGGAGCCAGGGATGCAGACCTCATATTGATTTTTTTAAAAATATATTTTATTGATTTTGTACAGAGAGGAAGGGAGAGAGATAGAGAGCTAGAAACATCGATGAGAGAGAGTCATCGACCAGCTGCCTCTTGCACACCCCCTGCTGGGGATATGCCCGCAACCAAGGCACATGCCCCTGACCGGAATCGAACCCGGGACCTCTCAGTCCCCAAGCGGACGCTCTATCCATTAAGCCAAACCGGTCTTGGCATATTGATTTTTTATTATATCACAGGTACACTCACACCACAATCCAGTTTTAGGGCTTTTCTGTCACCCCAGTAAGATTTCTTGTGCCTGTTTACAGTTAACCCCCATTTCCACCCCAACCTCTAGGCAACCCCTAATCTGCTTTCTGTCTCTAGGATGTTGCCTTTCCTAGATGTCTCCTATAGATGGATTCATACAAAAGCTAGTCTTTTGTGTCTGGCACCTTTCACTTAGCACAATATTTTTGAGATTATTCTGTGTTTGAGTGCAGTTCATTTCTTTTAGGGCTTAGTCATATTTCATTGCATTTTGTTTATTCCTTCATCAGTTGATTGCTATTTGGGTATTTCCACTTTTTGGTTTTTATGAATAATGTTACTAGGATATCTGTAATGTCAAAAAAAACATAATTATTTTTTAAATAATCATCTGTATAGCTCTAGCTGATTTGGCTCAGTGGATAGAATATTGGCCTGTGGATTGAAGGGTCCCGGGTTTGATTCTGGTCAAGGGCACATGTCTGGGTTGCAGTCTCAATCCCAAGTAGGGGGCATGTAGGAGGCAGCCAATCAATCATTTCTCCCTCTCCCTTCCTCTCTGAAATCAATAAAAATATATTTAAAAAAATCTGTGTGCATGAGTCAGTATGAAGGAGGAGAGGTCCAGTATAAAAGTGGTATTTGAGGAAATGATTCACTCATTTTCACTTTAAGATTTTAAAAGTTAGACCATGTTTACTTACATTTCTGTATGACACATCACACATACACCCACCTGGTTAGATCTGAGGTGTCCTGCTCAGAGAAACCAAGGCTTCCCTCCAGCGGTATTGTGAAACCAAGGACAAGCAAGGCTAGGAATGAGAAATAATCCATTTAGCAAACTAGCTTATGTAAGCCTCCAAAGCTAGAAACAAAGAAACTGGATAACTGAACTCACAGGACCTTTGAGTTCAAAACAGAAACCTTTAGTCCAGCTCTTTTCTATTGCATATATGTGTGTTTTTACATAGAATCTTTTCATCTTATTTCAGGAGTTTGAAATGAACGTACTGAAGATTTACCTAAAAATCACCAGGTATATTTAATGGGGAAAACCCCCCCAAAAGTAAGCCTACAAAAGGGTTGTATTGGCCCAGCTGGTATGGCTCATTGGTTGAGCATCAACCCATGAACCAGGAGGTCACAGTTCGATTTCTGGTCAGGGCACATGCCTGGGTTTTGGGCTCAGTCCTATTGAGGGGTTGTGCAAGAGGCAGCCAATCAATGATTCTCTCTCATCATTTTTGTTTTTACTTCTCTCCTCTCCCTTTCTCTCTCTGAAGTCAATACACACATTTTTTAAAGGGCTATGTTGGAAGTAGTATTTGGGGCGGGGCTTTGGAGAGAGAGACAGAGAGAGGGTGGATAGTGACAGATTCTGCCTGCCTTATTTTGGAAGTAGCAACCAATCTCCTTGCATGGGACCTCCTCTCCATCTTTCATGGTCCATGTGGCCTGGATGTGGCTAATGCTCCCCTCTAGCTCCAAGGTGGGCATCTTATCCAGGTGGATCAGATGTGCTGGCCATGGCAATTGGCTCAGAGATTGGCATGTGATTTCAGTTAGCTGGCCTGAAGTTTGCTTTCTTCTTTTCGGGTGATGGGCATGGGCAGGGAACTGTTGGAAATGAGCAGCTGTTTCCTGCTGGAGCTGGTGAGCTGGTGGGAGTCTCATGCGATTGGTCCACCATGTGAAAAAAACCTGTCCAGGAAAGAATCCAAAGGAACCCGGCAGTGTGGCCAATGCTGAGCATCAGACCATGTGCCAAGACATTGCCAGGTTGATTCCACGTCAGGGCACATGACTGGGTTGCAGCTCTATCCTCAGCAGGAAACATGCAGGAGAAAAGGCAGAGGGAGCAGCACCCTTTCTTGTGTGTCCAGACGAACAGCATGGCCAAAAGCAGAATTTGTGAGCACTTTTCTGTATGATTATTCCACTCCCATTGAAAAGCACACGCATAACAAAGCTCAGTGGATTCTGACAAGCGGGCTGAAAAATGGAATGCTTTCAACTCCCCGGAGAGCCCCGCTCATGCCACAAAGAATTTGATTAGGAAAGGAAATCCCAGTGTAGCGGCTGCTAAGTTTCTACTTGGTTTGTGAGAATATACATTCATCAGGCAGCGGCAGACACTTGGGATTCAGACCAGGTCTGTCTGACCTCAGAGACCGGCAAGCAACATCAGACAGGAACTCTAAAAATTAGGGTTTTTCTTATGCTTCTGTATACTTACTCCTGTGTCAGAGGCCCCTGTTTGCCTTTGTTGAATACAATTTCAACTCCTTATCAGGCCCTATAAGGCCCTATGATCTGATCTCCTCTGGTAAGTCCTCAACACACTGCCCCTTCCCTGTACTCCTTCCCCAACCTGGACTCAAACCCACCACACTCATTCCTGCCCCAGGGCCTTTGCACCTGCTGTTTCCTCTGCCTGAAGGCTCTTCCCCATATCTTCCTGTGATTGGCATCTTGCTATCATTCAAGCTCCAGCCCAATCCTCACTGACTACTCTTTCTAAAGAAAATGCCAGTCACTCACATGAAGAAAGCCCTCTACCACCGCTCTGTAGAAAAACAGCATAATTAAGCTCAAAAGTTCAATTTCAGTAAGGACAACAGGCAGAGATTTCTAGGGACCCAGGACATCAACCACTACAGCGCATGTGCCTGGGGATAAGACGTGAGGCGTGAATGTGACCTAACAAATGAATTAAAGTCCCGATGTGCTTTTATTTATAACAGTGAAGCGTTTCAAATCTGACTGTCCTGTTTAAAACATCCGGTGGACAGTGGTGGCGGAGGAGGCAGTGAAGCCCCACAGGCAGGGCTGTCCACCTCAGGCAGATGCCTTCCCAGGGCTGCCCACAGCCTTCGCAAGAGTATGTTCCCAAGTCAGGTGACTAATTGTGCTTTGTGGGTTTTTAAAAAAATATATATTTTATTGATTTTTTACAGAGAGGAAGAGAGAGGTATACAGAGTTAGAAACATTGATGAGAGAGAATCATCCATCAGCTGCCTCTTGCACCCCCCACACTGGGAATATGCCCACAATCAAGGCACATGCCCTTGACTGGAATCAAACCTGGGACCCTTCAGTCCACAGGCCGATGCTCTATCTATTGAGCCAAACCAGTTTTGGCTTCGTGGTTTTTATGAGGTCTCTATGGAAACTCTTAGAAACATCTGGACTGGTGAGCTGTGGAATTGTGCACCGAGTCTCCCTCCCTGGTAGCCCTTGCCTCTGCTGGCCCTGGGTCTTTGCTGAACTATGCAGACTGCTCCCAGGGGCGGTGCCTGGGCAATGGGGTTGGAGTGGGGTCTGAGTCTGCTTCTTCGCTGGGAGATGAGTTTTCCTAGACAAGTTCTTAGCCCCTCTGAGTTGCAGAGGTCTCATCTGTGACATAAAGGGGTACTGGTGCCCGCCTCAGGGGTTCCTGCAAGGCTCAGAAACATGTGCCCCCCAGGTAGCCAGCACAGTTCCCAGCCTGGGGCCAGTACTCCACACTGTCAAGCTGTTTTGAAAGCCCTCTATGCCCTGTCTATTTAAAAGGCGGGCCCAGAGGCAGTCACGCCCCTGGGGGGGATCCTCATCTTCGGAAATGCAGAACCGGAGGTTCTACTCCAGACCGGCTGAGTCAGTTTTTGCCCTCGAGCAAGAACCTGGGTGAGTTTGTGGGAAGTTTCCCATGGGCTGCTCTCCAAGCTAGCATGTGTGGAGGAAGGAGCGTGGGGCCTGTTTTCATTATGGAAACCTGTCAGCAGCACCACTTGGTGCAGACTCCAGCCACAGGACACCAATGACCCAAACTAGCTGGATGTTCATGGCCCACCATGCACCTCCCCTCCGTCCCCCCATCCCACCCCAGGACTCAGTTTCTTTACTTGTCTTAGAGGTTTGCTGAGAGAATAAATGAAATCATGTGAAAGCTGATATCCAGGAGTGAAAAGTTCCTTTCCTCCTGTTTGCCTGGAAAAGGACGCCGTGGTTCCTGTGGCTGTTCACACAGGCTTCAGAGAGCCTGACTCCATTGCCCACAGTGGCTCACCGAGTGGCAGCGGACACGACCTGCTATTTGGTGTCTCGATTAAAATAATGGAGAGGGACAGTGTCCCAGGAACTACAGCCTGGTGTTCTCGGAACCTAAATGGGAGAGTTTTGTAGTTTGGCTAAAAGGCACTGCCCTAGAAAAGACGTGTGCTGTGGCAATGGATGCTTCTGTCACTTACAAAACAGCCAGGATTACCGTGTAACGGACTGTGTGCAGAAGCCACTAGGTTGCTTCCCTTTAATGTCACACGTTTAGCAGCCACAAAAGCCTTTTATTTATTTCCAAACATCACAAAGCAAGAAACACAAGACATTGTTTATATTAGCAGCATGTCAAGTACACTGAAACCCTCATACATTACAGCACAGGAAAAACACACAGTTGTACTCCGGAGACACTGGGCATGGGGATGGAGTTCTCTGGGCAGGAAAGGGTCTGACCGAGGTGCAGAGCACAGCTCATGCAGCAGCATATGCAGTGCTAGTCAGCAAATCTCACCCCTTGCTCTCAGGAATGAATTGAATGCATTGCCTAACTTGATAAGGTAAACAGATGTTGATAACAGGATCACCCCAACTTTAACACCACCAGACTGAGCACAAGTTTTCTTCCCTAGATAACATTTCAGAAAATCGTGTGATTGAGACACAGTCACAATGACCACAAGCAAAGCTTCCAAAAACGTCACATGCAACTTCTCAAACCTGACATCACCATAGAGCCATCACTGGAGACACACCCCCTCCCATCCACGATGCCCTCTTGTTTAAAGGCAGAAAAGAAATAATAGGGAAAAGGCTTATAAAATAGGGACACATATACCTTAGAAGAGCAAGCATCAAAATACTTTACACACAGGCATGTTCTGGTTTTCCAAAGTACTTGATCTCTTTCTCATTAGAATTTTGAAAGCTGCCTTAGGTTGAATGCATAAAACCCAACAACAAAAGCAACAACTCTAGTAACAAAAATAGGGGCATCCTGGGTAACGTTTCAATGCTGGTTTTCAGGAGAGGCTGGTGAGGGTAGGAGGGTAAAGAGGGCGCTGGGCTGCATCACTTCTTTCACAAAGAGTCCATTGTTGTGGGGCAACTGTTGCACTGTAAGCAGAATAACAGGATGGAAACTCAAGTGTCTTATGAAATCAGGGCAAAGCCATGGGAGCAGCTGGCAGCCGAGGTCGGGCGTGGTAAGAGGTTTGCTCCGGAGAGCTTCGACCCACCCTCCTGTCACTGAGAATCCTTCAGTCTGGATGACCCGAGGGGCAAGGACATGCCGGGAGGCGGGTGGGCAGGCAGCCGGAGCCGCCTCACGGACTCCTTCCTCCCGTGGCTGTTGGGGAATCAGAGTCTGAGACTTACCCACGTTGGGATCCTTTCAGAGAGCCGGTGACATCCCATTTCCCTGTCCAAGGCCCTGCCAGCTTCCAAACAAGATGCACACAGCCATGGCTGTTCACACACTCTGGATTCCCGCCTCTTCTTTCCAAACACCTCAGCTGGCCGGAGGGACCGGCCTCGGGCCCGCGTCCTAGCCGGGGCTCACGCTGCCGGGGCAGCCGCACAGGATTTCGCGGAAGGTGCTCCTGAGCTCGGGGCTGCGGAAGGCGTAGATGAGCGGGTCGATGACGGAGTTGCACATGATGAGCACCAGGTAGGTGTTGAAGTGCGCGGCGTAGCAGACGCAGGAGGGGTTGGTGGGGCAGGTGATGATGAGCACGAGATGCAGGAAGAAGGGCGCCCAGCAGACCACGAAGACGCCCAGCAGGATGCTGATGGTGATGGCGCCCTTGAGGCACGAGTGCTGCTGCTGCTGTTGCTGCTGCTGCGGGGCTGCCCCGTCGGCGGCGGCGGGCAACGCGGCGATACGCCGCAGGTGCAGCCGCGCGAACAGGAACATGTGCACGTACAGGGTGCCCATGAGCAGCAGCATGGCGAAGAACAGCGTGACCAGGCACACGATGACTGTCTTGCTCTCGGAGTAGACGATGAAGACCACGCCGCACACGCCGCAGCACAGCCACACTACCGCGATGAGGCCGCGCGCCCGGCGCGCCGTCACGATGCTGTGGTAGCGCAGTGCGTAGAAGATGGTGACGTAGCGGTCCACGGCGATGGCCAGCAGGTTGCAGATGGAGGCCACCAGCGAGATGCAGATCATCGAGTCGAAGACGTTGTCCATGTGCTGCACGAAGCGGTCCCCCAGGGCCAGCGCGCCGCTGTCGACCACGGCGATCATGATGGTCTCCAGGGCGTTGGACACGCTCACCAGCATGTCGGCGGCGGCCAGGCTGCAGAGGAAGAAGTACATGGGCGAGTGCAGGTTGCTGTTCCTGGCCACGGCCAGGATGACCAGGATGTTCTCCAGCAGGCTGACGGTGCCCAGCGCCAGGAACACGCCCGGCTGGATGAAGACCTGCTCGCAGTACCCGTGGCTGCTCTGGTTGCCCGCGGAGGAGGAGGAAGAGGAGGAGGTGGCGGCCAGGCGCTCCAGGCCGTCGGGCAGCCCCGGCTGAGCGGAGGGCGGGCAGCACGAGGCGTTCATCACGGACACGGGCTGCCACAGAGCTGGGCTGCGGCTGGTGCACAGGCTGCTGCTGCTGCTGCTGCTGCTGCTGCTGCTGCTGCTGCTGCTCACGGGAGGCAAGAGTTTCCTCCGGTGGCTGAGGGATGCTGGCCCTGAGCAGACTCAGGGAAGAATGGAGAACGAGTGAGCTGGGAGACGCAGGGAACTTTCCTGCTGCTCCAGGGCGAGCAGTGTTATGCAGACTCTTCTGCCACCTCCCTCCTTTCCCCTCCTCACTCCATCGCCGTCCCCACTTGGGAAGAGAGAACCTGCCACCGGTTGCTACAGTTACGGCTCCTCTCCTGGCAAGACAGGGGAATGTAGTACCTGCTGTTGGGAGTGAGGAGGGAACACTCACTTTCCGCACATTGGCTGGTGGCAAACAACTCCTACTCAGTCCTCAGCGCAGCGAAATGACCACTGAGCACCCGGAGCTCTGTGACTGACAGCAGGTAGGCTCCCAGGGCTTGGGCAGGGGCTCGGAAAGCTGGCTGGTGCCCCCTGCTGGCCAGAATGCGCATCTGTTTGCTGGCTTTTCTGAGCCTTTTATTTGTCCTGGGACTGCCATAGGACAAGTACAATTCATCCATGTACTTGTCCATTCATTCATTTTTTAAGTAAACATTTACTGTACACCTACTATGGGTCAGGTCTCTGCTGCTGGGCGCCCAAGTTTATGGTGAGCAAGAGAGACATGCTCTTCCCGTTTCCCCCCAAACTTGGAGTCTGGGTTGGGAGACCAGAAATTAGGGAATTAAGTCCTTGGGATAAACGTTTGAGTGGGGAGGATCAGGGGGATGCTGGCGGATAGAGCCGGGGCCCTAACCTGGATGGCGGAGGAAAGTTCCCAGGAAAGAATGTCTAAGCCTGGACTCGAAGGAAGAAGAGGCGATGTGGGGCGGGGAGGTGGGATTGGGGTTGGAGGAGGGTCCAGCTGGAAGAATGCCCAGCATTCGGAGGGAAGGGCAGTGGATCCTCACGCTGGCGTGGGAACCATCCAGAGGATGTGGGTGCAGAGGTCTCACCCTGCCTCTGAGTGAGAGTCACCCAGGGCTAAGGCCTGGGCATAGGTGGGTGATTTTGAGAGGTAGCCAGGGTTTCCGTCAGCTGAAAAGGAAACTTAGTGTTTTTGAAGAACTGACAGTTGTTTGCTCTGCCTGGAGCAAGGAGCTGGAGGGGGGGAAGAAGCGGGGAGACATAATCTGAGAAATGAGGCTGTAAAAGTTATTTATTTATTATTTAAAAATATATTTTATTGATTTTTTACAGAGAGGGAGAGAGAGAAAGAGAGAGTTAGAAACATCGATGAGAGAGAAACATCGATCAGCTGCCTCCTTCACACCCCCTGCTGGGGATGTGCCCACAACCAAGGTACATGCCCTTGACTGGAATTGAACCTTAAACCTTTCAGTCCGCAGGCTGAGGCTCTATCCAATGAGCCAAACCAGTTTCAGCAAGTTTTTTATTTTATTTTATTTTATTTTAAAGGTGAGACGTGCCCTTTTAAAAAGGATGATTTCAGCCTTGTTTGGGAGTTTGAAAGTGGTGGGGGCTGTGGAAGGAAGGATTCTAGGTAGAGCAGGGATGGGGTGGGTCTGCATTTAGGATGATTTCTGGCTGCAGAGTGGAGGCTGGCTAGGAACGGGAGGAGTGAGGAGCTAGGCAGGACAGGGCTGCAAAGATCCAGATGGTGGCTGGAAGCAAGGAGGAGGCCCTGGCGTCCTGGGAGGAGTGGGCAGAGAATGTGGGAGGGAGGACCTTGGCGGATCCAGAGTGCTTGGGTATAGGACTGTGGGAAAGGAAGTGGGTGGGAGCACCCACCTCCTTCTTAAGTAACAGGGAGGATGGAGATGCCCTGGGTGCTGAAAACTGTAAAAGGCAGATTTTAGCAGTTGACTTTAATACATGGTTCATGTCAGGCTTGATGATGCACAGAAGGATTGTGCAAAGTCTGGAAACACTGAGTCCACGTGTGTGTGTGTGTGTGTGTGTGTGTGTGTGTGTGTGTTTGTGTGTGTGTATGAGACAGGAGAAATATGCATATGGAAATATAAAATTTGGAATATTTATAAAACTTTGGAGTGGAGAGATCTTAGTAAGATGGGCAATCCCAAATTTAGTATGAACAAGAGGACCATAAGCCAAGTCAGAGACAAACAGGAAGAAAACTTTTGCCATAGGCAAAAGTTACTGTCTCAAATAGAAACAATACTTGCACATTAATAAGAAAAAGAAGAATTAGCTCTTAGAAAACTGGGCAAAAGATACGAAAGGAAATTCACTGAACAAGAAATGCAAATGCCTAATAAACATATGAAAAGATGTTCAGCCATCTGGGGAGTCTAGGAAATGAAAATCAAACCGAGACTTCATTACCGTTTTCCCAGTTGGAGTGACAAGAATTAAAAAGATGTCAAACTCAGGAGAGAACATTGGGGAAAGAGCTCTCAGGCATACCTGTTGTTTGTGAATAGCTTCACCATTTGCCAGTGTCTACCAATGTAAAAATCAGGCTAGGTGTGGATCTCAGTCTATAAACTGAAGGGTGTGAGAAATACCACTTCTATTTATTTTTAGCAGAGCAGCGTCTGATGTTAAACCAACTCATCTTTCAGGCTGGGGAAAAACAATATCTCAATCCTTTTGAGGCTTCCCCTCCCCCCTCACCTTCAGGGTCACTTCCCCTCCCCCCTCACCTTCAGGGTCACCTCCAGGTGTCTTTATAGTGTCTTGGTTCGAGGTTTCAGGGGCACTGGTCTCACCTGAACCACAAGGACTGCTTGGTGCTTTCCCTGCCCTGGGCCTTGGACACCTTTTTCTGCCTCCACTCTGATTCTCTGCCTCCTGCACAGAGAGCAGTGGGACCTGGCACTTCAACTCCTCATCCTAAGAGTACTCTCCTTGCTAATGAGTGTCAATTTGATCTTCTCTAAACTCTCCTTCTACTTACCTGGGGGAGACATGCAGATGCAGAATGACTTCCTGATGGAATCTTCTATAAACCAATTGGCTTTACTAGTATTGATTTATTTTTAAAAAAATATTCTTATTGATTTTAGAGAGGAAAAGAGGGAGAGAGAGAAAGAAACATCAATGATGAGAAGGAATCACTGATCAGCTGCCTTTTGCACACCCCACACTGGGTATTGAGCCCGCAACTCGGGAATGTGCCCTGACCAGGAACCAAACCATGACCCTTCTAGTTCATAGGTTGATGCTCAATCACTAAGCCACACCCCCTGGGCCAAAATGTCTTTATTGATTGCAATCATAAGGCATGACAGTCTCTCCAGTGTTTATTGTATGTTGTTGGCACATGTGGGGGTGTCTGGTCAGAATCTGTTATAATAAACTGTAATAAGGAGATGTTTTTTACTATGGATTTTATTTTATTTATTTATATTTTAAAAATATTTATAGTTGAGAGTATTACAGATGTCCCCCCTCTTCATCCCTGGTGAGGACCAGCTACAACTACAGTGGGAGAGTTGTGCAGGAAACCCACCTATAGAGTAGGCTTTGGTGCTCACTGAGTCTGCCTCTTTTGTGTGTTGCTTGGGATGCAGAGTTGTCCACCAGGTTCACTGGTTCTAGGGCCTCCAGGGAAGTGCAAAGTCATACACTACCTGGGGCCACCTGGCAGGAGCTATAGAGAGATCTGCAGATGGCTGCTATTTGTATTGGGCTTGGAAGTGCCCAGGTGAGACCCAGCTGTGAAGCAAGGCAGGCTTGTGCTAGTGCCAGGTCTTGGACCCTTTCTGATAGGTTTGGGGTATGCTAAGATCAGCTGCAGTTTGTTTGAGAGATTTTAGCAAAGACTAAAGCCTGATCCAGAACAGGCCATTCATATAGAAAACTTGTTACAAGCTTGGGTGGGGCAGGATCTCAGGGAATTATCAGGGTGGTGCAAATAGTGTGAGCCAGGCTGGTGGAGACTTGGATATGGCCCCTTCCAGTCAGCTCTGTGACAGGGGAGGTCCCATCTTGGGAACAATGACCCCTGAGAGCACCCCCATCTGGGAGAAAGCTGTGCTCTTATTCCTGCCCCCATACCAGATAATCCAGCTCCTCCCTGTATGTGTCTAGGTCCCCCAAACCCACCCAGCACTGGAGCTCAGAGGGATTGAGTCTGACTAAGTCTGTATGCTGGCCCTTTAAGAGGATCTTCTGGGATTCCAGTAGCCTCCGTGTCCCGCAGCCACAATTCCTGCTTGTTTTTACAGCCTGAAGTTACAGAGAGTTCTCTTCCCAGCTCTGGGGCTCTGGGCTGGGGGACTGGTGTGGGGCTTGAACCCCTTGCTCCTCATGGTGGCCTCTGCAGAGAGGACTTGCCTCCTGATTAAAAACAAAACAAAACAAAACAAAACAACAACAACAAAAAACACAAAAAAAGCACATGTGGGTGTTGGAGCAGCCTGTCCCATGCCTCTGCCCCTCCTACCAGTCTCAATGTGCTTTCTTCTTTATTTCTCTATTTGTAGGACTTTCATTCAGCCAGCTTTCAGGCAGTTCTGAGTGATGGTTTCTATGTGTTTTAGCTGTAATTTTGATGTGGTTGTGGCAGGCAGCACATACCAGCATTTACCTATGCCTTCTCTTTTTAACAAGGATATTCTTATCTGAAGAGATCATACACCTGGATGTTCTTTCTGCTTCAATAGATCTTTCCTTATTTTTTGTGCCTGGCATACTTCTCTTATCTTTCAATATCCAGCTCAAATGGGAACCTTTTTTTCCTCCATTGATTTTTAGAGAGAGTGGAAAGGAGGGAGGGGGTGAGAGAGAATCACTGATGGGAGAGAGACACATTGATTGGTTGCCTCCCACACACACCTTGACCCGGGCTGGGGATCAAACCTGCAATCCAGGTATGTGCCCTTGACTAGGAATGGTGCTCAAGCCAAAATTCTAAGCACTGAGAACATTGGCCAGGGTAGATGTAAACAATTTTTCACAGTTTTCCTCAAATCTTCTGCAGCAGTTTATTTCTCCTTCAATCATCCCTCCCCAATCTGGCAGAGTTCAGCAGTCCTCCCTCCCTCTTGTGTCAAGTAATTAGAGGTCACACCCCATGCCACTTAAAGGGGGCAGATTGTCCAGAGATCATAGTAGGAACAATATAGATTGCATCATTGGTCCTAATTGTTTCTGAGGAGCTGCTGCTTCTGCTGCCTGTGTCCTCAATCCCCAGCCCACCTCTGCTTTCAGCAGCCTCTTGCTGGACAGCTCCCTGTGCTCAGTCACTAGATGTGGGGCTGGTGGGAAAAGGTGCTCATCTCAGGCATGATGGGGTGCTGCAGCTGAGGCCAGTCTGGGAGGAATTATAGCTGCAGGCTTCTTGCTCTTAACTGGGGCAAGTCCTTCACTGAAGAGAGGCTTAGCTGGTACAGCTTGGCATTTGTCCCCAAAGACCAGGGGAGTATGTGCAGACATAGAGATGTGACTGGCCAAAGTCCACAGGGGGCTTCCACTGTGTGCGTTTTACAGTGTGGCTGATTGCGGGAGAGCATTGAGGAGATATCTGTGGTCCTGGCAACCCACGTAAAAGGCCTCCTCCAGGAGGGGCCAGCTGCAGAGCTGCGGTGACTAAGGTCCCTCTGGTAGGTCTGTGGGCGTCTGGAAGTCTGTGTGATCAGAGAGGATGGTTAGTTAGAGGCACAGTTACTTCTTCCTGCACAAGAATGAGCTGCCAGCGGGGGCCAGGGTTGGGTGGGACAAAAAGACAGCTCCTCTGAGCCGGTGTGGGAAGGTTGGGTATATTTTATGATGATCTAAACCCAATTCAAGACTTCCTGACATCTCTTCGCTGCACTCCCGCCGTGGCCAGCCACTGTGCTGAGATTGAGTTCTTCTAAAACCATATTTATGTATTTTATTTTGGAATCATTTTCAATTTACAGCAAAATTGAAAAGATGGAACAGCGAGTTCCCACGTACCCCTCATCCTGCTTCCTCAGTGCTAACGTGCTGCATCATCGTGGTGGCTTTGTTACAGCTAAGGAACCCATGCCAGCACAGCGCTACTCACAAACTCCACATTTCACATTGATTTCACCAGCGTCCCCTTCCCTCCCTGTCCCAGGAGCCCCTCTGAGACCCACACTGTGTTACGTTGTCATGTCCTCGGCAGTGCTTCCAGGGCGAGGGAGTTTCTGTTTTTTCTTGGTTTTTATGAGTTTGAGAGTTTTGAGCAGCACTGGCCAGATACTGTGACGCGGCCTCTCTGTCAGTTTGTCTGATGTTTCTGGGGAGCTTGGGGTCATGGGTTTCTGGAAAGAATACCACAGAGGTGATTCGCCTTGTCATCACCTCATATCAGGGCACAAGACATTCACATGATATCACTGGGGTGCTGCCAGGGCCACCTGCTAAGAGGGGTGTCTGTCATTGAGTTTTGACTATTTGTCTGGATCGAGAGATCTTAACATTTTTATGTAAATTTATTCTGGAGTTTAAATCCCTACTTTTGCTCATGGAAGGGACAAGGTATGCAGAAAATATTAATTCTGTTTTTCCAACTCAGTGTCCAAATATTTTTTAACACCATGCATTGGTAAATGTTTATTTCCCAATTAATTTTAAGATTTATTTTTACTCATACTCTAGATTTCTAATATTTTTATGCTTGCAAATCCCCATTTCTTTACATTTTTTATTGAGCTATACATACTAAAACATTAATGATTTTAAGGCATACAATTCAGTGGTCTTTAGCACATTCACAAAGTTGAGCAACCATCACCACAATCTAATTCCAGACCATTTTCATCACCCCAAAGAGAAACCCAAGCCCATTCACTGCCAAAGAGAAACCCCTCATTCACTACCTCCCTTAGCCTCTGGGGACCCTGACCCACTTTCTGTCTCTTCATGACGGTAAAAAATACTCTCATCGAGCCATGTTTAGCTTTTGAATCTCCCCAAAGCCTCCATTTTCTTACGTTCTCATTTTTCAAATTCAAAAACAAACAAAATACCCCCAACAACTGGAAATATTCCCCTTTAAAATTCAGCATAAAAATTGTAAGAACATTTAAAATAACACACCAGCAAATCTTTTCCTCTTCATCCTTTAAATGCCCAGGAGAGCTTCTGAATAGAGAATGAGTCATTTTGTTTTTGAACACTCCAGTGCCAGGAATAGGTCAAGGTTGTGTGTGTGTGTGTGTAAAAATGCGTGCGTATAGAACATTATTTCTTTGATTCTACTGGATCATCTTTTCGTGAGTGGGGCTGTGCTGATATGGGTTCTTTAGCTCTAACAAAAGCACCAGGGTGATATAACATATTAATACACCAGTTTGCTCCTCCAAGTCCATTTTCCTGTGGTTGATTCACAAATTGCAGCAACTGAGTCAAATTAACAATACAAGGCAGGAGTCTCCTGAGCGCAGAAGACAAAGGGGTCTGCATTGCTCCACGTTCTTCCAGGTGCCACCACGCCTGGTTGAAGGACCAGATGTAATGAGTAAAAACACCCTCCATGGTGTCCACACTTAATCTCTGTATGATTATTTATTCATTATGGTTGGCACTATTACAGATGTCCCTCAATTTCTCCCCTTTGCTTCCCTCCACCCAGCCCCCCGCCACCCCTCCCCTGGCCTTCACCACTCCTGTCTGTGTCCGTGGGCTGTGTGTACATGTTCTTTGGCTCATCCCTTCCAGTCCCTCACGCCCCCTCCTCTCTGCCATCTGTCAGTCTGTTCCATGCAGCCATGCCTCTTGTCCTATTTGTCCATCAGTTCATTTTGTTCATCAGATTCCACACGTAAGGGAGATCACATGATATTTGTCTTTCTCTGGCTGCCTTATTTCACTTAGCATAATGCTCTCCAAGTCCAACCAACAAACAAGTGCTGGCGAGGATGCGGAGAGAAGGGAAGCCTCATGCACTGCTGGTGGGAATGCAGACGGTGCAGCCACTCTGGAGAACAGTGTGGAGTTTCCTCAAAAAACTAAGAATGGAGCTGAAACCAGTTTGGCTCAGTGCATAGAGCGTTGGCCTGCAGACTGAAGGGTCCCGGGTTGGATTCTGGTCAAGGGCATGTACCTTGGTTGCGGGCACATCCCCAATAGGGGGTGTGCAAGAGGCAGCTGATCGATGACTCTCATCGATATTTCTAACTCTCTATCCCTCTCTCTTCCTCTCTGTTAAAAAAAAAATCAATAAAATATATATTTAAAAAAATTAAGAATGAAATTGCCTTTTGATCCAGCAATCCCACTTCTAGAAATATATCCTAAGAAACTAGAAACACCAATCAGAAATAATGTAATGCAAACCCTATGTTCATAGCAGCACAATTTACACAATCTCAATATTTATTTTAAAAATACAAATATGTTTTCCTGGTTAAAACAATCACCCTTAGCACGTTACAGTTGCATTTCTTTCATTAATCTCAAAATCGCGTGCCCATAATGTCCCTAGCTCTTCCGGCTTCCTTTGCCAGTTGACCTTTGAGTCCCGTGTTCCCAGCGCTGCGTTGTGGGGGCATTGCCTCGGAGAGGTGGTGGCCTGCAGACCTGTGCTGGCGATGTCTCACCCTGGGGTGTGGGACTTCTCAGCCCTCACTGTGCATCTGAACCACCAGGGACCAGGTCAAAATTCAGGTTCTGCTCCCCAAGATCTGGCAGTGTATGCTGTTGGCCCACAGGCTGGCGTTTGAATGGCATGGAAAGAGACCTCACCTTGCTCTGAGGAGCAAGCCCCAGGGGAATTCGCTCCGATGATGATGATGATGATGATGATGATGATGATGATGATGGGAGGGGTGCCCTGCACTCAGAGGCCGCAGCAAAGGTCCCAGCTGTGTGTGAAGGAGCAGAGCCAACGGCTCCACACGGGGGTGCGGGAAGGATGGTCTGGACCTGGTTCCTGCGGTGTGGCCTCCAAGCTCAGTGCTCAGGCTCCCCGGAGAGGCTGGAGCTGCCGGCAGCTCTCAGTAAATTCCTCTTCTGCCTCGACTAGCCAGAGCGCATTAATTCTTTAGAGTCAAGAATCTGCCACTCTTCCCTCCCATTTGGCTCAGTCGTGTTGGCCTCCTGGAGGGCGAGTGGTGACGGAGCCAGGGCTTCCTCACCTGGGAAGAGCATATGGATCCAGGACGGGTGGGGACGGGCACGCTCTGCCTCTGGGTCCCTGAGTCACAATCAGTATCAGTTTCCGTGGCTGCGGTGACAGGTCTCCACACCATTAGGAACTTAAAACAACAGGAAGCTGTTCTCTCTCAGCTCTGGAGGAGGCAGGAGAGCCTGGGCTCCCTGCACTATTCAGCCCCTGGAGGCCACCTGTGGGGCCAGAGCCAGGCTTCTGGGCCCTAATTTCTGAAGGGTCACCCCCCCCCCCACCCTGCCCCAAGGTTGAGCTTACTCCTCAGGCCAGAATTTCTTTGCAAACTGGATACCCCCTCCCGCCCACACACATACAACGAGGGAGGCCAGGGCTAGGCTGAGAGTCTCAGTTTTAGGGAGCAGGGTGGAGAAGGGGGAGGCTGGAAAAGGCTCTGGAGGTGGGAGATAATGCACATCATCAGGCTGTGAGGTCCTGGGAAGATGGTCCCAGACTGGGAAAATCCTTGCTGGAAAGGGTGTCCTGCCTTAAAAGCCTTCCACTTGAGGGCATGGTATAACTCCCCTTCCTCAGCTTGCACCCCTCCGCAGACCTGGGAGAGCACAGCTGTCTGCGGTCTCCCCCTTTCTCCTCTTCTGTGTCTTGGGGAGCCCTGTTGCAGGTTGGGTTCTCCAGGCTGGAGAAGGCCCGCAGGCAGTGCCTTTGTGGGAAGTGAATGAGGCAGCAGGACAGGGCTAAACTACATGCCAGGCACAGTGATGTCCTCTGCGGTCCCACAGCCGCTCTGCAGGGGTCTGGCTCACACCCCAGTGTCCCGAGGGGTCCTTCTCGCCTTCTGTGTGGATCCCCCACCCCCTTCCTTCCGTAGCATGAGGCTTGCATCTCTCTTCAGCTGAAGGTGAGACAGCCTCTGCAGAGGACCTGCCCTGTGGGGGACCTGGGCAGCACCCTGAGCATCCCTATAGCCCCTGCTGTCACATCTGAGGCAAGTGCGTGAGCCATACACCCCAGTCTGCTTTCTCCAGTTAAGTCTGCTTGTGGCTAAGTTCTCTTGGACTGTTCAAACTCTAAAGCCAGGTCTGAGAGGAAAGGATGCAGTCTTGCTCTGACTGACATATTGCAGCCTTGTAGGTTGGCCATGAACGTTTTCTCATTTTGTGCTGAATTCATCAATTGAAGGAACATTGGCTGACAAAGATAGATGCTGACACTATGCAGAATAGAGAGAAGAGCGGGCACTCCAAGGACTCAGGGCTGGTCCCTGGGACCTTTCTTCCGAGGAGGACGAGAATACTGCTCTCTGCTGTGATTTCAACCATGGCAACCCAAGCGTTTTCTTTGCTAGGGATGGCTTTATTTTGGTTATTTTTAACCAAATATGTATTGTTGGAAGTATTATAGATGTCTCCTTTTTTCTCGCATTGACCCCTTCTATCCCACTCCTGGCCCCCACCCCAGGCTTCCACCACCATTGTCTGTGTCCAAGGATTACGCATATATGCATTCAAGTTCTTTGGTTGATCTCTTCCCATCCACCCACCCTCCTCTGCCTTGCTTCTGAGATTTTACAGTCTGTTCCATGCTTCCATGTCTCTGGGTCTATTTTGTTCATCAGTTTATTTTGTTCATTAGATTCCACATATGAGTGAGATCATGTGATACTTGTCTTGCTCTGACTGACATATTGCACTAAGTATGATACTCTTCAGGTCTCTCCATATTGTCTCAAAGGGTAAGAGATCCTTCTTTGTTACTGTTGCATAGTATTCCATGCTAAATGTACCACAGCTTTTTTATCTACTCATCTACTGATGGGCATTTGGGCTGTTTCCAGATCTTAGCTATTGTAAATTGTGCTGCTATGAACATAGGGGTGCATACATTCTTTCTGATTGGCGCTTCAGGTTTCTTAGGATATATTTCTAGAAGTAGGGTCATTGGGTCAAATGGCAGATCCATATTTAATTTTTTGAGGAAACTCCACACTGTTTTCCATAATGGTCACACCAGTCTGCATTCCCACCAGTAGTGTACTGGGTTCCCTTTTCTCTCACCAGCACTTGTCATTTGTTGATTTATTGATGGTTGCTATTTTGACAGGTGTGAAGTGATACCTCATTCTCATTTTAATTTGCATCTCTCTGATGATCAGTGACTTTGAGCATTTTTCCATATGTCTCTTGGCCATCTATATGTCCACTTTGGAGAAGTGTCTATTTAGGTCTTTTGCCCATTTTTAAATTGGATTGTTTGCCTTCCTTTTGTTAAGTTGTGTGAGTTCCTTATGTATTTTGGATATTAACCCTTTATCAGATGTTTCATTGCAAACTATGTTCTCTCATACAGTGGCTCCCTTTTCATTTTGTTGATAGTTTCTTTTGCTGTGAGAAGCCTTTTATTTTGATGCAGTCCCATTTATTTCCTCCTTAGTTTCCTTTGCCCTAGGAGATGTATCCATAAACATATTGCTGTGAGAGATGTCTGAGATTTTGCAGCCTATGGTTTTGTTTTGTTTTTAAATTTATTGATTTTTTTAGAGAGGAAGGAAGAAGGATAGAGAGCTAAAAACATCGCTCAGCTGCCTCCTACACACCCCCCACTGGGAATGTGCCTGCTCCAAGGTATGGGTGCCCTTGTCTGGAATAGAACCTGGGACCCTTCAGTTCGTAGGCCGGCAAAGGCATTTATGGAAAACATTCCTTTCAAAGAAAAACAAACAGTGGCAATTAATAGTGTGTGCTTGCTCTTATGTCCCCACACTTTCCTGAGAGCAGAGATTTGCCTGGGGGTGAATCCTGAACTTTCAGCTGTAATGAAAGTGGCCCAGGCTGGCACATCAGCATGAGGGCGGAGGGTGGCTCCTCTAGGTCCTGTCCTCCAGGCCAGATGTCTGTTCTGAGCCTTCGCCTTCTGGGCTCTCCTGCTCATCCTTCCCCTGAGCTGTTCCCCTCTGGGGAACCGTGGCACATTTTGCTCAAATCCTAAAGATCCCAATTCCTGCAACCGGACATTTTCTAGCTGTGTGTCTGGCTGGGTGACGACCGCCTGGGCCTCAGTTGGTGTTATTGTGAAATGAAGGTGATAGTAGGGGGGAACGGTGGGGAAGTTGTGGGAATGAGCTGCCATGTCCCTTAGTCAGGGCTCACAGAGGCCAGTGTGTGCTGTGTGCCAGGGACTTGGGAGTGACCAAGACCTTCCCCTGTGTGTCACCCCTGAATCCCAAGATCACTGAGTGAGTGAGTGAGGGAGGGAATAAGTGAACAAGGCAGTGGAAATATTAAACCAGAACAATACAGTGGTCTCTGAACGAAACTCAAGCCCATAATAATCACCTTGGAGTCCCTGTTTCAAAACTTGAGGAGGGGAGCAGGACCCGTGGCTCTTGCCTGGAGTCTGTTTTGCCCCCAGGGGACCATCTTCTGTGGGACTTCTGTGGTTGTCATAACTGGGGGATCTACTGGCACCTAGTGGGAAGAGGCCAGGGATGCTGCTAACCATCCTATAGTGCAGAATGATCTCACTGCAGATGTCAGCTGTGCGGAGGTCGAGAAACCCTGGCAGGGCACGAAATTATTCCTGGTCCCTTAGTGTTTATCAGATAGAGCATTTGGTGTTGGGTGAGGCAATCTAACCCAGAAGTCCCGGTGACAGGTAACAATTTCTTAAATGGCCCAGCTGGTGTCTGGTGCTTGTAGAGTCCCCTGAACCATGCCTCCTCCTCGACTCGCAGTTCCAGATGCCCTGGTGGTAATTTACTGGCTCAACTCCTTGCACCAAATATTCCTTAGGCAAAGGCTTCACTGTAATTAAAACCCAGGGAGACTGTGCCTTTTCTCTTTGAGGACAAGCTCATGAGATGAATGATTCACACTTTTCCAGTGGATCATAGACTGTGAATTTTTCTTTCCCTTTGCTTTCTCCAGCTTTGCCATTCCCTCTGATTCATCGCATCCTGGCCCCTCTACTTCCCAGTCTCCATGGACACTAACTTGTCAAAGAGCAGCAGGTGAGGTCTCTCGGAAGCCCAGGGGGTCGCTCTGGCTGCGGAACGTCGGAGGTGTGATCTTGAAGCAGCTAATGAATGACACCGCTGGTAACAACTCCTTATACCCGGGGAGTTGAGGAGAAAACAGAATGTGAGAAGTCGCTTAAATAGTTTGAATGATACCCAGAATGCAGGGAACAGTAACGGGCATGTTTAGGTTCATCCAATGCTGTCTCCACTCTAGTCTAGGATCCCACATGATGGCCGAGACTGCTGGTTTGCCTTCCCCGGTAGCCACTCCCACCATTCCCCATAATAGCGGTAACACATGGCCACCCAGAACAGGCACTCTGCTTCTCGGCCCTCCTTACAGCTAAATTGGCTAAATTCTGGCCAATAGGATGAGAATGGAAGTTTGAGTGGCAGTTCCAGCGACATCCCCTGGAAGAGGTCTGATGACTGCCCTGCCCTCTGCCCTGCCCTTACTTCCATCCTGCTGCCTGAAGATGCCTGGGATGGCTGCAGCACTGGCCAACATCCAGACCCTGAGGACCAGTGCTATAGTCCAAGGGGAAGTCTGGACAGAACCGGGGTCCCCAAGGACTTACTGGCACAGGCCACCTTGCCGGCCCTGGCCCGGCTACCTCTGGGCTTCTCCCTGAGAGAACAGTTTTGTTTCTGTAGAGCCACCACTCAATGGCATTTCTTCCTAGTGGATGCCAAGACCAGGGGAAGGCAGCTGCAGCACTCCCCCCTGTCTCTGTGCTTGAGCCTGTTTTTTCCGTGGAAACATTTCTGACTCAAGATGTGCATTCCAAGGAGGCTCAGGAGTGTCCTTCAGGGAAAGTGCCTGTGAGGTGACAGAATGGGGAGTTCTTTGTTTTTATTTTTATTTTTTTAATTAATTTTAAAAAATATATACTTTATTGATTTTTTACAGAGAGGAAAGGAGAGTGATAGAGAGCTAGAAACGTCGATGAGAGAGAAATGTTGATCAGCTGCCTCTTGCACACCTCCCACCAGGGATGTGCCCACAACCAATGTACATGCCCTTGACAGGAATTGAACCCGGGACCTTTCAGTCCGCAGACCAACGCTCTACAGCTGAGCCAAACCAGTTTCGGCCAGAATGGGGAAGTTTTAAACTCTACATCCAGTAGGTGCTGAGCAAGTGTGTTAATTCAGTGAACGAGGTAGGGGAATGAAACTAAACACTGGAGCATCTGCCACAAATTTGAAACTGCACTGGGCACAGACAGGGCGGGAGGGAGCAGAAATGGAGACCTTATTTCGCGGAGGGCCCACAGTTACTGGGAGAGGACTTGTACCAAAGAACCACTATTTGGGATGATAAGGTGGCTGGACATTCCAAATCTTTTCCTGCCTCCAGTTTTATTAAGATGTAATTGACATATAGCAGTGTATATGTTTAAGGTACACGACACAGTGATTTGCTATATGTACACACACACACACACACACACACACACACACATGTGAAATGGTCACCCTGCTGTACACGAGGTCCCCAGATGTATGTGGAGAGACTCTGGTGCCTCCATTGTGCTTACGGCCAAGGGGAGCATTTAGGGGCACGGACACACATCTCCAGGAGCTGGAAGGATGTGGGGTCTGGTGTCTAAATCCTGCCATGAGAGTCTGACAGCCCCAGGGGTGGCCGGCTGGGTGGTGGGGGAAGGGCTGGGCATAGACCTGGGCTTGGAGGTGAGAAGGACTGCCAGTTTCCTGCCGATCATCTGGACCAAGTTCATTGGCATCTGTCTCAATTTTCTGAAACGGTGATACCATCTCTCTGGCTCCCTGTTTAGTCAATACAATCTTTGACACACATACGTTTTGGATTTGTCTGAAAGTCATGATTTATTACCTGGTGATGCTTTAGGTGATGTGAGCTCTGAGATTCCTGACCCCACATTCGTCACCTGGGGCTGGAACCCGAGACGCCACAGTAACTGGTGTTCTCAAGGGAAGGTGGCTGACTGGGGGTCTTCTAGGCCCCTCGCCACATGATCACTCACCAATGGCTCGCACAAGGGAGGCTCCGTGGCCAAGATGCCCCCTTCACTTGCGTTTGTCCCCCAACTTTCCCCGGACATACACATCGGTGCACATTTGCTTACCAGCTTATTCCTTTAACTGGATCTCCTCTCCCCAACTCCTCCTGAGGGTGAGGGTGGGTTCTGACATGAGGCGAGGAGGGGGACCTCAGAAAACGGAGGCAGAGCCTCTCGGAAATTGCCCCAGGAAACAGGAAACATCTACCCAACAGCCTGTGTGCACCTTTGGCTGATCACAATGAAACACCAGCAATTAGCCTGTTTTGTTGAAGTCCAACAACACAGCCTTGTGACGGGTAATGGGGTGTTTTTGTTCTAAGTAGCCAGTTATCTCAGTAATTCATGCTAAGAGCTCATTGGAAACACGCTCAATTTTGTTGGAATGGCCTATAATTTGTGCATTAGTTTTCAAAGGAGAGACAGTCATGGGTTGGGGATTGTCTCCCTCTTTCATTCACCAGGCGAACCTCTTCTTTTCTATGAAGGCCAGCACCCCAGGGAAGCAGGGTTATGTGAACATCCCAGCGCCTGGAGAACACACCACAGCGCTCTGCAGCCTGGTCCGCTGCTCAGGTGCTGTCAGCGCCGCCAGTACAGGCAGCTCTTCAGTTCTGCTCGGTGGCCCAGTTCTCAATTCTTTTTAAAAAGATCTTTATTGATTAAGTTACTACATACATGTTCTCATCCCTCCATGAACCCCACTCCCCAATCCTTCCTACTCATGTCTCCCCCCCCCCCTCGTTGTCTGTGTCCATTGGTTAGGCCCATATGCATACATACAAGTCCTTTGGTTGATCCCACCTTTGTTTGGGTTAATTCTGCATCTGTTTGTCCTCTGGGATATACTCTATGAACCAATGTTTAATTTTGTTGTTTGCTCATTTAATTCTATTCATTGTAGGAAAACAGTAACACAGAAAAGTCCACAAAGAAACTAAAAATAACTTTGAGCACTGCTACCTAGAGTCTAATTATGACATTTTCTTTTAGTCTCCATTTTATGAAAAATGAACATTCACGATTAGGTTGTATGCTCCCTCTTTGCCTTTCCTCCGAGGTCCCCTCATTAAAGCAGGCTGTGGCTTCCTGGCTGGTAGCGGGAGGCAGGGGTGGGGCAGCAAGCTGAAGGATCTAGGAGGCCCTCCCTTTGCATCTTAGTTTCCAGTCACTGCTCTTCGGAGGGACTAAGGAAAGGCTTCTTCAGGCTGGTGGGCGGTGGCCCTGATTGGGGCTCACCTGGCCATGCAGCAGGTGCACTGGCAAGCTTCTAGGGTGGTGGGTGCTTCAGACTGTAACTGCTACAGGTCACCCAGGGGCCTGGCTGAACACCCGAGGGCTGTGTGTGGTCCAAGGCTGCTGGCATCCTGGCCTCAGGCGCCCCCAGGCCTGACACAGAAGGCGGAATGGGCTTGCACACCATGGGGCCTGGGTAACAGGCATTTTGGGAAAATCACTTGCTCACGACAAAGACACTGGGTACTGGGTGAGACCCAGAACCTTGTGGAAACCCTGGGGATGTAGAAGGAAGGTTGGTTCTCACCAAGGCTGGATTTCTTAACAACCTTGCTGGACTGGGGTTTAGAGGCAATTCAGGTGATTTGTGACAAAGAAGTATTTTCTTAAATACACTAATCCCTCTTTACCCTCACTTCAGTCACCTGTGGCCAACCACCGTCTACAATATGAAATGGAAAATTCCAGAAATTAAGCAAGTCGTGAGTTTTAAGTTGCGGCTGCTCTGAGTATCTGTGATGAAGTCTCTCGATGTCCATGTGACTGGTCCTGTGTCCGTGTCCACACTGTAGTCACTCCCGCGTCAGCCACGCAGCCACCCCCTGGGTGTCAGGCCCCCATGGGGCTTGGAGGTGCTCATGTTTGTCACCCCCAAGAGCTGCTCAGCGAGAAGGTGGGAGTTCCCGATGTGTTGAGGAAGAGACAGCACAGGCTGAGGTGCTGAGGGCCAGGCCAGGATGGGCCTCCCAGCTCTGAATTTGTGAAGGACAGAGACAGCAGCGCTGGTTTGGCTGTCACACCTCAAACCACAAATGCCTCACCATGTCGGCACGTTATCATCTCACCAAGAAGCGGGGAGAGTGCAGGGCATGTAGGTACTAAGAGACAGAGAGCGAGGGAGAGAGAGAGAGAGAGAGAGAGAGAGAGAGAGAGAGAGAGAGAGAGAGAGAGAGAGAGAGAGAGAGAGAGGACAGAGCGAGGGAGGGAGAGAGAGAGAGAGAGAGAGAGAGAGAGAGAGAGAGAGAGAGAGAGAGGACACATCACAGTGCATTGTGGTAACTGCTCTATTTCCTTAGTTATTGTTAGTCTCTGAGCCCAGGTTGTGCATTAAACTTATCACAGGTAAGTAGGTAGGTATGTATAAGAAAAAGCACAGTATACAGACATAAGGTTCCATATCACCCACAGTTTCAGGCATCCACTGAGGGTCTTGGAACATGTCCCCATAATAAGGGGGGCTACTGTACATGAATTTGTGGTCTGACATTTTCCTCACTGTTTTCATGTATATGTCAATGCATTTGCAGTTCTGTATGTACATTTTATCCTGTTTTCCTTCCACTTGTGATCTCATGAACATTTTTCCAGCCCATGAACTGTTTTCTGAAAATAACAGCTTTGATCATTCCATTCTGGGACAGCAGAGGTGTGACTCATGCCTGGCTCATGGCTGTTGATTCACTCAGTGTGGACGGAGCTGACATGGTTTCTCCGCCCTGCCCACTGAGCTGCTTCCAGCTTTATCAGCAATGTGGGGCCATCCTCTGTGGAAACCTTTGTCCGCACCTGGGACTGTTTCCTTAAGCACCTGAAGAAGTAGATTCTCTGAGTCAGTGCGAATACGTTGGATAGCTACTGAGAACTCCCCTTTAGAGATATCTCACTAGTTGGCCCTGTGATCAGCAGTGCCTGAGTGTGTCCAGTAATCATGCTCTTGCCAATGACGGGATCATCATTTAGAAAACAAATTCTTGCTAGGACTCAGTTATATCTTACTTTTGTTTGGATGAACATTTCTTTGATTACTAGTGATGTTGAGCAGTTTGTTTTATTTTATTTTAGTGTGCCCACTGACCTTTGTATCTCTTCTTTAGTGAATAGGGCTGAGGGGGTCTTATATCTGTTTGCTCTTGGCTATACTTGCACATTTCAATTTGAGAGATGGATTTGGTTCACCTTTCAGTTTCTCATATGATACACTTGCTCATTGCTATGGTACAAAAACACACAGAGAATATAGAGGTAAACTTAATTTAGTGTAAAGCATGTAATTATTGAAATCTAATAATAGGATTAATCACTGAAATACTTGAATGACAGTCCTCGAAGTATAATACTATAAACTCACTTCACTAAAATAACATATTGGGGAAGGTGAATAAGTTTTTTCTGTAAGGTGGCGCCATCCAGTGGATTTTTAAGATACTTCAGAAACAAAGCCCTCTGGTTGGGATGGAAACGGAGCTCACTTAACTTGGCCATCTCTAGTCCAGCTACCTTCAGTTTCTACCTGGTTACTGATACGGCCCCCACCTGTATTCTACATCTTTCACATTCACCTTTTATATTACGGTCAGAGTTATTGTTCGGAAGTTGTAGATCTGTGTCAGTTCGCTGTTTAAATCCATTCAATAGCTTGTCATTGCTCTTAGGACAGAGCTTAGTCATGCTTACAAAGCCTTCCATGACCGAGGTGAGGATTTGGCAAACCTTTTCTGTAAAGAGCCAGACAGTAAATATTCTGAGTTTTGGAGCATACAGTCCTTGCTGTGGCTTCTCAGGTCTGCCTCGGGCTCCTGGCTGCCTCTGCACCGCCGGCTGGCTGTCCTCAGCCTTCCTAATCTGCACTGTCTGGCTGCTCTGAAGTTCATGGTGCTTCTGAATCAGGTGTTAATAGACCTTGTCCTCATTCAGTTACAAGCAGAGAGCTGATTTCAGGCTTTAAAAAAAAATGCAGTCTTTGGAGGCTTATCTGGGTTACTGATAAACTGGAGCTCCTCAAGTGGCAAGCTTTGCCCACTGTCTCTCTGCGTGTCCTGTGCAGAGCACTGACACTGTGCCACGGATACACACGGAGGCCGCCTACTGGGCGTCTCAATATTGAAAGTACAGAAAGCAATGTAATCACCATTGAGAGAGGCCCATTCTGCCACCTTGGCATCCAGGATGTCCCCCCAAAATGTACACACCAACAGCGGGTAGCTCAGTTTTGAAAATGAAGTATATTTTTAATAAACACTGCCTCTTTAATATTCAAAGTGTGTATATACATTTTTTTTTGGATACCCTATATATACCTTCTTAGCAAGGCTCAATAGTGAAAACTCAAATTCAGGTTTTCTATAGCCGGGATGACAAAGGATCAAAGCTGACGAGTTTTATTGTTATTGCACTTGATTGGATGTTGTCTCTGTGGGCTGGCAGTGCCTGAGAGCTGAGTGAGAAAGTAGAGGGTTGTAGTTCATAAGTGATGTTTATTCTACAAAATTTATTTTTTCCCCTTTTCTCAGCCAAATTACTTTGTGGAAATTAGTAAGATATTCACATAACTTGTGTTTTACCAATGGTGAGGAGCCGCTGTGCTATTCCAAGTGTGACTCCAGGCCCCGGGGGGAGAGGCATAGCTCTAAGTTGTCTCCAGGGGCTGCTAATACAAGACAAACATAGTAAATGCTCCCTCTCCATTCCTGTGCCAGGGCCGCACTTACCGGGAACATACGGTACAGACTGGCCACAGTCACACTGAGAACCACAGAAAGTTTTAAAATGTACTTGTAAACTTAAGTGTAGCAGGGTGTAATGTGATAATATTAGGGGCAGAAACAGAATATTGGGAACCAGCTACAGTTATAAGGAATATTAATCCTGCTCTGTTAACCATGGTTGCTCTGTTCTGATTAGAAAGCTCGTGCTAACCTGGCTGGGACATGGACGTGCACATCAGAATGCAGCCCATCCTCCTGTCCTGAGAACAGCCCCTCATCCTGGGAAGATTTACAGCCTCTCCGCTGAGACAGTCCAGTCCTGGATGCACCTGCTCTTCACTGCCCCAGCCCCATTACCTGTAATCTGGTCCCAGGGTGCCTGGAGGTGCTCCCCCTCTGTATGGGTCCCCCCACACCCCGCCTTCCTTAGCCCACATGACTTGTAACCTGTAATGATTATACTGTGCCTACTTTCCCATACCTGCAAGTCCTACTCTCCCAAGTAGTAATCTTTGTCCTTCTATCCAATATACCTGGTAAGCAGCTGGCTTATGGTGGGGGCATAGCAGATATTTGTGGATGACCTGCTGGTCTCCCATGCTGCTGGCATTATTGGAATAAACTCTCATATTATGATTCAATCCTGTCTCTGCTTAATTGGCTTAAGTAGTGACAGGCAGCCTGACCCTTTGATTGTCCTGTTACATTTTCATAAAACTATAAGTGAAAATAATCAAAACTTAGAAATTTCACATATATTCTAAGTGCTCTTCCAAAATATTAAAAACTAGGGGCCCAGTGCACTAATTCATGCACATTGAAAGGAACTGTGGGCTGCAAGGCTGTGGTGGGCACAGGGGTGGGTCTCAGCCCATCCTCCATGAGCTCAACCCCCCCCCCCCACTTCTCCTGCCGTGGCCCCCAGTCCCCGTCTGCTGGTGGCCCTGATCCTGCTGCTGCTCCCAGGCGTTGGTGGTGCTGGCTCTGATTGCACCTGCTGACTGTGAGGAGCAATTGGGGCCGGTGCCAGGAGCAGGTGCAAGCGGGGCCAGCAGAATCAGTGGGTGCAAGCATCATTTGCTGCCCCGATCACCTCTCAGGAGCAGGGGGAGGTGGAGAAGCCATCAGGGGATATCAGGGCTGGCAACTGCTGCTCCCATCCCCTGACAGTGCTGAGTGATTGGGGCTGGTGCTGGGGCTGGCAGCAGGTGTGAATGGTGGTTCCAGCGCTGTAGTAGGTAGGATTGGGTCTGGTGCAGGCAGCAGGTGCAAATGCCCAGTGGAACTGCGGTATGTGGGAGCAAAGAATTTAAAGAAGCAAAAAGTTAGATTGGTTCAATATTTGAAACATGTCACACCCATTGCCACATGCTTACAGCTCTTGTTTTGTAATCAACTCTTCTTAATAAAGAACATGTCATGTCCCCAATGCCAGCAAGTTACAAGTGACATCACATGACACATGATGTGGCCAGGCATTTCTCATGATCACGTCTCCTTCTTGTTTTCTACAAAATGCTCCACTCTTCATGCGGATGCAGCTCTGCTTCTTCATTAAGAAGGACTTGGCCAGAGGGAAGCCCCAACCACATACCTGTGGTGCACTGCCTGCCTCAAGGGGCAGCTGGTGTCTTGGAGACCAAGGGTGTTGGCCTGCTTTTGTTGATCTTTTAGTGAAGGGAACGTGCCACCTTGGGGAAGTTGCATAACCTCTAAGCCTGACTTTCCTTCTTTGTGAAATGGGAAATCACTAGGCTAGTAGATTCTGTGAAGTACACAAGATAATGTATGTGAAGGTTAATGTTAGCGTGTTCCATCGCAGTCAACAGTCTAGGTCTCCCCAACAAGTGGGCCTAATGGGGTCATGATGGCAATACAAACTTTGTCCTGTCCTGGATACAGGGTCCCCAGACACTTGTAAAACATCTGTCACCATAGGTCCATTTCCAATGAGTTTAGCTCCTTCATAAAGACCATCACCAGCATCTCTGTACAGCCTGCTGCGTGCCTGACCTCCCAGTGTCCTCACAACAACCCCAGCAGCTTGCAGAAGAGGGCACTGCATACATGGCTGGCTGTGTCAGAGGCGGGATTTGAACCCAGGACACAGAGATCCCAGAAGAGCACTTTCAGGCACTAGTCCCTACGGCTGGCACTCCCCCCCCCCCCCCCACTTCTCCCTTGCCAGGTATCTCCACTGCTCCAACCAAACTTCTTCAAGTATGCAGGAGTGCAGACCAGAGGTTCTGGGACTTCTTGTGGGAGAGCCAGTCCTTGAACCCAGTCCTCTGACTCCTCCTCCAGTGCTCGCTCAATCTCCAGCATCATCTCGACCCACAACATTGGAATTTGTCATCCAAACAGGCCAGTGGGTGGCCTGACTCTGACAGCTGTTAGCCCTCTGCCAATCACTCTGTTCCTTTCTCCTTTGTGCTGTGCGGACCAGATTGGAAACTTACTTCTGCTTATGGAAAGTTCTGTTGAGGCATCGATTTGTTTTACTGAGTTTTCTGTTGAGCTTGGGATTCCTTTTAAATGTAGAAATATTCACAGTGCATTTTCTTCTAAATGAAGTTTTTACCAGATTTCTTTGGAGAGTAATTTTATGACCAGACAAAAGACAAACCTTCCACCTTCAGGGTTTCTTCCAGTCTACAAAAATCACTATTTTCTCCTTAGGAGCTGAGCTGCCATCAAAATGAGATAGAATTTGGTGCCCCCTTCTGGTCCGGTCAGTTCTTTGCATCACCAGGAACTGAGGAATCTGGGGAGTACACTGCTTTTTCATTACGAATGAGCCTGGGGTGCCCCAGCACCTGGGCAGGTAGTGGACACAGCTGGCTGAACACTAGGCCAGACCCTGGCTCCAGGTGTTTAAATTATGCAGCTCTGCTTCGTCATGAGGAAGGGTGTTGCCAGAAGGAAGACACCAACCACATCGCTGCCGAGCACTTCCTGACTCAAGAGGCGGCTGTAGTCTTGTAGACCAAGGAGGTTGGCTTCTAAAGGCTTCCTGAAACAAACAAACAAACAAACAAACAAACAAACAAACAAACAAACGCCCCTGCTTCTGTTGATCTTTGTATCAGGAGAAGGGAAATGAGTCTGTTGTGTCACAGAAGGATGATGGGAGATGACATAACATTTTTTCACATTCTAATGGCGTCTTGGCCATACTCCTCATTAAAGTGTGAAAGCTGAGAGCCGTGGCTGGGGACTTGATTATGGATCTGAGATAGTTTCAGAAAACATTATCAAGAACTTGTCTCGCCACAGATGGTAAGATTAACTGATAGGTGGGAGAAGGCAATTTTGTACCATGGAAATTGCACTGTAAACAGTAACCTCCAAGTCTTTGCAGACTGTGAGAGGGTTTAGAAGACAGGCGTCAATTCTGTTGCAGGCATGTGTGCCCCAGAGTGCCACAGTTCTGAGAGGTGACAAGAAAGGGACAGAGATTCAAGTCCAGACCCTCTCCCATCTCCTTTAATCTCAATGATCTGTCTTGCCCTATCTGGAGGATTCAATCCATATTATAGGTATAAATATGGCAAGTATAGTAGAAACATAATTAGAAAGCAAAAAAAAAAATGTTAAATGGTGGGTGGGATGTTAGGGGCTTATCTTGAAAAGAGGATGAAATAGGGTTGGTTGCCATGTGCAAGTATACAGGCATGCAGGAGTGCAGGCGTGCAGGAGTGCAGGCATGTAGGTGTGCAGGAGAGCAGGTGTGCAGGAGAACAGGTGTGCAGGTGTGCAGGCATATAGGCATGCAGGAGAGCAGGTGTGCAGGCATGTCGGTGTGCAGGAGAGCAGATGTGAAGGTGTGCAGGAGAGTAGGTATGCAGGTGTGCAGGTGTGCAGGCATGTAGGTGTGCAGGAGAGCAGGTGTGCAGGGATACAGGAGTGCAGTCTGTGACCTCCCAGCTCTAGGGGATGCCCCTACCTCAGGAGCATCTCACATTTGCATATTTCTGAGAACAGTTGTTCTGGCAAGTGGCAATAAAATATGGATGGGGAAGAGCACATTTTTCTCATTTGCATTAAAGTTCAATGTGGGCTGATGCCACCTCCCTCAGAACTGTAACCACGGAGGCAGTGTCCCAAAGCCAGGCCGTGGCAGGTCACGTGTGCTTGTCTTTTAAATTGCAGTGTAGGGGCCTGCACCGTGGTAAGACACGAAGCTTTGAGCAGACACAGAGCATAAGACACGAAGCTTTGAATTATTTGTCAAAATTGAAAATCAGTTACATTTGCATAAAAAATCTGCATGTCAATGGCCGGCTCTCGCTGGTGTTAGAGGGTTTCTAGGTCGGATCTACTTGCCCGTTGGCTGTGACCCCACCACCCTCCACAGTACTCTTGACCATGAGGGCCAGTGCCAGTCCTTTATTTTTCTCGTGGAAGTAAGAGGAAAGTGTTATTGCTTTGCTAACTACATCTCTGGAAAATGCTTGAAAAGCAACAATAGAGGGAGTGGATAGTTTTTCAATGAAAACAGTTGGTAGGGAGCATCTTTTTTTGTTGGAGGGGAGAACATTCCTGTGTGTCTAATACTATACAGAATGCGTCCATGTTGAATGGGTAAAGCACCTGAGTGTGACCTCAGCAGTGAAAAGGCTCATGGAAATGGAGTTCCAGGGCCTCTGGGTGGAAACTCGAGGAAAAGGGACAGAGCAGCCTCGAGGGAAAGTGTCCCAGCAGTGCTTTGGAAGCCACACACTATCCCCGGGAGTCTGGAGATGGCACCCTCACTGCCAGGCGCCAGGAGGGGAGATGGCACCCTCACTTCCAGGTGCCAGGAGGGGAGATGGCACCCTCACTGCCAGAGCCAGGAGGGGAGCAGGGTCTGCTCCACGTGTCCCCAGCACCTCTCCCAGGGCCATTCGGACAGGTCCCTGCCTGCACGGTGACCTCAGACATCTCTGCAGTGCTGCTCTCCCTGAGCCTGGTGCAGGGCTGGGCCCCTCAGAGGTGTTTCTTAAAAACCATTGAATGTGACCCTTGCCTTGGGACTAGAAGCAAGAAGGGGCTGCTAATGGTGGCTGGGTCAGAGGGAAAAGAGAACTGCAATCCTTAGATTGAGAACCGTGGAAGTCATTCATAAAGGGACTTATTGGAAGATTATGGGGCATTCCTGGATTAGAAGGGAATCCTGTAGGGCCTTTTCTTTGGAAAGGATGGGGCACCGGGCAGCTCTAGGCATCCAGAAAGCAGGTACCAGTCTCCAGGACACCAACCTGTCAGGGTCCACTGGCTCTGTTTTGTGTCCTTCAGTCACTTGACTTGAGTGGGAGAAACAGAGGCTGATTGGTTTAGTTTGCCTCACTCAGCAGAGGTGGGTGTGGCAGGTTGATTGACAGTCTCAGTCAGACTGGCAGATCCTGAGTGAGGCGGACCTTCCCAAACGTTTGGCAGGCCAGTCTCTGCTCCACCCTGCCCATTCTTTCTAGGTTAGGTCGCCATCCTCCTCAATGGGGAAGCATCACAAGCATTTGGGATTTAGCTTCAGGGTTAACAATACCCGCAACTACTTTTCATTGCGTAGCCTCCGAGCTAGGTACGGTGCCGAGCCGTTTACTGAATTATTTGCTTTGACCCCCAGTCTCTGACATGACATGCTTGTTTTACTCACTTTGAGCAGCTACTGAAAGCCAGAGTCCTGCTGTCAGTCAGTAACTGGTAGAGCTCAAGTCAAACCAGGCCCTACTCACCCCACAGCTGTCTCCTGCAAAGGAGCTGACCGCTGGAATAAACATCAGGCATTTCTTGGGCTATGGGTTATAGGGCTTTGGGGTACAGCTTGCCAAGTACATTCCAGTTCCCAGGAGCCTGAAATTATGGGGCTCCTAGTAATCCTAGTACAAATTATGGCTTGGCATGACTGCTGGATGAAGTTCTTTTCTCAAATGCCAAGATCTCCTGGTCATTCAGATGACCTAGAGAATCTTCATAAATTTACTCCGTGTAAGGGAGTGTACCCACCCAGCTATATTTTTTGGTGATAAAATGTCCTTTCTTGTGTGAAAAGTAAGTAATGTTTTATTTTTTATGTAGTTAAACAAGAAATCTGTGCCATTTCCAACTGTCCTTGTGCCATTTTTTGGGGGAGGGGTGGGGGGGTGAGATTTGGAAATGCATGAAATACGTTTTTAAAAAAAATATATTTTATTGATTTTTTTACAGAGAGGAAGAGAGAGGGAATAGAGAGTTAGAAACATCGATGAGAGAGAATCATCCATCAGCTGCCTCTTGCACATCCCCTACTGGGGATGTGCCGGCAACCAAGGTACATGCCCTTGACCGGAATCGAACCTGGAACCTTTCAATCCACAGGCCGATGCTCTATCCACTGATCCAAACAGGTTTCTGCTAAATAGGATTTTGAGTCGCTACTCTGGACAGCCTGCTACCTGGGTAAAGGCTGAATTAACATGTGCCTCTGTAAGATGGCAAAACCTAAGGATCTTATGAGGAGTAAAAGAAAATATAAAGAGATTTAGAGATAAGAGCACAAAAGGGTAGACAGTATTTATATTTTACCGCTTCCTAGTACTTCCTAGTTCCAAATATCCTGTCTTTTTCATCATAACTGGCTGAGCTGGCGGGGGTGTAGTGTAGAATCTATTGCTAAGATCAGTTATTTATCCACTCTGTTGAAAGACATTTGTTCGATTCCAATTGTTTGCTATGATAAGCAATGTCACAAGGAACATTCTCATACAAGTCATCTTGTTTTTTTCTGTTTACTCTTAGTTTTTATTTTAATAGATTTCAGGCCCAGAAAATAGAAAGAATAGTACCATAATGAATACCTTTAATCACGTCTTTTATGTTTATTAATAATTATTAATATTTTGCCATACTTGTTTAATCTATTTTTTTTGGTGGCAAATTTAAAGAGAATTAGACATCATGGCCTTTTACCCCTCAATATCTTGTATGCATCTCTGAAAAGTGAAGATGTTATCCTATGTGACTGAAATTCCCTGTCACATCTAATGACCTTAATAACAGCTCCTGACTTTCATCTCATATCTGTTTACATTCAATTTTTTCTAATGGTCTTCCCAGTGGTTTTCTAATCAGAATCCAATCAAAGACTCCACACTGTACGTTACCTTCGGTTGTTTTATTATGTCCTTAAAGCCCCTTTTAATCTGGGATAGTAACATGCTGTACCCACTTTATTCCACCCATCCCCACCCCAATGACATTGTCTTAATGATATAAGACCAGCAGTGTCCTAGAGAATGTCTTATCTTTTGGATTGCTTCTTAATGACGACGCTGAATTTCTTCCTGGGTCACCTACGTTTTCTGTAAACTGGAAGTCATGTCTAAAGGCTTGAACAGATTCAGGAGAAACTTTTGGGCAAGAATATTTGGTAGGTATACCAAATGTGTGCACAACAGAAAGCGTCACACTGGCTGGCCCACGATAGAGAGTTGGATATTGATTACTGGGTTAAGAGTGGGCCAGTCACGTCTCTGCATCATTGACTTACACATTTCTCTAGAAACAAACCTGTGGGCTTATATGTTGACATCACCCAAATGTCCAGTTCCCCATCATTTGCCCTAATTGCTGGCCCTTGTCTACACCAATTATTTTACTTGAGGTTGCCAAGGTTGATTGATAAATCCTACCCTATTTTCTACATTGATTAGCTGACACTGACATCCTTCTGAAAAGAAAATATCTCTTTTATTTCCTGAGGTTTTGGGGTTACCCCAAATTACAGCTTCTGCTAAAATGTAGGATAAACACTTAATTCTTTACCATTAATTACCAATTTTCAGAGTATGGAGATGCTATTATAGTTATCTCCAATGATGTCAGGTGAGTTCAAGTTTTGTTTTGTTGACATCCTTTTTGTGTATTAGTAAGGATATTTGTAAATCCAATGCATCTCAACTTTGGACACTGGACAGCCATTCAAGTTGGCTCATACATCTTTTGGACACAAACCTATTACTCATCATCTCTTTCCTTACTTTCTGGCCCAGCAGTGTGTCCTAGCCTGCACTTATCTTATGTGCAAATATGGAAATGATTGGATCACTTATGTAAGTCAGAATTATTGCATAATGTGTAGTTAATATTGTTAAAAATAACATCAAATTGCTCTAAAAAGCCCTCACAGAACCAATTACTTGTTCCACCTGCATCACGAGAGTAGCATGTCTTTCTTCACTTTTGTCAGCTCTTGAGTTAACCAAACTTTATTAATTTTTCCAACCATGGGTGGAAATGATATTTAATTGGTGTCTTGATTTCCTTTTCTCCAATTACCAGTAATGTTGAGCATATTTTAACTTTTATTTACCATTTGAAATTTTTATTACTTCATTTGTTTCCTCATATCTTTTTACCATTTTTAAATGGGGGAAGTTTGTGTGTGTGTGTGTGTGTGTGGTGTGTATGTGTGTGTGTGTTTAAAACTTACCAAGTCATTTGAAGTAAACCCACACACAGGATTTTTATTCGTAGCTGTTACCTAAGATAGCTTGTTCCCATGGCTCCCACTGGGTGGCACTGTTCATCTGTTTAAAGACTAGATAATCACCCTGGGTAAAGGAAGGAAGTCTGTGGTTCCAATTTATAGGTAGCCACCTGGCCTTCCTTCTATGTGCGTGGGCCTACGGTGCTCAAGAGACAACCCTGTTCTACAGGCAATTCAGTCACCTGTGCACGAATTTTAAAAAAATAAAAGTTATATCAAAATAAGATCAAATGGCAGTGTCTCTTCTCCTGGCCCTTTTAAGTCTCCTAGAAAATAAAGGTGTCTTTCCTTTAAAAGAAGGCAGGCTGAAGAATGAAAGCCAGCCATGTTTAAAGATCTCTGAATAGACTTGAGTGGAGATTAAGACTCTTGGCTTCGGGAGGATGAAATATTTCCTCTTGATAATAATCTGGCTGATGGCCAAATAGGCATTTGGTTTTTGGTAAGAGTGGGGGCATGGTGTCTAATCTGATTTTTCTCTCCTCATCTATACGCTGTCTGTTTTCCACCTGTAGAGGCTTTTAATTGAAGAAAAGGTCACTAAGTGAATTGTATGGATTAAAACCTAATCCTTTATAGGAGTTGGTATCTATTTCAGCATATAGCTTAGCTTTTCACACTCAGCAAGGATCATCAGTCAGGAAACAGAATGTGGTCAGCCTCCTGGACATCCTCACATGCCTGTCTCACTCCAAGTAACCACTATCCTGACGTCTCTTCCCAAAGTTTAGTTCAGCCTGTCTTTGTTCCTTGTATTAATGGCTTCACACAGTATGATCTCTTTTGAGACTGGCTTCTTTCTCTCAATATTATGTTTGTGAAATCTATATCTCTACTCTGTCTCTGTCTCTGTCTCTGTCTCTGTCTCTATCTCTATTTCTATCTGTATTTATATCTCATCTATATCTGTTTATATATGTTGCAGCAAAGCAAGCAATATTTATTGGCTGCAGCAAAACACACAAGGACAGTGAAACACTGAGGGGCATAGAAGAAGCAACAGGAGAGTCCAGGCCTGGCTGCTTTGGCTCAGTGGGAAGTCAGAGGAAAGGGGGCTTTGGAGACAGGTTCAGGGGTTAGTCTGGTTTGAGCTGCCACTGCCCATTGCTTGCCTGGTTGCAAGTTTATTGGGGTCCCTTGGAGTTTAAGACATACGTTTCTGTTGGGGAAGGAGAGGAGGAGGGGAATGGCACAGGTGTGCTCCCCTGGGGGAGAGCATGCCTGACCCATATTTTTGAGTATAGTTATAATACCTTTCAATTACAGTATAGTATTCCATCGTGTAATATGCAATGATGTACTTGATTACCTCTGAAAGTCTGGGAAGTTCTTAGTGTTTGGCTATCATGAACAGTACTGTAATGAACATCCCAGATCACATCCTTCGGGGAACATATGTGGAATTCCTGGGACTAGTATAACTGGAGTACAGTGTGGGGTCTATTCATTTAGGTCTGTTACTTAGTATGGGATGTTGAGGGTTAAATTCTCTGCCTTCCTGAGAAATCAAAGAAATGTAGTATTTGTAAAAAAAAAGGGGGTGGTGGTGTTGGTGGAAGAAATCACTAGGGCTTCAAGCATTTCTTAGCTCATGGATTTCTATTCAGGAAAACGAAATTTTACGCTAAAGGAAGACATTTTTTAAAGAGCCCTCTCTTGACATAGGAAAAGCTGTATTAATCTTGGCTGTAGCTACTCCATCTTTATGAACTATAGGGCTGGAATTCCTTCAAAACACTGAGTTGTGTGATGTCTAATAATAATGTGGTGACATTCTATGCAAAAAGTAAAAACAAACAAAAAAACAAACAAAAACAAACAAAAGAGCCCTCTCCCCTTCATAGAGCCACATTAGTGTAAAACTAGAAAATAACTGTACTTTTCTTCTTTCTTCATTTTCAAAACGATGGTTGCCATTTGTCCCGATTAAGAAAAAGATCCACGACTATTTTAAAGTTGAAGTAATACAGTGCAACAGGACCGTGAGAAGATGTATCCAGAACTATCCATGGGGATGTTACCCAACCGATGACTGCCTTGCTTTTCTTCTACTCAGATCTCAAGTGCGGATCTCAACTGAGGTTGAGCCTGAGTTTAACCTTTTTTGGGAGGAAGGAAATGTGGAGGAGTGGGTTAGGGTTAGGATTAGGGTTAGGTGACTGCCTCAAACTGGGAACAGTCTGGTGTCACGGGAAGTGCTTGGCTCTGCTTTCCTGGATCAGGCTGGTGAAGTGTACGCCAGGCTTCCAATAGCGAGATTCCTAACTCCAAGCAGAGCAAGTGGGATCCAAAGCTCAGAATCCTCTCCCAGTTATTTGAATCAGAGCAGGCACCGCCCACCAGGTGGCGCCCCATGTCAGAGCTCAGATGGCTTTGGCTCTTGGACCTGGCTGTGGAACCCTGGGGGAGAGGAAAGGTTGGGGGGGGGGGGGGGGGGGGGGGGGGGGAGGGCGGCGCGCGGGGGGGGGGGGGGGGGCGACGGAGGAACGTGGTGTGTGTGTGTGGGAAAGCTGGCATTGAAGTGCTTCTTCTTCTCCTCAGGTACCTGTGGGCAGCCAGATGGAAACCCCAGGGCTGCCAACAGTGCTTGCCTGTGGGGTCCAGGAGTTAAAATGTGACCCGAATAAATGCAGAATGTTGTAAGAGAAAATGAAGATGTTAGTTTATAGCTCACAAGAAAGGCCTCTACCAAGTTCTTTCCTTCGTTCCCTGTTCTCATTCCTCACGTTCCCACGGAGCCTCTCGAAGGCCACACGCTCTCCAGGCCCGGCCAGGTGTGGTTTCTCTCTCTCTCTCTCATTCTGCTTGGCTCTTCCTCCCAGATGTTTTCAGATAAATTCCCAATAACATACATTTTCTATCTCCTTCCTTCAGGGTGGAGAGGAAAATAAAGGAGGCTTAAGTTGCATTTGGGTCCTTTTCTGTATAATTGGAGAGATATCAGTAAAGAATGGCATTTGTATTAATTGCATTTCGATGCTAAACCATGCTGCCTCAATTTGGCACTGTTCTGAGACTGAACCGTAAGTACCCAAAGATTTATAAGGTTTCCATGAAGAGCTCCTCTTACAGATCCTTCTGAGGTTCTCTGGGATGAATTAGCTTTGTCCTCGACACCCCCAATGCTGCTCAGTTTCCTGAGGGAAATCCCTGGCATTGTCTCTTAAGGTAAAGAGAGGGAAAAAGAGGAGCAGTAAGCAAGGAATAAGAATCAAATGAGAAGATAATCTGATGAAGGTTCTATTTGGCTATTCCACCAAAATGTATTCATTTATGAAGGTACTAGAGGTCCAGTGCATGACAATCGTGCCCTGGGGAGTGGGGGGTCCTTCAGCCTGCCTGTGCTCTCTTGCAGTCTGGGACCCCTTGGGGGATGTCCGCCTGCTGGCATAGGCCAGACATCTCCCGAGGGGTCCTTAGTGCTGTGGTGGAGGTAGGAGAGGCTCCTTCCACCACACTTGTGCTTGCCAGCCATGATCCTGGCTTCTGGCTCAGCGGCGCTCACCCTGTGGCTGTGCACTGACTCCTGCATTGAGAGTCTCACCCTTGGTGGTCACTGTGTGTCATGATGATGGGTCCTTCTGTCATTTGGTCAATTTGCATATTGGCCTTTTATTATATAGGATGTGCAATGCTGGATCCTCCGACCCTGTGAGGCAATCCAAGCACTATGGGTCCAGAGGCCTGGGTGTCAGTGGTTCAAGCAGGCCTCATTGGGTGTCACTGTCAGCCTGTGTGCTAGCCTCTGCCTCAGAGCCTGTGGAGAAGTCTATGAGAACAGGGATGGCCTTTCCTTCTTTCCCCTAAACAGCAGTGAGCTCTCTATACTCCAGTCAAGTAAGCAATGCTACTGGAAGAGGATGACAGACCCCAGTGAGCCAGAAACTCCTGCTGCAGCCAAGTCCTTCCATTTGGGCAGCCAGAGAAGGGCTCAGATAGGAGGTGGCAACTGAGTGGAACTCACAATTATGGATGAGTGGGTCTTGGGGGGAGAGGGTGACTTTGGGTTATGTGCATGGGTATGGGTGAGCATATCACTTTGACAGAGAGGAAAGCTGCCAATGTCCAATGGAAACAGAGTGAACCTGACCTTGAATGACAAAGTAATGATTTTGGAGTTTGTCCCGAGGGCAGTGAGGACCACTGCTGCTTTCCAAATAGAGAAGAAGCAAGATGCAAGCAACTCTTTGGCAAGGTAAATGAATTCCTAAAATGCACTTCAGCAGATGAGAGGTTGGAGAACACACAGGAGTTAGGAGCACAGACTGCATTCAGATTGCATGGATTCCAGTCCCGCCTCTGCTGCTCACTGTAGGCATGGCTTGGCTCAGTTTTCTCACCTGCAGAATGGGGACACTGGTAGCACATACCTTACAGGGCCCCTGTGCTGATTAAATCAATTGATTATAGTATGGAAGCATTATATTGTACAATGCTTTTCACAGTGCCTGGCACATGCCATGTTCCTGATAACTCTTACTGCCATTTTGTTATGTTGAACGGACAGCAGGAAGAGAAAGCCTGCCTCTCTCTCCTCTCTTTTTTTTTCTTCTTACTCTATAGTTCTTCCTGCCTTGGGGGAACATTTGTCTTCTTCCTTCACTATTGGTCTGTTTTTTTTAGGACTTTGTTTCCTCATCCTTAGGCCATGGAGTTTGCTTTCCAGAATCTCAGCTAAAAGCAACAAAGGAGTAGGAATGGCTGAGATGTTTCAGTTCTGCTGCATGATGTCCTTGGACGTTAACCTTCATCTTCCCAAAACTGTTTCTTGCTCCTCAAAACGCAGGAAACTTAATAGCATGCAGTTCTCATGGTTGTTCTGAGGTTTAAAAATCCGTAGATGTGAAGAGCCTAATGTAGTGTCTGCAACCCAAGCACAATAAAGTGTTAGCTATTGTCTTTCTGTCCCTCTTCAGAATCACAGCCAAGGCCGTCTCTTGTACTAGAACACATGTGTCAAACACAAGGCCCGCGGGCCAAATCCGTCCCGCCAGGACTTGCAATGTGGCCCGCACCGCGCTGTCATCACTGCACTCTGCTGCGTTTCCATCGCAATGACAGTTTATGACTGTTCAGTAAACCATTTGGCCCGCGATTTAGGCTGGATTTTAGATTTTGGCCCCTTCTCTGATTGAGTTCGACACCCCTATACTAGAATATCATCTCTAATCCCATCTTTACCCATTGAAATCCTTCTTCTCTTTTAACCAGATAATGTCTTCTCCTTGAAATTTGGTTCCTCCTCTTTCTAACAATCTCTTCCTTCATTAGCATTTATTTTCTCTACCACCGTATTCGTTGGCTATAATTGCTGTTAACAGAATACCATGGAGTGGGTTGGGAGAATGTAGTAAGCAATTGAGATTTATTGTACTTCTCACAGTTCCGGAGGCTGGACATTCGAGATCAGATAGCAGAGGATTGCTTCTCCTTGGCTTGCAGGTGGTCACTTTCCTGCTGTGTTCTCACGGCCTTTTCTCTGTGTGCACGCATTTGGGTCTCCTCTTCCTATAGAACACAGTCTCATTAGGTTAAGGGCTATCTTTATGACTTCATTTAACCTTAATTACCTCTTTCATAGGTCCCATCTCCAAATGCAGTCACATTGGGGGTTAGAGCTTCAATATGTGAATTTTGGGGGAACATAATTCAGTCCATAATAAACACTCATCTGATACTCACCAAATCTTAACCAGCTAACTGTCCCACATCCAAAATGGAAGCCATCCCCACATGCCATAGACGCTTATGAAGTACAAAGGGTAACTTGCTTTGTAGTCATTGTGTACTCATCACATATAACTAAGGTGGTTGTGCTGGATCAGAAAGTTATTTGGCAAATATATTTCCTTCCCTCCCACCACCCTGGATGGAATACATTACCCTGCCCTTGGCTTGGGTTTTGGCCACGTGATTTGTTTTGGCCAATGGGAAGTTAGGGGGCGTGAGCTGTCCTGAAATGTCCTTCAGGGGTTAGAGCTGGCTCCTAAGCTATTGTGTATCTCCATGAGCAGCCCTTGCCTCGATAGCTCCCTGTGTGAGGAGGATGAGAGACATGTGGTGCAGACCCGGGGCCCCTGCAGCCTGAGACCACACCTCCGGAATTCCAGCTAACCTGGGATATTTGCAGGAGAAATAAACGCTTATTGTTGGATGTCTCTGAGTTTTGGAAGTGGCTTGTTCTGCAATATTGTTAGGGTAACGGCTGATGAATACAATGGTATGTTTATTGAATTCTTACTGTGTTCCAGACCAATGCTTAAACACTTTATGTGCATTATCTAACTTCACTGCTGTGAGGCGCCTATGCTAGGCCACACAGCCAGCCCGTGGCAGAGCAGGGTCTGATGCCTGTGTCGCGGGGCCTACACTGTGAACTTCAGGATGGAAAGTCATGGAATGCTCCGGCCTTTGTCTTCCATGTTAATGACCTTCTCTCTCGCATCTTCCCAGTCCACCTTGGGGTGGGGAATGTGGAGCCAGTAGTGCTTTTTAAAATTGTCTGGATCAAGTTCCATAAACTTGCTTTCTGTTTGAGTTGCTGCATTGGCCAGACACACCTGCCAGCATTACCCAGGCTGCTGCCGGCTAGGAATGCTGCTCATTAGTCATTAGTTCCTTAGACAAACTTCCCAAACCTCTCCGGGTCACGCCTCCAGTGCTCCCCACACTGTCTGCTCTGCCTTGCCTGCCGGCAGATGACACATCACAGTTTAATGTTGTCTTTCCCTCCCTCAGTGCTGCTTCTTTCTCTGTTTTGCTGATTCTTGGTTGGGCGGGGGGACTCATATGAATGAATCAATTAATAGAGGATTTGTAGAATCATGGTGTAGTTATTAAAGGATGGTGTAATTAACTTCTTTAGACTAATTGAAAATTTTCATTTAGAGGGAGCGGCCAAGTACCTCCTTGCTTAAACGCTTTCGCATATAAAGCAGCCCTTAGGCAAAGCTTCCTTAATGTAGACCCATAACCCCATGCTGCTGCAAATGTGGGGAAAAGAATGGCCATTTCCCTCTCTTCCTCCCCCTCCTCCTTTATCCTACACTGTCCTGGAGTTATACAACTTCCTGCACAATCTTGTGCTGTTCTCCTGTCACATAACAAGGTCAGTAAAAGGGACCAAAGGAGAGAGCATGGACATGAGGTGCCCTTTGACTGGGAGAGGGAGAGAAAGAGAACTAGACAGTGGTTGTCCATGGCTCTTGTTGGGCATCTCATGCAGGTCCTCTACTGCTGGCTGTCTGTCGATTTCCATTGGGGGGCCACATCTACCACTTCTTCTAGGCCCTTGGGGTGGGGCTTTCCTGTCCTCAGGCTCCAGAGATGCTTACATGACCCAGATCTGTCCAATCAAATGACCGTACTTCCTTTTCCCAGAAAGTCATTGGTGCAAAAGCATGTGACTCCCTAAATGACCAATGAAAAGCAACCTGAGATCTCTGCTGGACCACTGAGTGACACAAGCTTGTTTCATCTGGGATGGCCTAGCTGCTGGGTCCAGCCTACCTCACGGTTGTCGTTGACCATGTGAAGGAAAAGCAGGGTCATGGGTAGATGTCAGGGAACTACTTGAAAGCCTGGATCTGTCTCTGCCTCTGTCCCTGAACTTCCCAATGGTCCATGCCAACCTACTCATGGAATATTTTTCTCTCTTAACCAGGTTGGGTTGTGTTCTGCCCTTCCCAACTCAAGAGCCTGTGTACTGCAGAGATTATATAAAATAGTGTCAGCTTTGGGTAACAACAAAGTTAGGTTATGCCAATCCTCACAAGTGGCCACATGCCTGAGGCAGGTGCCTCTGGAGCTAGGGGCATGGCTGGTTTTAAGAACCTAGAGGGTGCAGACTATTACTAGGGGTATTCTGGCCTGGCCTCCAGGATACTGGGGGTGGATTCCACTTTTTATGAAGGATAAATCCTGTAGGCAGCAGACCCTCCCTCCTGCAGACAGGTTCTGACTCCCAGCAGAACAGCCGTGATCTTGGCTCTGTGACCAGCCCATGCTGGTTTGAAGCTCAGGGCTGTTCCCTTCAGGGAGTGTGGTTGGGCACTTTCTGAGTCACGGCTTCTTCACAGTGAAGTGGAAATAGTTCCCATTTCTACCTGAGGGCGACGTGCTCCTGTTTATGGAGTGCTTGGCTTGATGCTTGGCCTTGGTGAGGTGCTCACCCCACTAACGTCATTGTTTCAGGCAGGCTTTGTACAAACTACTGTATTTCCTGGAGAACTGGGACAGGCATATGTGACTTGGCCCCAGGTGATCTTGGGCCATCAGCATGAGGAATGCTGGGAAGGAGAATGTTCTGTCAGTATGCTTCTGTTACCTGCTTGCTTGTTCTAACTCCCGATAAGGAAATCAGCTTGCATTTCAAGATGGAAATCATATGAGCAGATGCTGTTTGCCTTAGCACCACACACAGAGCTTGCTCTGTGATTTTTTTTTTAAATTAAAAAATTTAAATCATTTTTATTTTCAATTACAGTTGACATACATCATTCTATTAGTTTCAGATGTATACCCTAGTGACCAGGCATTAAATCCTGCACCCAGTAAATCCCACACCCATCCACCACCATGCTGAGTCAGAATATTATTGACTGTATTCTCTATGCTGAATTTTACACGCCCATCACTGTTCTGTAACAACCAATTCTTTTATTCCTTTTTGTTTACCTCACCAGAGGATATTTTTTCCATTGTTTTTTTAAAGAGAGAGTGGAAGGGAGGGGAGAGAGAGAGAGAGAGAGAGAGAGAGAGAGAGAGAGAGAGAGAGAGAAACATCTCTCTCAACCAATTGATTGTCTCTTGCATGTGCCCCAATGAGACAGAGATGGAACCCACAACCCAGGTACATGCCCTTGACTGGGAACTGAACTCAGGGCTCTTTGGTGTCTGGGCCAATCTCAACACCAGCCAGGGCTCCTTTACTCCTTTTTAAATCTTTATTGTTGAAAGTATTACATATGTCCTCCTCTCTCCCCCATTGATCCCTTCTAGCCCACCCGTACCCTAGGCCTTCACCACCCTATTGTCTGTGTCCATGGGTTATACATATATACCTACAAGTTCTTTGGCTGATCTCTTCCCACCCACCCACCTTCCCCCTGTTCCATGCTTCTATGTCTCTGGATGTAATATTTTTACCAGTTTACTCGTTCATTAGATTCCACATGAGTGATATGTGACATGGCGTGCTTTATGGGATCTGTTCTGTCGGGGAGTCGGTGCAGACGGCTTCGGCTCTGCCAGAGGGCACAGGCTGCAGTGAGATTTTTGTGAGCGGCCGTGGGGATTCTTGAGGCCAGGAACCCTGGGTGATGACAACCTCTGACAGCAGTTAGGAGCAGCAGGGAGCAGTCTGCAGCCTAATTTCTGCAGGCAAACTCGGAACTTCAGTGGAGTGACTGAGATCTTTGTCTAATCCTTACAGACTCTAATCCTTACAGAGCCCCAGGTGCCAGATGTGATTCTTTCCTCCATTTTACATGCAGAGGAGAACATTCCTGGAGAGATTGAGTCACCTAGCCCATGAGAAGTGACACTGAGGCTTTAAACCGAGGTCTGGTGACAGCCTAACCACTGAGCACACGGTCCCCCTGTCTGACATGGTCTCAGTAACCAGGAAGGGAAAGGCTGCACTCCCCCTACATCCTCCAACTGATGTCCGTACCAGTCTTTCCTTCAGAACTCGCCCGATTTCCTCCTCCAGGAATGTCTGAGCCTGTTCTCCCAAGGAAGCAAAGAAGGTTCTGGGTGGTTTGGGGGAGCTCACCTCAGAGTGGCTAATGACCTGCGGTTAGTTAATTTTGTCAGACAGGTAACTGGTTACTGGAAGTTACCTACAGATCTGGGAAAGGCCCAGTCCCTGTGCACAGGCCAGGAGGCGGTGTACACAGCACCCAAGTCCCTGGGCTTCAAAGCCAGAATGCCTGGGTTCAAGCTGCAGCCTCCTCGTTGTACCCACTGCGACTTGGATACCCAGTTCCTAGGCCTCTCTCAGCTTCAGTTTCCCCCCTTGTGAAGTGGAGAGACTGAAGACATCTTTATCAATGGGATGCTTTGTGTCTGGCACACGATAAACGTGCAGAGTATGTTAATTCTACGGCGGTGACATCTGTCTTTCTTCAATGTCAACATGAATGGTTCCATCATGACTTCCTATTACTCATGTCCGTTCTCCAGTCCCCTTCTCTGGTCTGGTTCTCTTAGGCGAGCCGGGAGATAGCACCTTAATTTCAGAATTAGCATTTGTCTCTGCATCTGCCGAGTCCCCGTGTCAAGAGTGGCACTTTGGTGATTATCTGAAAAAGTGTTCTGGTTAATGACAGGCTGCTGTGTGGCTGTGCAGTATCAATGGCGAGGCAGCCAGGAAAACAGCTATTGGCAAAACGGACAGCCATAACCTTCCTTCTCTCTGCCTTTCCTGCTGCGTGGAGAGGGCACACAGCCTGTCCTGTTCCATAGCTGACTCATAAATGGCAGGAGCAAGTCATAGATATCATGATCTGATGGATTTCTGGGAGCCCAGGGGAGCCAGAGGGAGGCTGCCAGGAAAGCCAGAGCAGAGCGTGATGAACCCAAAGATGGCGATCTCCCCACCATCTGCAGCCTCAGGAGCGGGAGGAGCCCCCACAATGGCTGGGTTGGCTTTCCGCTCCAGGAGGCCGGACTTCACAGTGGATGGAAAATGGATTCAATCAATGAGCACGGAGGTCTGGGGCGCATTGCCCACTGCTGGCTGATGGTATTTCGGGGACTGAAATCTTCAGAAGAGCCCACCGTGCAGTGGCGTGAACGCAGCGGCCAGGACAGGGGAACCCTTGTCCTGTACTTGCCACAGACCCTCTGCGGGACGTGGAAGAAGATGGATTTCCTTTCTAGATCTCAGTTTCTCCTTCCGTAAGGCGAGTAGCGTGGGTTAGTTCTCAGCAATGACAGCTGACATTTACCAAGTGCTTCTTGGCCTGTCCCTTTATATGCACCAAATCATTTAATAAATATATATAAACTGCTTCCCTCTGCAGACAAGGGCAAGGAAGTCAAAGCACAAAATGTGAGGTTTGTCCAGTGTTAAACGTAGACCAGGGAACTGAACCCAGGCCGTCTGGCTCCAGATGCTACAATCTCTGCTCTTTTCAGCAATGCCTACTCACGGCTCCTGTGTCTGTACATGAGCATAACAGAGCGCCATTGTTCTGGGTTTGGTGTGAGCACTGGGTGCAGTGACACATAGAGTGCCCTCTTTATTGTTGAAAGTATTACTCTTTCTCCCGTTGACCTCTTCTAGCCCACCCCGCCCCCTGCCCCAGGCCTTCACCATCCTGTGGTCTGTGTCCATGGGTTATGCACATTAAGTTCTTTGGTTGATCTCTTCCCACCCACTCACCCAGTGTATGTTCTGGGTGGGCTTACTTATCTTGTCCTGGATCCAGATGTGGACACGGGACTCAAGCCCAACCTCTGAGAGTTCCTATATCCCCTGGCCAACTTGATTAGTTCAGGGAAGGCCAAGTCATCCACGTTAGACAATCAAGCCAATTCTTCGATCCTGACGTAACTGCAGCCTCAGGAAAGAGGGGCTCTCCTGCCCGCGGGGTGGTCAGTTTTGTAGGATGTAAGCTGTGTGCTCCTTAGAGAGAGGCTGCTTGCGAATAAGGCAGAATGAGAGGGAAAAAGAACAGAGCGAGGGAGGGAGCGAGGGAGGGAGAGAGGGAGGGAGAGAGGAAGGCTCTTGATGACATCACTAGAACCCCTGGAGCAGCCATGTGTGGACTAATCAATTATTTGAACAATAAATATTTTATGCTCAAGAGAGTTTGACCCTGGGAAACCTGTCTTACACACCACATCACCGATGTTGGCTAAGATGAGAGGGGTTGTGGATTGGAGATCTATCCTTTCCACACTTTTGGTCATTGTTCGAGATCAGGGTTTCTCCGCCTTGACAGCAGGACATCAGGGCCAGACAATTCTCTGTTGTGGGGCTCCCTGTGTATTGTAGGGTGTTTAGCAGAATCCCTGACCTCTATGCCTGAAGCCTCCTCCTCCTCCCAGACCCACCCAAAGTAAAGATGCTCACAGACATGGCCAGTGCCTCCTGGGGCTGGTCTCAGCCTCAGTTTCCCCCCTTAGGAAGCAGAGCTACTGAAGAATCTGCCCCAAGTGGAGGAGCACTGGGCCAGGCAGATCCAGATCTGTGTTCTGTGAACTGTGTGTTTCCTGGGTCCCCTTTCCCAGCGGGGGTTAGGGACACGTTGAGCAGGGAAAGCCGAGCTCTTTCAGAGCCTGTGTGCCAGGCAGACGAGGCCAGGAGCCAGGGGCTGTGGACGCACAGGAGCCTCCATCGGGTGGCAGCCTGGGGTGCCAACTCATGCTCTGTGTCTGGGAGGGTTTATCACAAACAATGAATTGGCCCCTAAAAGGCTGAAGTTGTCAGGGCTTCCTGGCAAAAGCCTTGCTCGCCAGTGCGATGTTTGTCACAGTGGCAGCCATCCGCCAGGCCACCTGCACAGCTGCTGACATTCGTCTTTGCAGAGAGAGTCCCAGCTGTAAGCGGGCCATGATGGGAATGGCAGCTTGCAAGGTCTCCGTGTTCACTGTGTCCCGCAAAAATATTCCATCTCCACGAGCCCTGCATGAGCTCAGAGTGAACTCCTCCTGCTCATTGCCTACCTGCTCAGGCTCAGCTAAAATGCCACTTCCTCAGGGAAGCCTTTCCCAGCAGCCCATCCTAAGTGGGGGTCCGGGTCCCCCTGTAATGGACACTGGGAGCTGCGTTGACTTCCCTTAGGCTATCTCGAACAGCTTTGAGGTCTCCTGCCTGACTTCATGGGCTTCTCTCTCCCCCCTCCCCTCCCCTCCCCCGTCCAGCCCCTCTGCACTGAAGGGTTCCCCTGGCTGCTGGGGCCCTCTTGCCCACAGCCACCGCAGCCAGGAGCGCCTGGGCATGTCTCCCCGCGTCCCCGGATCACTCCAGGCTTGGTTTTGCGGAAAATCAGGATCTTCCCGCGCCCCGGGCCCCTCCCTCCTGAGATTTCCCAAGGCGGGCTGTGCTGCTCATCCCCAAATTCCGGTGTTTACTCTCTCATTCCTTCTAGGCAGCAGGGGCAAAGGCCCCGCCAATCTCCAGATGGTCCCTGCAAAGGAGAGGACCTGCCCGCCCCCCCCCCCCCCCCACTCCAGATTGGCAGCGTCCAGATTGGAACTTATTGGAGTCCCAGGCTCTGTTGTCTTTGCTTAACGTTTGGACTTCTGCCAGGTAGTTTGCCTGTAAGCTACGCATAGAAGAAAGAAGCAGCCATCCATCTAACGTATTCAGATTTTGGCCTTAATTAAAACGCAGAATAAATATGTAAAGGCTAAAGAGCATGAGTGATAGATACCAGGGTCCTGAGTTAACATCAGTTTTCACCCACGGAGGCACGTGGTGTGGATGGCAGGGAGGGGGTGGTGTGTACCAGTCGGCGGGAGGCAGTGTGCCTGGGCTGTGTGCTGAGCAAGGTGGGACACGTCTGTTGTGGGAGAATAAAGCCTGCCTTTCTCACCCACTGCCCAGTGGACTTCTCCCGCCTCGGTCCATAAAGGGCTAATCCTTTCCTGAAGGTGCTCCACCTCCTCTAGGAACGCTGCTGCCACCTCTTAGGAACCTTCGCTCACCTGGCTGGAGGAGCGGCGACCCATCTAGTGGCTGCTCCTCTGTGGGCTGTGAGGACCGGCTGACCCGTCCTGGTTTCAAACAAGGCCAGGCTGGAGCTCACTCACCTGGAGAGCTGGGGATTCCGGCCGAAGAAGCTCAAAGGAGTTGAAATCTTTTTAAGTGTGTGAGCGTCCTATGGCAGGCCGGGGTGGATCTAGGGCAGGAATGCGGAGGTCTGGGTTACATGTATGCCATTGTCATAAGTGGGATTTTATTTTACTTTATTTTATTTTTTATTTAAAAATATATTTTATTGATCTTTTTTACAGAGAGAAAGGGAGAGGGAAAGAGAGTTAGAAACATCAATGAGAGAGAAACATCAATCAGCTGCCTCCTGTACACCTCCTACTGGGGATGTGCCAGCAACCAAGGTACATGCCCTTGATTGGAATCAAACCTGGGACCCTTCAGTCCACAGGCTGACACTCTATCCACTGAGCCAAACCGGTTAGGGCTGGGATTTTATTTTTTACATTCAAATTTTACAACTTAGTATTCATTTGAGGTTATGTTAACACATTATTTTAAAGTATAGCATTGGGAAGAAGCATGCTGAGAATTAATTCACATTACTCAAGAAGTTTGAAAAAACAAATGAATTAAATGTGAAACTAACAGTTATGTTGCAATCAGTATGGGTGGAGGGAGGGTGGCTTTTCCTAACAGATAGAAAGAGCCGCTCTTTTTAGAAAGCACCAGGAGTTTCAAGGGATTTCATTCTAGAGAAAAGTGATATTTAAAAATAATTCTAAAACCTCAAATGCAAAGTTATGTTTTTTCAGCCTGTGAAATGTAGCCCTGATTCTTCCTGGGTGGTTCTATGTGATTGTTCTCTGGGGTGCGGGGCTGTGGAACAGGTGCTGTTTTGGACCCCCCTGGCCAGTGGCAGAACCTGGGGGTATATCCTGGAGCTGGAGAGAGGGGGGAGTGGAGGAGAGGTTGCACGTGGCCTCGTGGCCTCGCTCCCACTCGCCTGCCCCACGCGGTGATGGATAGAGTCTAAAGACTTCAGGCAGCCCTGCCGGGAAATGTACCTGATAGTGCCTGCTGTGGATGTGTGTGAAGGAAGATGGAATCCACAAGGTAAAAACAAAATGTGACTAAAGCCCTGCTGCTGTTATAGTTTTTTCCTTGACTGTTGGAAGCAAAATTTCATCTGTCACATTGAGCGATCCCCCAGGCCTCAGAGTCAGTGGCGTCTCTGAGGCAGTGGAGGTGTGCAGAGCCAGCCAGCCGCTGGCCCAGAAGTCAGCACCCCCAGAGGTCAAGGCTGCTGCCCCGTGTTTGTAAGTGAAGCGTTACTGGAACAAGCCTAACATATTTACTACCTGGCCCTTTACAGAAAATGATTGCTGGCTCCTGCACTAGACTACAGGAAAAGAAAATCAAATCTGACTTACTAAAAAAAAAAAATCTGAGGCTGAAACCGGTTTGGCTCAGTGGATGGAGGTTCCAGGTTCAATTCCTGTCAAGGGCATGTACCTTGGTTGCGGGCACATCCCCAGTAGGGGGTATGCAGGAGGCAGCTTATGGATGTTTCTCTCATCAATGTTTCTAATTTTCTATCCCTCTCCCTTCCTCTCTGTAAAAAATCAATAAAATATATTAATTTTTTTTTTAAAATCTGAGGATTTCAGCTTTTGTAATCTTAGACTTGCCCACCAAGTCGCCCAGTCAACCTCGACTTCTGGTGGCCTGTCTGGCATCTGGTGGATAGACTGGCATCCAGTCTATTGGATCACAGAGTACAGGCTGGCTTGGTGATATTTCAACAGCGAAATGGATGAATGTGGTTTTGCTTCTCTCTCTCTGAAGCCATAGAGCAGAATTCATGGTGTGATGGCAAATTCTTCACTTGTTATGAAATGATAAAGGTCAAGCTGCTCAGATCTTCTTTGCAGAAATATGTCAGAAACTTCACCCAGCGATCGGCTGACAAGGCTCACAAGCAGACTGGCTTTATTTACCTGTCTTGCGGCACACATCACACCTCCTGTTGCCTCTCGCTCTGTCGTCTCTCGTCTCTCGCTACTCTGTGGGCTCACACCTTTAATGGTTGCAGCCGGAGGACTGGGGCACCTGAAAGGCTTGTCATCAACTGTCCCTGCCATTAATCCTATCTTCCTGAGAAAGCAGGATGAGTACCGTATCTACAACACGAGATGCTAGCCCATACGGGACACCCCACAATTTCGCAGCAACAGAAGCAAACCACAGTCTCTTGATGATGCTTCCTAAGAGCTGTGCTTAGGGCACCTTAAACTTCAAGGCATTGAGAATTGCAGCATCTCAAAAGCAAATCTATTTGGCAACTTTTTTTTAGCTGTCCATGCACAAACCTTCTGGCTCTTGCCCTAACAGCCTTCCTGATCACACCACCTTGTGCTTTTTGTCTGCAATTTAGAATTATGTGATCTTCTACACCGCCCCCCCCCCCCCCTTGGCTGAAGATTTAAAAAAAAAAATCTGTCAAGTGAAACCCCTGAAAAATAATAACATGTACAGGTATCTGCAAAAATATTGCAGCTTTACATCCCGAGAACCTATAATTTTGATAACTTTAATTGGATCCCTGAAGAAAAATTATTCTTAGAATAACCAAGGCATATTTCTTAAAACATGGCAGAATTTGGCCTTAGGAAATTCCTTTTAATTCTCATATATCAAAATTACTGGTGGTTTGCATAAAAACTATTCTAGAGAGGATTATCGACTTAAGATGTAATTGTGTACTAAGAATGAATTGCAAGTATAGAGCAAGTTCAAAATCCAGACACAACATGTAGAGGTCATTCCAATTCTTTCTGTCCCGCATCTCATCACTCCCGATGCTGAAGAGGACCGAGGGCCCTTGCCACTTAAAGCTGAAGGCACTGGTCCTAGTCATTGGTGCAATTTCAGCTTTCCTGTGCCCATGACTGCAATGCCCTTTGATTCGATGTTGGGGGAATTTCCATATTTGAGTGTTGAGGACAATTTTTAGGCACCTGCCTTCTGCTATGGAAGCTGAGGGCTCAGACTCTCCCACCCCACCCGCCCAAGGGCAGCCTGAGGTTGGACTAACTCAATAGTTCTTAAGTGGTGCAATCTTGCTCCTAGAGGACACTGGGCAAAGTCTGGAGACATTTTTGACAGGATGGTCTGAGCCTGAGGAAGGATATCATACTGGGGTAAATGCCTACTATGCCAGGTGGGTGAATCAGGCAGGAACTTTGCACATTAAAGACATAAGAATAGTCTTCATTTCCACAACAAAATTATTTGCCTTTCTTTTTGCTTTGAAATTTGTGTTCCTCTTGGTCTGTGTTTGAGTTTTCTTCTTATAGAATACCCTTTGTTATAAGAAGTAGCTTTCTAGTCCAATACAGGAAAGAATTCAAGTGTAATGACAAATGGCAACCTGACTTGGACGTTGAGGAGTAATAGGGTGTGGTGAGGACTGTGGAAAACTGGAGAGTGAACATCCTGTGTAAAGGGAACAGCTGCTGTGCAGGTCAGACTTTTGCCAAGGGGAAAAGTGAGTCAGGGTGGTTAAATATTTGCACTTTTAAAAAGAAGAGAGAAATCTGAATTTTCATGTGAATTCTCTGTATTTAAAAATGTGTGAAGCAAAGAAAAGATGCCTGCGGGTTATGTTTGATTTGTGGATTGCACTTTGAAACTTCCGATTTTTCTTTTTAGCTAAAGATGTTAAATAACTTTGTCATTGGGCTCACGGCTGGCTTCCCTGTTTCTCCTCTCCCCACTTCTTCTATTCAGAAATCTGATTCTTGATTTAGCTTCCTGAGGACACTTCTTCCACTGAATTCATCCTCTAGTAACTAGTTCATAACCTGTCGCTGGCCTCTTGTTTAAGATACTCCCACAGGGGCGGATGTGGTCATAAGGGGAGGGTCACAGATGTGCAAAGTCCTCAAAGGAGCAGAGAGGGTCTTTATGGGGAGAAGCCGGTGTGGGCGGGTAGATATGAGAAGGGGAGAGTGTAGGTGGCCTGGGAGGTGGTCCTGGAGGGGCCAGGGTGCTGGATGCGTGGGCTCCCTGGAGTGACTGAAGATGAGGGGATTGGTGCAGCTGAGGAAGGGCCACGGGAGTCTGGACTGCATCCTGCCAGCAGAGGGAGCTGTGGAGGGGTTTTGAGCAGGTTTGTGGATGGATTGTATTGTTAGGAGAGTTGATTTTGCAGTGAGGTTCAGGGTGCATGAGGGATTAAAACAATGGGAACAGCAAACATTTCTCAATTGCTCAGTGTGGGGTTTAGCACATGGGTTCTGCAGCCAGGGGTGGGTTTGAGTCATGCTCCACCATGAACCAGCTGTGACCATTGTCAGCACCCCCTATTGTCTCTCTGCCTCAGTTTCTTTACCTGAAAAACAGAGAAAACAATAGCATCAACTGCATAGGGTTGTCTTGAAGATTAAATGGGTCAATATTTGTCAAGAGCTTAGAAAAATATCTAACACAAGATGCACTAAGTGGTAGATAAACAAAATGAGTTTCTTGCTTTCCAAAAACCACTTGACATATGTTATCACATCTCATCCATGAAGACAAGTCTGGAGTCAGTGTTGGAGGTGGCTGCGATCCTATACTCCTGACCTGTAGAGGAAAATGCAGGCTCAGAGCGGCTAGGTACCATTCCTGATACCACACAGTCACTGGCTGAGCTGAGAGCTGAATGCAGTCTGAAATCAGAGATAGCACATTACCTGGTCGGTGCTTGAGGGCTCAGACAGTTTTCTGTGGGCCGGCCTTGGGATCAGAGGTGGCCTGGATTATCGGCAGTGAGGCCACCTGTATGCAGGAGAGGCTGCACAAACGCTTTAGACGGGCTGCGCAAACTGCGTCTAGAATTTGCTTCTCAGCCGTGGTCTCCAGCGACCACTGGTCTCCAGCAGTGAGACGACAGCCCCCTCTTTAAGGTTTATTGCCAGCGTCTCCTGTGACCGCCTTGCTCTGGAATAAAACCTCTGCAGCTGCTGTAGCATTCCCACACCACAGCGATCCCTGGCAGCCTCATCTACGCAGCATGCTCTTGCCTTTGCATTTGTCTCTGAAACATCCCAGTTTTGTGTTGAGCAACATAATGTGGTTTCCAACCTCTTCACAGCTCTAGGCTTTGCTTGTGTCCATAAGAGGAAAGGAAGTTGGTGCTCTGTCATCAACACACGCTGACATAGGTGAGGGCTCAAACTGCCTCCATTTTATACTGAAGAGTGTGTGTGTGTCTGAGAGAGGGTACCTTCCTCACTTTATTGGTAGTTTCTCTTTACTCCCATCCACACACACACACACACACACACACACACACACACAAAATACATATACATATACATGCATAGCACACACACATGCACAACACTCATGTGTGCACATACAGACAACACACACACACAAACATATGGACACACACACCTTATTGGTCTATGTTCTCCCCTCTTGCCAGGTTGGGTAATGCACAGAGATTTCCTCCTGGCAATTCACTCCCCCCCCCCCCTCCCCAAGGCATCCTGCATTTTGGACTGTAAAAAGCCCTGAATATTAGGTATCACACAGGCTCTCGGTGGGTTTCAAAGGCGGATTAACTTCAGCAGTGAGACGGCTGATAGAACATAAACTAGGACTGAAATGGGGAGCTTGTGATGGCCCTGGAGGTGGGTGCTCCTGGAGGCGTTTCCCTGGCAGCCTGAGGAACAGCCCCTCCCCACTGTTTTGCTGTCAGTCTCAGCTCAGCGTGGGAAAAGGCAACAGAATCATGACTATGGTGTGAAAGGAAAACCCGAAGGTCCAGAGGCTTTAGATTTAATGGGAAAATGACAAGCAGAGAGGTGGGTGGGATGGAACTGCAGCTACTGCTTGCAAGGCTATGGGCTTGGGATTTGTGTACAAAAGTCTAAGCCGGGAAGCCTCAGCTTTCCCTTTGCCATTTGGGGGTGAAGAATGTGGCTACCTTGTTGGGTCTGGGTGGTTCACTGAATGGAACCTGGGAAACATTTGCCGGAAACTGATCATTGTCTCACTAATAGAAAGATGTAAAAGGCTGGTCAACCTTGAAGCTCTGAAAGATCAGAACCAATCACTCCCTATCTAATTGAGACAATGGTAACTGAGGCAACTTCCCCATTTTGTAATCATGTAAATCCTTACTGATATGATAATACACTTATTACTTGCCTAAGGGCTATGGGTGTGTCCCAAACCTGCTTAAGGGTAATGGGTGTATCCCATAGTCTCAATAAAAAGGATAGCAAGGCCAGAGCCTAGTGGCAGTCCTCCCACTAGAAGTGGGCTCCCACCTGGACCCCATATCGCCAAATTAAATTTCTTCTAGTCTCTTTCATTTTGTGCAGCCCTTCTTCAGAAACCGAACCCTGAATTGGAACCCTGAACACGTGGGATGTGAAAGGGGTTCCCATAAACATTCCAATCCTCCCCACCCCCGTCCCCTAATTTTGTTTTCATAAACAGTCCTCCACCTCATCCTGTGGATGTGATCTATGTATACTTAACCCTCCTGACTCCTTCCACCACCGCCACTCAGACCAAGCTGCTCCCCCCATTCCTCTGCAGCAGCTGTCCTGCTGGACTGTGGCCCACTCTGAACTGCAGTTGTGTGGTCCCTTAACAAGGCAGGTGTGACCATACTGTCACCTCCTTTCCTCACCCTCCCTCCCACTTGAGATATCTCATGAGCTCTCTGTCATTTTTAGGATAAAGATAAAAATTCTTAATAGTCCTGGTTAAGTTTTGAGCACTTCCAAGCAGCATCCCATCTCCTTCTGCAGCCTGGGCCTCAGCTCCAGCTTCTCACTCTCCATGGTCCCTTCATCCTCCTCTGGGTCCTTGGGCTCCCCTCTACTGGAACACTGACTATGGTCTCATTTCCCTTGGCTATCAGCTAGTGGACCTTCAGCAATGAGTGCAACTGACTCTTTCATTTGGCACATATTTATCGAGTTCATATTCTTTGTTGGGTGTTTGCTCTAGGGGCTGGCTGCTAATGGAACAAGAGGTCAAAGTCCCTTCTCTTGTGGGGCTTCTATTCTCTTGTCAAAGAAAAGCCAATGGGTGTGCAGTGTCGTTTCAGGTAGTGATAGGTGAGGAGAGGTTGAGGCATTTCAAGGCAGGGCATTAGAAAAGGCGGTGGAAGGAGGGCTACTTCAGGGGTCAAGGACATTGTTTCTGAGCCGATGACTTTTGGGTAAGACCTGAATGAACTTCAGATGTGAGCCAGGTCGTCATAGGTCCAGAGACGAAACATAATTTTGAAATGCATTTGGATGGGGGAAGGGGGGCAGAAGAGCCTGGCTAAAGAAATCAAGTTCTCATTGTCTCAGAACCCCTTGCTTTTTATTAACACAAATTGTCCTAAATCAAGGTGTAGATGCACACATCAAAAGGTAGGGTTTGGTACAGAATCCATTGTCAGATTGGGGAATAGTCTATGGCTGTTCAGGTGTTTGGCCAGGAGGAGACAATAACATGTAGATTAAGATGCCTTAAACTGTCTGACAGCAAACAATCAGGTTTGGGGAAATGCCATTAGCCATTCTCCAGATGATTCACCCCTTGCTGAAATGCTGGAATTGGCTTCCAGCAGAAGCCCCTATTCTTTTCTCTGACACTGGCAATGGTAAGTATTACGGAAGCCATGTTAGTGAGATCAGATGGGAGACTTGGACTTGAGGCTCTCTGAACTTTTCAGTTGATGTAACAGAGAAAACAGAATCAGGAACTGTTGGGAGCCTTTTGTTCTCTGAGGGAATACAAGATGCAGAGAGGGAAAATAGACAGTCCCCCTCTCAGCATGTGCTCTAAGCAGACACCTGTGTTTTGAGGCTCTTTGGTACTAGTTCTGAGCAGTTAGTGAGTAGTACACCCACTGGGTGTTTGACACATGTACCTGTGATATCACACTACTCAAATCTGTTGAAGTGGGAGGCCTAATACTCACTCCAGATGCATCTTGGCTGGTTTAAAGAGAAAAGGGAAGCTTCAGAGGACGTGAGCCTAGATGTCTGGAGATGCACAGAGTGTCCCATGCTCCTGCCTGTGGGTTTGGGAGGTGTTTCTGACTCCGGCATGGCTGATACATGCAGAATCATTCCCGGGGCCAGAATAACAAAACCAAATCTCAAGTTATCTGGGAAAGAAAAGTGTAACTTTTCTTGTTGATTTAAAAAGTAAATTTGCCAGAGTTTGGGAAGGAGTCAGGGGAGGATGAAGAGGAGGAGAACAGGATTTTTAAAGCAGTGAAACTATTATGTATGAGTTGTCAATGGTAGAAGCATATCATTACAGTAGATTTCTCAAAACTCCAAGAGTGAACCTTAATGCAAACTATGGATTTGAGGTTATAATCATGTGTCATTACAGGTTCATTGACTGTAAGAAATGTTTCATACTAGGGCAGTGGTTCTCAACCTTGCTAATGCAATGACCCTTTAATACAGTTCCTCATGTTGTGGTGACCCTTAACCATAAAATTATTTTCATTGCTACTTCATAACTGTAATTTTGCTACTGTCATAAATCATAATGTAAATATCAGTTTTCCTATAGTCTTAGATGACCCTGCTAGCAGTTCTCAAAAGAAAACATGAAAGCTTCAATATCATGTTGAGTTAGACCAATAACTGCTACCAGAGCTCAGTCCCTTTTCTCAGATGTACAGCCCACAACTTAAAGTGGGTGACTCAAAGCTCTGATTAGGTCAGGTGGGAGTTCAGGTGAGAGTTCAAACACTGACTCCACTTTGGGATTACCATGAACAGCTTTTTGAGCTCCAGTTCCCTGACCATACTACAGGTGATAATTATAGCGACTTCACAGTTGGAGTGCAGATAAAATGGGATGATATATACCTAAAAGGACCTGGCTAGTATCACCCATAGGGGATGTTCAATAATTATTAACTGTTGAAATTATGATGAGTGGACATTACTTATATTTCCTCTTTGAATACTAACTCAAGAAATGTATACAGGTGCACTGGTTTGAGGTGTTCATGAGGGAAGTTGAGTAATGCAATTTAATGGATGGATTACTCAGGTTTTACTCCTTGACAATCTTTTGGAGGCAGAGATTTGTGACCTAGAAGTCCTCATTTAAGAAGCCTTGAAATGGGCAAGATTGGAGAGTGGGAGGAAGGGAAAATATCCTCCTGAGAACCCTGACTCTGTTGGTGTGAAATTATTTTCTTAAATAAGACTTGCAAATGGTTTTTAAAAATTATTGCTCCCACACTGCCAAGCCTGCAGAACTGGCTCTACCCTCCCCCAGTTACCAAGAAACCACACCTTCTCCTTTCTTCTCTCCCTACTCCTCTGTTCTCAGCAACACTTGCACCTGCACCTGCAGAAAAAGGCAGGGGTGACCAGCAAGTATAATTGCAGAGGGATTTTTGTGACTGTTAGAGCTATGAGATTGGGAGTACAATTTCTCACACTGAAAGAAATCTAAAGGGGATGTCAAACTTTTTGTGAAAGTTGCTCCTTCAGGCATATTTATTTCCTAACGTGCTCTGTAGAATATAAGGTACTGGAAGAAATGGGCAAAGGCCAGGTTGTATTTTATTTTCAGGAAGCATTACTTGATGAACTCAATGATGATTTTGGTAACTGATATTTGGTTAAAAATCTGCAACCTGATTTCTACAGTCCAGTTACTTTTTCAGCAATCCAAGTGACTGTCCCCTTAGAATCTGAGACCCTGACTAGACCTCATTGAAAAACTTCAGCACCCTGGACAGGACCCGAGCCAGCTTGGTGACTGAATGGTTAGAGACCCATATTAAGCAAACACATTCTTTGGTCAAATTGAAATCCTTTTAATTGTAACTTAAGTTTACGTATTCCCTTTTGCTTCTTGCTCAGCTAGCCAATAAGTTTACTATTAAAAATATGAAGGCAGTTACTTAGAAATTCCATAGGCATCTCTTTTCTATGCTAATTCATCCCAGATTCATTTTATCTTATTTTTTTCTTTGAATCACCTTTAAACTCTATTACTGACAGGTGTTGGGCTACACACCCTCTCCCCCAGCTGGAGAGCTTCTGGGATAAATGTAGGTAATAGTTCCAGACTCACTGCAGATAATCTGCAAGGCAGAAAATCTAATGATAGGTAATTAGGAGTTACCTCAAGATTATTTAGAAAGTAGCTTGTTATTGACTTAAGGTCATAAGCAACAGAATCTGAATAAAAACTAATTTGAAATAGATTGAATACTGATTTCTATCATAATTTGTATATTTTCTATGAGCTTATTACTATTGCCACGTGTTTAACTGGAGTATCTTCAAATATAATAGTTACAGATGTCAGCCGAGACCAGTTTGGCTCAGTGGATAGAGCGTTGGCCTGAAGACTGAAAGGTCCCAGGTTTGATTCTGGTCAAGGGCATGTACATTGGTTGCGGGCACATCCCCGGTGGGGGTGGTGCAAGAGGCAGCTGATTGATGATTCTCTCTCATCGATGTTTGTAACTCTCTATCCCTCTCTGCAAAAATCAATAAAATATATTAAAAAATAGTTACATATGTCAGAATGTGTTTCATGGATACTGGGTACCCCATCTGGAACTATACTGAGATTCTCTCCATACTATTTATATGATGTCGAGATTCATTAAGACTTCTTAGTAGCAATGGGATGAATTAGCCCTTTAAATCTGGAGTAGTAGTTTATTACTCACCCTCGTTTCTGTCTCTTCACCTATGCTTTCTTTTTCAAAGCAGAAATAGCTTTTTTATTATAAAAATTTCTCTTGCAAACATTGGAAAACTTCAGAAAATTACAAAAACCAAAAACCAAAAAACAAACCACATTGAACTCACCACCTAAAGATTATTCAAAAAAACTTTTTGGAATAGATCTCTTGTTGGTTGGTCTGTCCTTGTGTATCTCATTGTCTCCTGTTACAATTTAGAAATATGAAATTATCTCATCTGTTCTGTTTTGTAATGAATTTTTGCCACTTTGTTAAGTGGCATTTCATTAAGTATCTCTTAATCATCAATAAATATAGAGCTTTATAATCATTTTAAATAACTGTGGAATAGGACTCTAATAAGATGTGTATGAACACTTCTATCATTACTTTATAATCATTTCATTGACACCTCTTTCTCTAGCTACTGCTGTGGAGACCATTTACCTTGAGGCTTTAAACAGCTTTGTGCAGAAATAATTCAATGGGAAAATGATAATCGGTTCAATGGATGGTGCTGGAATAACTGATTATTTATATGCAAAAAAAAAAAAATGAACTTCAATCCTCACCTCATTTCATACACAAATACCAAAGTGAAATAGATCATAGATCTAAATATAGATCTGACAATATAAAGTTTACAGAAAAAATAGGAGAAAAATTCCTTTTGATTTTAGATTAGGCAAAGATTTATTAGATAGGACACAAGAATGATGAACCATGAAATAAATAATTGATGAATTGGACTTTATCAAAATGAAAGAATTTTCCTTTTCAAAAGATGCCACTAGAGAATGAAAAGTTTAGCCATGGAAAGAGAAAATATTTCCAAAACAGATATCTGATAAAGAATGTGTATATCAAATAAATAAACTCTTATAACTCAATAAATAAAGATGACTCACTAAAATATTGGCAAAATATTAAATAGACATTTCACTAAATAATATATATGAATAGCAAATAAACCATTGAAAAGTTTCTTAACTTTGATCTGTAGGGAAATGCAAATTAAAATCACAATGATACCACTAGACATCCCCTAGAAAGGCTAAAATTAAAGACTGACAGTAATAAGGGTCGGCAAAGATGAGAATGCAAAATGATTTCTAAAGAGGATACAGCCTCTTTAGAAAACATATAGGCAGTTCTTATAAATGTAAACAGTTTTTACCATATGACCAAGCAATCTTATTCTTGGGTATTTTCTCAAAATAATTAATATTTATCCACACAGAGATGTGTATTTGAATGTTCCTATCAGATTTATTCATATTAGCAGCAAGCTGGAAACAATCCAGATGTCCATGGATAAACAACTGTGGTGTGTCCATACAATTGAATAATATTGTGCAAAAATATAAATAAATAAAGCTGAAGAACAAATATACACTCTCAGCATGAATAAGCCTCACCTTACAGGTGATATAAGCCAGGGACTGAAGATCTCACGAAATTCTGGAAAAGGCAGAAATTATATTGACAGAAAGTAGATCAGTCATTGCAAAGACCTGGGGTAGGAGTAGGGATTAACTACACAAAGTCATGAGGGATCTTTTTGGGGTGATGAAAATTTTTTGTCATGATTCTGGTAGTGGATATACTGCAGAACCCATTGTCAAAATTCAACAGATTCTACTTTTTAAATGATTACAGTGTATTGTATGTAAATTATATGTCAATAAAGGATATTAAAAAACAAAGTTTTTATGAGAAATCAGAGGAATGTGCCACAGTTTCTGCTCTTGTAAAATGATTCACACCAGCCGGCAGGTTCGGAATTCTAGGATCATCCAGCAGCAGCAACACTTTAATAGCCATATTTATAAAAACCCACAGATCCATGTTGCTGTCAAACCTGGGAATTCTTCTTATGTTATCTCGTCAAGGGGGAAATGTCTTGCCAAGAGCACCCCGGGCCTTCTCTCTGCAGGGTTAGCACATGGTGAGCAGTGCAGCAAGAGGTCTCTGTTCCGTCTCTGAGTGCATATCTCATTGTCTACTATTTACAATCTTGTCCATGCTGGTTCATAAAGGATTCTGAGGAATTGGGAGCAAGCATTTTCCCCTTGACATGCTCCAGCACTTCCCTTCGCCTTCTCTTTTTATTCTCCCATCTTGTCCCCACCCCACCTCCACCATGGATTTAACTCCATTTTTCTACCGCCATCAGTCAACGATCTCCATGTAAAATATTCAGATGTAACTAACGAATTCTGAGATGTTTCACTCTCCTGAACTGAGACCTTATTTCTCCCCTTCAATTTACCCTCTCTATAGCTTGATACGCATTGTTGGCACTAAATAAATAAGCAGTAATTAACACATATTTTGGCCGTGTACTATTTATATTCCTCTTCTGAAAATCAGATTAGAATATGCACCCCTAAATCAAGGGGACTTTTCTCCCTCTTTCTTCTTTTGTATTATAGTAAACTAATTATTTTAATGGGAGGGGTGATATTTTCCCAGATCCCTTCCATTTGAATGCTTAACAACTTGACTACTAAAAAATATACTTGTAGAAGTGAGTGGTTAATGAACAAGCCACAATTCTATGCTGAAAGGAGAGAGATAGGAAGTGCCTAGAATCCTAATTTGCCTTTATAAAAGGACCCCCACAAGCAGGATGTGCAGTAGATCCACATCAGTGTGTTGAGGACCACACCCAGAAAGAACAATAATATCTTGGGAAGCATCATGAAGCAACCCACCACAGTGTATTCCGGTGAGTGGAAGGGAATTGTGTTGTTTATCAGAACAGAAATAGTTGTTCAGTGCTTACTATGTGCCAACAGCTAAGTACACTTATATATTACCTAATCTTTATAAGAATTCTACAACACAGGCACTAACATTATCTTCATTTTACAGATGGGGAGATGGCACCTCATAGAGGTGAAATAATTTGCCCAAAATAAGTGCGGGAGGGTTTGAACCCAGGACTGCTTGATCCCAAGTCTGGGTTCTCTTCTGTGGCTGGACCTGTAGAAATTTGATACCATCATCCAACAGTAGTGTTGGGGTTCACCATCAGGGCTGGCAAAACTTCCCAGCAGCCAACAGTGAGTGGCAGTCAGATAATTAACTTGTCTTCCCTGGAGCTCTGTTCATGGGACAGTCTTCAAATGGGGCATGAAAAGGCACTTGGCAAATTGCAAGAGGAAATAATGCTTCAAAATGAAAAATTGATGCCCATTTATCAACGGTGGGTAACAAAAGAGCAGGCACCATCGGTTTGGGGCTATAACTGAGATCAGTTATAAAGTTGTACTGATGAAGGAAACGGCTGCATTCCTGGATGCTAATCTTCTGCCAAAGCAGAGACTGTTTCCCAATCATATCGCTCAGGCCTCACATGGGTTCTCTCTTTCTTTGATTTAGTTGAGTTATTTTGGTTGTTGTTTTAACAGTGGTGAAATTCACTAGCAGGCACTTGCAGTGTGCAATGACAGGATTTTAAAATGATTTCTTTCAGATTGATTTGAAAGTAAAAGCCATTCTTTAACTCAGAGAGAGGGGTTGTCAAAAATAAGTTTGTATTTTTCTTTATTTAAATCTTGTGATAGTGAGATGGGGCCTGATACAACACCGGGTGTTGTGGGTGCTAGGATGACATAAAGGTGATATCCCGAGGACCTAAGGGAGTTTGAGAAGTTTGAGGTGACTGTTGTTCTCCTGTTTGATTTATCTGGGTATTTCTTGAACAAACTGAATAATTTTTTCTCCTTTTCTTTCCCCACCTCCTCCAAATAGACTTTGCACCTTGTGGGTTTAGGACTGAAGTGTGAGGTAAACAGGTCCCAATCCACGAAACTCCATCAGCAGACACGAGCACGGCACAATATTGCCGAGTGTGCGGAGGCGAAGCGTAAGCCTCTGTCTGGTCTCGTTAGCAGGGCTGGAGAATAGGGTGTATTATGCAATTTTAATTAAAGAAAGTAAAAACTGGCCTTAATAATGAAAAGTGAGACTGAACCTGTTCCCCTCAGTAATTAAACACTGGCGAACGGTGCTCTTCTAGGGACTGGGAAGAGTTCAGTTTTCCTCTTTCCTCCGACAGTTGAATTCAGCGAGGGCTGAGTGACTGCCAACAAGTGGCCCATCCACAGTCTTCAAAATTCCCACATGGACTCTAAGAGGCTGATCTTAGATTTCCCAAAGGATTTCTGTAACTTTTCAGCATTTTCAGTGGTAGGGTTCTCTGTTGCTGTGAATTCTGTGCCAGCTCTTGGCATTATGTTGAGTACACACAGCTTTGCCACAAGCTGCTGTGATCGAGAGAAAATAACACGCTTCTAAGTCTACACATGGAAACACATCTGGTAAATACATGTCTATTTGTGTGTAAATGGAATGGAGGTGATTAATTTATAATATTTTCAGTCTTTCCTTTGCTCTCGCAAGGAAAGACTGAAGTGAGTTTTGCTTGGGCATCAGGTCCTGGCTTTCCGCAGTTAAGTAGAGTCTGTATAATGAGAAGGGAAAGCAAAAATGAAAGAAGTCAGAGAGGTCCAAGGGGACTAACCAGTGAAACAAGCAAACAAACAAACAAGCAAACAAAAATAGGCAAAGAGGAGGAAGAAGAATGTCAGAAGAACCATGAAGGCTGGGTTGCCAGGGACGATTTCAGAAGTTAAAGCTTGGGGAACAGTATTTTCCATGTGGAAGACGGTGAGGGGCAGAAATGTTTTAGACAATGCTTGATGTATATGGACAATATACTGTATCTTATGAAGACTCATGAGAATGGGGTAAAGATTTGGATCCCTATTGGTTATATGTTTTGTTGTATTATTATTTTTTTAGATAGACAGGGAAATAGAGTATAAGCCATGATGATGTGGGCCTCTGGATACATTCATTCCTTCACCTTTTCTTGGTCTAGTTAGCTGTTTTCTGCCTCTTTTATGTGAAGCATTAAAATGTAGATTTAAATCACAGGATCATCAACTATGTGACTTCAGGTGACACTCAAACCCTTGGAACCCCTTTCTGCACTCTGTCCTGTCTTACAGCTGATTTACCTTCTGAATAAGAGGCAGGGGAAGTAGCCTGGAAGTAGCCCAATCACAGAGCAGTGGATGAAGATTTGCTGAACCTAGAGCAGGACATTGCCTAGGATGAAGTGGGATGCCTCATCCCTCTTCCTACAGAGCCTCCGGTGCAGAATCCAGCTCTGCTGCTGTGGTCTCTGGTGTCTGTTCAGTGATGGAAAAGCCCTTGACTTCTTTGGGCCTGGATTAGACTGGACAACCTCCAAGGTCTTTTCAACTTAACAATGCCATGGTTCTGTAATAGAAAATACTTTAAAAATTATAGATAGGATGATTTTCTGAGATTAATGGGGGGAATGAGCAAAGAACACCTGTTTAGCTCCACCTGCCACCTCAGGTGTTGACCTGGGATATAGTTGATCCAGCTGACATTATTGCAGAGTGCTTTTATAGCTCTCAGAATGGGTTGTGTCTCCACTGACATTTAATCAGGATGGCAGAAGTTAAAGGAAGCTTTGCATTTCTTTCCTTACCATTGGAAAATAAGGACATTTCTCTGTTATACACATGTTCCAACATTCTCTTGATGCATGTTGATGTGTAATAATAACAATAGAAGAGGGATCTGAATCACAATGGCAGTTCAAACCACAGAACAGAAAATGGTAAACCGGAGTAACTTTGAAAAAAACTTAAAGCAAAATCAGGTGGTAAATCATCTTTGTTCTGATAATGTTATCTCTGCATGTTAAGCTTTAATGTTATTACTCTGTAGTTTGTGGATAATATTTGATGCAAAGCTTTTAAAAAAAGGTTGTCAATACTTTAAAAAAAGGCCATATTTTACATAAAAATCTGGAATCCTGGCTTCTCTTAAAAGAGGATCAGCTACAGTTGAGTAGCTGCTGCCCTTTTTTCTGGGATATGCACTCTCCTTGTCCCCTCTGTACCTAACCCCCCCGCCCCCCCCGCCCCCCCCCCCCCGCCATGGCTACTCCACTCATGCCCCGCCCCTATAACTGCACCCCACTGGCCGAGGGTCAGTCTCACCCTGCCCTCTGGGGAGCACTTGTCTGGCTGCTTTCCCTGGACACCACTGCTCTCCTCCCCAGGCCGGCTCAAGCTGCCCCTTCCTGGGAGCCTGGCCTGAGTGACTTGATCAGAACCCCCAATGTCAGCGCAGTAAGTTCACCCAGATGTGTGATCACCTGACTCACAGCTGTCTCCCCACCCGCCTGAGGCCAGCGTACTGCTGTGTGTGCAGAGCCCAGCACACCGCCGGACTGTCACAGTGCTCAGTGCGTATCTGCTGATGAGCTGACAAGGCGAAGGGATAAAGCTAGCTTGTCCACAGGAGACATTATGCTGCATCATCAGCCAGGCTGATTTGGAAACCAAGTTTCTGAATCTTCCTGTTCCTCCCAGAGAAGACGGACTGTATCAAGCAAATCCCACCTCCTCCTCAAGAGATAATTAGAAATCAGAAGCCAAATTTGCACCCCTGGATCAATATGTGGCAAAACCTCAGCTCTATCGCCTTCAAACCCAGGCAATTAATGCGGTTTGAAAAGGTCAGTGGTGACGGAGCTCCTCTCTGACAGGCGGAGCTGTCCAATAGAACTCCGCTCAAATGAGAAAAGCCCCCGGCACAGTGACTCAGAGCTCTGTGGACACTGTCATCCTCGGGGGAGGTGTCGCTGTCGGGGCTCTGAGCTGCTCTGGGGCACAGGGAATACTGACTACAGTGTGGGAATCTGCCACTTCCCATCAGAACCTACCCTTCGAAGGAGCTGTTCTTTTTTGAGTGTCTGCTCTGGGCCAGGCAGTATAAACCCTTTCATGTGCATTTCCTTCAAACTTGCCACCACCTATGAGGTTAATAAAACTCATATTCTTATTTCAAGCAGATGAAACTGAGGCTCAGAGAGGTTAAGCCATTTTCCCAAAGCAACACAGTAAGTGACGATAATAAACCTGGGATGCCTGGCTCTTCCACTTGCAGTCTCTTGAATTCTGGATGAGTGTGGTGCATGGTGGTGCAGAAGCCCATCTGAGCCGCACCCAGGGCTCCACAGGAGGACATGGAGCTCCGAGGAGGGGCACAGGGCACTGAGGGCACTGGCCTGTTGGCTGGGGACCCACTGCCCTACAGGCCCTTCACCAGGACTACAGCCCCGATTTACTCCAGCTTCCTTTCTGTATGATCTCTGGAGTACAAGGTCTCTCCCTCTCCCACATTGCTCGGGTCATGATGCTATACCCAGCCCCAGCCCCCAACAACAGGAGGGGTGGGGTCCTCTCACTGGAACTTGGCTCTGCACAGGGAGGTGGGGTTTCCATGGGCTCCTGACCATGGGCCTTGAAGTTCAGTGTATCCTGGCATTTCCCAAAGGGAGGCATCTGCCCCCTGGAGAGCAGACCAGATGCGTTCAGGTGGTACTTGGAAGAGATTAATTGCAATAATTATTTCTTTTAATGAGCATGAGCCCCATGGACCATGATTTATGGTTGTTATTGCTCAGGGCAAGGCCTCAGCAGCAGAGTTTGCGGTCCCCCAGATGGGCAACCCTGGCTGATGTAAAGAGATGATTGTGGATGCATTTGAGGTGATTTTAGCATAAAATAAAATGGAATAGCACAGACAGTTATTCTCTTTTAATGTTTCTGATTATAGGAGAAAGAAATCCAACATCACGTTTGGTGCTTGAACACTTGCCAGCCTCCCTTTTGTCAAGGAGACTGCAAGTGTGGACCTGAGCCTTGCCTTCCCAGGAACCCGCACCTAGCCGGAGCCCCTCGGCAATGCGATGCTGGTTTTTACTGCATCTCATTGTAATGGTTGCTTTCTCTTGATGGCAAGGGATGCTGGTTTCCATTGGTGGTCAGGATATAACATTTCAGTGGAGGTGAATTTATTTTGGGAAGACATTGAATTGACTTAGGAAAGTTAAGTAAATAATAGAAGGGGAGTGGTGAGCAGGCAAAGTGAGGAGGTGGCGCCTAGGGGCTGGCGCTGGGGAGCTCTGTCAGCCTCTGTCCACAGGGAGGGTGTGGACACATGCCGAGCTGCCCCCTGGTTGGGTTGTGCCATCCACGGGGTGGGGTGGGGCAGGGGCACGTCTGCTCTTGGACCATGTGTCCAGCCCACTAGCACTTCCCAGTGGCTTTGAAAGTGGACACACCAGCTAATTCTCTCCCAATTCAGACCCCACAGCCAGCAGCACCCTTCCTTGGGAAAGCTGGTGACCCAATTACTCCAGCTAAGCGGGCTGCTGCCAGCACCCAGGGCCTCATTAACACATGGTCGGAAAGGCTGTAAACGTGGCATACAGCGCTGCCCTTTCTACAAACCTGGGTCTGAAGTCAAAACATGTTCCCCAGAATGTCACCAGGTGCAGGTTCCTGTTTCGGTCTTTCCCTCTTGTGCTCACACACATTCAGAGACCTGTCCCCCATGTGTGACCTCTGGGGAGGACACGCATGTGCAGGAGGCCACCAGTTCCAGTCACCCAGCACCGTGGAGATGGGGGTATGACCAGCGGGTGAGGCTCTAGCTCTGCTGATGTTCCCAGTTCACCTGAGTCTCACATTGACCTGAGGATTACTGTACAAGGCTCTTGGGATCAGGTCAGTTTAGTAAAATGAGATGTTTTCTGATGGAGTTGTATGACCACTTACTGAGCCCTCCTGTGTTCCATGTGCTCTTCATAAGTTCCTGCACTATTGTATAGCGGCTGGTCAGTCATGCTCCCGTTTTGCTGATGAAGAAATTGAGGCCCAACTAGGTTAAATCACTTTCCATAGAGATTGTAATTGGCAGAGCTGGGCTCTGGACCAGTGTTGGTCTGAGTCTATCTCCAGGGCATTTCTCCAGTCCTTTGTTTATGCTCTTAGAGGTGGTGGTGGTGGTGGTGGTGGTGGTGTGGTAGAGATACTCTAGTTTTTTAAGAAAACAATTCCAACGTCCTGAACCTGAGTGTCGGAGGAGTTGCATTTGTGAGCCAGAATCATAAGGAGCACTCTAATGAGATGAATAGAGAGCCAGAGACAGGAGTGCTTCTAAGGTAGGATTACACAAGGAAAGAAACAAGATGTTGACAAAGGGTCCCTGAAGGGGCAGAGGAGGGAATGGAACCTGGAACCCAGAGCTACCTGAGTCTACAGGAAGAGTACCACTCACCTGGAGCTGTGGCCTTGGGTAGAGGAATACAGTCAGTGTCAAGTTGCATTGTACCTAAGAGGATAGATAGTAAATCACCCCTGCCTTCAGTTCTCCAACTTTCTCTTGTTGCCCCCACTGATCAACCCAAGTAGGAGTCAGAGGGCAAAGGAGCCTGGTGGTTGTGGCTCATAAAATTCATGTCCAGGGGAAAAGCAGGGTGAAAATGTTGGGGATTGAATCTGAAGGGGTCAAATATAGCATATCCAGCACAGAAATCTTAACCTCTCTGACTCAGTGACTGTATTAGTCAGCTATTGGTGTGTAACAAGTCACCACAACACTTAGAAACTTAAATAATAGACAGCAGTGTAGAAGCCCCTACTTCCAGCCCTTTAGGCCTCATTTCCATTCTTTATATCTGCCATGTGTGCTCTTGCTTTAGGACTTAAAAGGGGCATACAAGGGACATTAGGTAAACTGTTTCCTCTCCTGGGTTCTCACAATCTCCTGACTCCATCCATTGTGTCATGCTACTTCTTCCTAATGCTTTATTTCTCAACTCATTTGTTATCTTTTACTCTTCTCCTTGGCCAGGCTGTTTGCTTTATGGTATCTTTTGTATATATTTCTCCCTTGTAATAAGTTTTGTACTTGTAATTTTACACTCTATATGGGATTATTTGTTTAAAGTCTACCTTCTCTACTACCCTGTACATTCCATGAGAGTAGAGTCTGCACATTTTTGCTCCAATTACACTCTCAGATCCTGGCTTAGTGCCTGCAATGAGTATCTGAGGTGTGCAATGAGTATCTGAGGACTGAATGAATCTATGAGTGGGTTTTATAATGTTTTCATTTTTTTGATTATCTTACTGAGTTCCTGATAACAGCTGTGCTAACTTTTAGGAAGAGACGGTGCATGGTATCTAGTCTCCTCTAGTAATGAAATCTGTTTAACATCCTAAATGAAACATTTTCCAACTGATTTTTTGAGCATAGAACTTTTAACAGCACGACACAGTTACTAACATCATATGGGGTTAGTGTTCTGTGAGAGACAAATTTAGAAATTTCTGTATTATAATTTCCTTGAGGGCATGGATTGCATACCATCTACCCATTCATCCATCACCCAAATGTCCTTCTATCCAACCATCCATTATTTCATGCAACAAAAATATCAGAAAACCTGTGATGTATCTGACACTAGGGACTCAGAGGTCAACAATACCTGTGTCCATGCTTCTCCCCCTTTCAGAGCCATCCAGGAGGTCCTACTTGAACCTTTTCCATGAGAACCTAGTGGAGTTCTGAAGGGAAACCCAGGAGATTGTGCCCCCCCCTCCAATATTGCAGCCCCCATGCTAGTACATACTCAGCCTCCAGCAATCCATCAAAGCTACCATCTGAGTGCTCCTCTGGTAATGGGCCCAGTGGCCTATTCTTCAGGTGAGCAGCTACTGGCCACAACCCTCTGAACTCCCCTCTGTGTGCAGATGATTAGGATTGCACAGTGCCCTGCACTCTCAGTTCTTTCCTGGGTCATGGACTTTCATTTTGTTGAGCTTTGTTGAGTTTGATTTGTTGTTGTTGTAAGAATGAGAGTGACACCTTTCAGATTCTTTCCTTGTGGGGGTGGACCCAGTATCAACACATTAACAGTACACCTTCACACAGTGCAGCTCTGTCCCGCCCACGGCACAGGCCTCCTTGTTCCTGGAGGTCTCTAGATGCTCCTGGAGAGTTGGGGACGTTGACTAGATGGCAAGAAGCTTGTCTTCTCCAGCCTGATCTCATCCTCTGAGCTGGGCTTACCCAGGCCATGCCCAAGTCTTTAGATTTTGTGCTAGTGTTTGGGAGGTGGGGGTCTGCACTGAACCACATTTCCCTTGGTAACCAGGGCCCAGAGAAAATATCAGCTAGAAATACTAAGTCTATTTGCATCAAAATTAGACCTCCTGAAATCTGCCAAGCCCTTTGGCTGCAGAATAAGTATGAATTTCTGCTCTCAGAGCTGGCTCCCGATTACACGGGTCCACTTGGACACACACAGCAGAGCACAGTGCGTGTAGAGAATGACGAGAGTTCTTTCTGCTAAACATCTGTGTGGTGGCAAATGATTCTAGAAAGCGTCTACAGAGTCTCTTAAAGGCCCCACACCAGCCTGTTGCAGGGCCAGGAAGTCATAGCTATTCCTCTCCTCTCAGCCAGAGCTTACCCCCTCCCACTGTTCTAACACGTGGGGATCCCAGGCTGTGGGCAGGGCGGGACCACCAGGCCTACCACTTTTCAAATAGCAGCTTGGAAGAGATCTCACCTTGAGGCTTCTCTCTGGTGACAAACTACATGTCAGTCACAGGAAAGCCCAGAGGAGGACTTGAGCTGAGATGACTCCCTCCCTCCCCCAGCTAAAAAAAATGGCTCCACAGCGCCCCGCCGACCCCTGCGTGTTTGATGATGGGAAGGTCTTTCAATTATTAGGTGTGTGGCTGTTAAAGAGGATTTGAAATCATCTGTGTTCAAAGTTGGCTTTAATTTCTCTAAAGGAGATGATTTGCCAAAGTGCCTTTGACTATTTAAAGGCTGTTATCCGAGCAAGACATTTGGGTAATTGGGCATTTGATGTTGGTTTGGTGTCACCTTTATGCATATTGATGATCACATGCAGATAAAGGCCTGGCTTCACTTTAATTGGAACTCCTGCCCGGGAGGGGCCGGAGTGCGGCTAGGGTGGAGAGCTCTCTTTGAAGGCTCTGAGTGGATATGGAAAGATACCTTTGCATTCTTTCTTCTTCTGTGTTTTAGTTCAGATCCTTCTGATCCTTACAGAAGAGAAACAAACTTAGGGTGCATTGAGCAAAGACAAAGAAACAATGGAGGGGGGGAGGAGGTAATGCTATTCTTGTTTTAAATGCGATTATAGTGATGTGTGAAGGAGGTTAAATGTTGAACGTGGCCAGACCTCATCAGGAACCCAGGCAACGCCTCTAACCCTCTCCCCTCTCGGCTTTTTTTTTTTTTTTTTTTTTACATAGATATACCTCATGTGTCATCTTCCTTGGTTACCCCACGAACAGGGCAGGAGAAGCTGCTCCCAGAGTTTTCCAGTTCACCTTATGTCAATCCACCTTAGTGCAATGACTGGCTGTGTCTGAGTGCTGATCATAGACTCTGAGGGACCATATAATGGGGCAGGTGCACACCTGCAGAGAATGGGAACCCTGTGTGTGGGCAACTTCTCAGAGAAAAGGGTGCCATCTTGAGACTCCTGCAACATGAACACTTCATTTCTAGTCTTCCTGTTTTACAGATGAGGAAATGGACACCCAGCATTCCTCACCACACCTGTCTTTTCTTCTCAAGTAAAGATTGTTTTGAGGAACTAATTTTATTTTGGATGAAAATCGGTTCAGCTATTTTTAAGGAAGAGATTTATCTTTTAACAGGGAAGCAGTGTTTAGCAAAATAAATTTTTTTGCATTGTAATTTAGTGAGGATGAGACATTTTTTCAAAATGAGGTGAGAGTAAATGCGAGTAAAATTTTAGTAGCAAAGGGAATGATTCCTGAAATAATCCAGGACAGTTATGCAATCATGAGTTCTCTGGTGTCTCTACATTGAAAAAAATAAATGCAAGAAAACGAATAAAGAGGGAATAAAAATTCTTCATAAAAGTTAAAGCCACACCATTAGCCAAAAGATTCAGGCATTCCAAGACTTTTCATAAAAAAGTACTTAAAAACCAACAGGAAGTTGATCGGAGCATGGAATCTGGCTATTAGGGAGAAGGTGGAAGAGAGGCCAGGAATTCCAGAAGCGCTATGAGTTCAAAGCAGGTTGTCAATCAAGTGTTGGGCATTTGCCAAGTGGCAAAGGGTGAAGAGTGAGCTCACAGAGAGGCAGCAATCAGAACAATTACTTGAGTGCTCCTGTCAGAGGGGGATCCCTCTCTCCACTGAGGGCTGTGCTCAGGAGAGCAAGGACGTGGTGTGTGTGTATGTGTGTGTGTGTGTGTGTGTGTGTGTGTGTGTCTGTGTGTTTACTCTGGAAATTTGGGGGGAGGAAAAAAATGATCTCTCCGTACTTTGTCTTAATCCTTTCAACTTCTAACTTTTCTTATACTTTTCCAGTTTTCTTCTTGTTAAGACATTCTAATATCATCCTCCCTCCCTACCCCTAAAGGTACAATGTTCGAGTCTTCCAACATTGAGGATATTTTCTTGTTCTGCCCTGGACCATATTTTTATTTTTATTTTTTTTAAATTCAAAAGAAACCACCAGTGAGATGTTAGTTTCAAGAAAGTCTGAGACAGGACTGATGTAAATGGTTCAGATGAGTGACATTCAGACATCAGTGCCACTCTTTTTTTTTTTTTTTTAAATATATTGTATTTTATTGATTTTTAACAGAGAGAAAGGGAGAGAGATAGAGAGCTAGAAACATTGATGAGAGAGAAACATCGACCAGCTGCCTCCTGCACACCCCCCACCGGGGATGTGCCTGCAACCAGGGTACATGCCCTTGACCAGAATCGAACCTGGGACCTTTCAGTTCGCAGACCGACACTCTACCACTGAGCCAAACCGGCTTCAGCATCAGTGCCACTCTTTCATCTAGAATTGTCTCAATGGTCCGTGTGCCTGGTTGACTGGCTTCTACTATGGAGAGGGTACCAGTACCTGCCATCCCTGGCCCATCCATTCCTATAGCCTAGACCAGGCTCCCTTCCATCACAGGGCAAAGGGTGACTTCTGTTACTTGCCCTGGAGCAGATGGGGCCATGGAAAGATCCATCAAGACAATGGCTTATTTGCTGGTGGCTCCTGGGCCCCCAACAACTAAGACTATAATAGAAGCTGATTCTGTGCTACAACACTACTCTAGTCCAAGCTACTCTGGCCCTGGCTTCCTCCTCGGCTGACACCACCCTCCAGGCTCCCCATCCCCAGCTGTGCCCCAGTCAGCCTGCCTGGTGAAAAGAGTTCTAACCACTAAATTTGAATGGACATATACCTGCAGCTCCCTGATGTGACTGGGGAGGGTTTACTCTCCCACAGCACCATGTTCACATCACTTGCTAGGCACCTGGCCCCAGAACAAAGGAGATGGGACACTGGTTCTGGCAGGCTCAGCCTAGATCATCGCCATGGGATCGCAGCATGATCAGAGACTGGACACAGGCATCTCTCCTGCCAGAGGACCCGTTAGGGGAAGCAGGAAAAAAAAAAAAAAAAAAAAAAAAAAAAAAAAAAAAGCCAGATCCTAGTCATCTGTGAGCTGTGAATGTTTTCCTTCTTTTCACAAAAGTGACAAGATAAAGGGAATTTCTCCAACTCAGATGAAAACTTTGTTCCCAAAGTTTAAACAATTTGTTTTTTTTCGTGATTCATAAGGCTCTGAATCTACAGCTCTGAGAAATGTGAGAAAAGAAACATGAAGTTGGTCAGCCCTTGCATTTTTAGGTTGTTAGGAACTATCCAGCCTAATTTTTTAAAGTATTGATGAAAATAATGGATAGGAAAAATATCAATTTCACAGGAAACTATGATTTTGTTTTTACTTTAGCTTAATCTTTAGAAAACCATGATGCTTTTCTAAAAGGGAAATATGCAAATTGACCATACCTTTGCGACACCCACAGCCAATCAGGAGTGGGTATGCAAATTAACCCAACAAAGATGGCAGGTTAATTTGGATACATGGCTGTGAGTGGTCATGGCGATGACGCAGGCATACTGCACTGACCCAGCCCACCCCCGCTGCTCTGGGCCTCTCGGCAGTGTGAGAAGGCCGAAAGGTGGCTCTGAGCTGGAGCAAAGGCAGTTCCAGCAGCTAGGGGAAGGAAGGCCCATTCTTGCACGAATCTTTGTACATTGGGCCTCTAGTCTTATAATTATAGAAATAATACATGCCTATAATTTCAGGCCCATATCCACTTCTAAGAAGTTACCTCTTGCAACAGTTTGACACATGCTCTTGAATAGTTTCTTTTAAAAAAATATTTTATTGACTTTTTTTTAGAGAAAGAAAGGCAGAGGGAGAGAGAGAAACATTGATGTGAGAGAGCTAAACATCGATCATCAGCTGCCTTCTGCATGCCCCCCACCAAGGACTGAACCCACAACCTGGGCATCTGCCCCTACTGGAATTGTCAAACCAGCGACTTCTCGGTGCACAGAAAGATGCCCAAGCAACTGAGCCACACTGGCCAGGGCTTAAATAGCTTCTTTGATGCACACATAAACGTACACATCCTTGATTGCATGTCTTTTTAAAATGTGATATATTGCAACTCTTTTCTCTTATCAATATAGCATAACCATCTTTTCATAAAGTTCTGTCCATTTTTCAATTTTTTACTCATCTTTCTATCGATCCACATTACAGATGCTGCCTCTTTTGAAAAAGGAAAACAGGGCTGAAAACAGTAATAACTGACCATGTCACATATATCTTATATTGATTTTTCTTATCCTTCTGCACAAATGAAACATTTCACTCTTGTGTGATGGTCCAAGGCCCAAAATTAGGTTCAATAGTTGTTCGCAATAGCAATTGACACTCTCCAAATATCTATGTGTGTGTGTGTGTGTGTGTGTGTGTGTGTGTGTGTGTTTGTGTTATTCTAGCAAAATGTAGTGTTTATTCCTTAAGTGGAGGGGGCCTTGTTTGGAACATTCTGTTACTTAATTACTTCTGAATTGCTTGTTATTGTCCTAATAAAAATGTACATCCATCCTGTGGATGCTTAATCACATTAGCTTAGAGGAGAGAAGGCTGTGTAGAGAGAAAAACAAGAGGATGTTAAGTATTGAGTCTTGTTTAGAATTCAAAACACTTTCCCCATGCTAAAGCCACAGCTCTTGCCTGTGGGCTATGAATGGAGAACTGCTGAGTCCCCAGGCCCTTGTCTACATATGCAGGGGTTTGGGGCAGGCAGCTGGAAGACAGGACTGTGTTTTTTATTTTACAAAAGGATTCTGCTTCTTATAAAATATCAGGCACTGGCCTGCTTCCCAGCAACCTGGGAGTATTAAGTTCAACACATAGTTACCCAAACCCTCAACTATGCCAGACACCTTCTTGTATCATGATCAAGAGGTGATCGAGACAGAAAAATAATCTGCCTTGAGTAAGCTTCCATTCTGGTGTCAGGCGACAGATTGTCAACAGAGTAACAAATAAATATATAATGTCAATGACCGCGGTCAGACCTCATTTGCTGTGCTAAGAAATAAAGTGGGTAGAGGTGAGCGGTCGGGAGGGCTGGAATGGTGAGTAGTCAGGGAAAAGCCCTTTCCAGAAGACCCATTGAGCAGAAACTTGAATGAGGTGAGGAGAGGACCAGGCAAGTATCTTGGGGCAGATCTTCAGTTTAAGTCCAAAGTGCAACCTGGTCACTTGCCTGGTGAAGGGTCTGTCCTTACAGATTTGATCCAAGGGATTCAAAATTTTGTGAGATTTTCCAATCAGTGATTCCCATTTTCAGTGCTACCCATAGAATGCTTTTGTCCCCCCACAAAATTCCAATGTTGAAGCCTAATCCCCCGTGTGATGCTATTTGGAGGTAGGGGCCTTAGGAAGTGGTCATTAGGCACCATCCTCATAAATGGCATTAGTGCCCTTGTCCAAGAGATTATAGAGAGACCCCTTGCCGCTCCCATCATGTGAGGATACAGTGAGAAGATGGCCATCCATGAACCAGGAGTCCTTACCAGACACCGAGTCTTTCCGTGCCTTGGCCTTGAACTTCCCAGCCTCAAGAACTTTGAGAAATAAATTTCTATTGTTTTGTTGCTGACCCAGTCTGTGGTATTCTGTTGTAGTGACCCAAACAGACTAAGTTAGCTGAATTCTGTAGGGCTTTGCTATCCAGAGCAAGTATTCAACATCCACATGTGCCAAGTGGTACCATATTGGACAATGAAAATACAGAGCCTTCATATCATCATGGGAAATTTTGTTGGACAGTGTTGTCCTTGAGGATTTGCAGTGGCTAGATTCAGTTTTGTCAATAACAACAACGATGATGATGATGATGATGATGATGATAAAGATAGAAATGGTAATGGTAGTGATATCATTTACCATTTATTGAGCATGTACTATATAAAGGGCACTTTACATATATTATCTCATGCCAACCTCACTTAAACTATAAAAAAGTGTATTTACTCTCAGTTTGCAAATGGAAATCCATAGAGAGGGTCAAATAAGTTACTCGAGGTTGCACTAGTGAAGAGAGGACGTGGGGTTAGAGCACAATCTTGGCTGATATGAATGTCCATGTCCTTAGTTACTACACTTTATTGCTTCTACATCCATTGATTGGTTTCCAGGGCTGAAAAAAATTCCTGAGGGGCAGCCAAGATAGCTTTCAGTGGGAATAATGAATCTGTATTCCATTATGCAATTAGTGGATACTCATTTGGCATATTTCAACCACTTTTTGCGTCTCTGTAGCCAAAGGTTTATTTATGAAATTACAAAAAAAGTCTCATCTCAATATGTTTTGCTGGATTTGTTGGGTACTTGTTAGGACTCTACAACTGTGCAGTGTCTATAAAGTGATAGGTACCTGCGTGGATCATGCAAAAAACAATCAGAATAGTCACAGGTGGTGGCTCAGATGTATTTGGTCTTTTGTCAAGTGTAGGGAGACCTTATTTTAAATCTTAAAGGCGAGTGACTGAGAGGACTGTCAAGAAAAGTAAATGATTTAACAGGTGCTTGTCAGTGATTCTTGCAGAAATCACCTCCACACCCTGGTATTTCAGGGCTGGACTCATTCCCATTCTATAGACTTTTGGTGGCATGACTCAGCTACCATGGGTCCCAATACTGAAGGTGTAATTTGTCTCTGCAGCCCACAGTCATCAAATATTAGGGCTGAACAGATCCAGAGAAAGGAAGGTGGATGCAGGAAAGAAGAGCAGGAAGAGGGAATAGTCTAGAATCCATTTATTTCCTCATCTTTCCTTGAGTCCCTTTTGTTTACCAGTCACTAGAGAAATTGTTTTACTGGTGATGGCATCTCATCTTTATCACAATCCTGTAAAGTTGTTTTGTTACTTAAATTTACAGATGAGAGAATAAACTGTTATGGTTAGTAAGTGCAGCAGTTAGCACTAGAACCTAAGTATTCCTGATCACAAAGCCAAATTTTTTCTTTGAGCCTATTTAGGATGAAGTGAATGCCAAAGCACAGAGTTCAGTTGGTAGTGAAAACAATGGCCAACTCTTATTAGAAACAAGGATAAAAACTAATAAATTAAATAAAAAATACCCCTCATGTTTTTATTTTTTTAAATATATTTTTATTGATTTCAGAGAGGAAGGAAGAGGAAGAGAGAGATAGAAACATCAATGATGAAAGAGATACATCAAAATTACACATAAAATACAGAACAATCATTATTCAGAACTGCCTGAAATCTGGCTGAATGGAAGTGCTACAACTAGAGAAGTAAAGCAGAAAGTGCTGGAAAGAGGGATGGAGGCATGGAATAGGCTAGTCTGACACCCACCTGTGGCATTTTTTTTACTGGCCCCTGTTGAGAAGCAGAGGTTCCCAACCCCACACCAGACCTCTAGCACAAGGTTTCAGAGCATTTTCAGTAGCATTACAAATATTAAATACCTAGTGATAAATATTACAAAAATGTGAAAGACCAGTGAATTGAAACTATAAGCATGAAATATTTGTGTACAAAAACTATAGAACATTGTTGAAAGAAATTAATGATTTAAATAAATGGAGATATACCATGTTCATGGGTTGGGCAACTCAACTTTGTTAAGATGTGAACTCTCCAGTTCTTATCTATGTTTCCAGTCTAATCCCAATAAAAAAAGTTCAGCAGAAATTTTTGTAGAAATCAATAAGATGATTCTAAAACTCATATATAAGTGCAAAGGGTCTACAGCAACCAAAGCAACTTTGGAAAAGACAAAATTGGTTGACAAACATTACTTGATTTCAAGGCTTATTACAGATCTATAGTAATCAAGATTTTTGACAATGGGGCAGATCTTGGGGCAGATCTTCAGTTTAAGTCCAAAGTGCAACCTGGTCACTTGCCTGGTGAAGGGTCTGTCCTTACAGATTTGATCCAAGGGATTCAAAATTTTGTGAGATTTTCCAATCAGTGATTCCCATTTTCAGTGCTACCCATAGAATGCTTTTGTCCCCCCACAAAATTCCAATGTTGAAGCCTAATCCCCCGTGTGATGCTATTTGGAGGTAGGGGCCTTAGGAAGTGGTCATTAGGCACCATCCTCATAAATGGCATTAGTGCCCTTGTCCAAGAGATTATAGAGAGACCCCTTGCCGCTCCCATCATGTGAGGATACAGTGAGAAGATGGCCATCCATGAACCAGGAGTCCTTACCAGACACCGAGTCTTTCCGTGCCTTGGCCTTGAACTTCCCAGCCTCAAGAACTTTGAGAAATAAATTTCTATTGTTTTGTTGCTGACCCAGTCTGTGGTATTCTGTTGTAGTGACCCAAACAGACTAAGTTAGCTGAATTCTGTAGGGCTTTGCTATCCAGAGCAAGTATTCAACATCCACATGTGCCAAGTGGTACCATATTGGACAATGAAAATACAGAGCCTTCATATCATCATGGGAAATTTTGTTGGACAGTGTTGTCCTTGAGGATTTGCAGTGGCTAGATTCAGTTTTGTCAATAACAACAACGATGATGATGATGATGATGATGATGATAAAGATAGAAATGGTAATGGTAGTGATATCATTTACCATTTATTGAGCATGTACTATATAAAGGGCACTTTACATATATTATCTCATGCCAACCTCACTTAAACTATAAAAAAGTGTATTTACTCTCAGTTTGCAAATGGAAATCCATAGAGAGGGTCAAATAAGTTACTCGAGGTTGCACTAGTGAAGAGAGGACGTGGGGTTAGAGCACAATCTTGGCTGATATGAATGTCCATGTCCTTAGTTACTACACTTTATTGCTTCTACATCCATTGATTGGTTTCCAGGGCTGAAAAAAATTCCTGAGGGGCAGCCAAGATAGCTTTCAGTGGGAATAATGAATCTGTATTCCATTATGCAATTAGTGGATACTCATTTGGCATATTTCAACCACTTTTTGCGTCTCTGTAGCCAAAGGTTTATTTATGAAATTACAAAAAAAGTCTCATCTCAATATGTTTTGCTGGATTTGTTGGGTACTTGTTAGGACTCTACAACTGTGCAGTGTCTATAAAGTGATAGGTACCTGCGTGGATCATGCAAAAAACAATCAGAATAGTCACAGGTGGTGGCTCAGATGTATTTGGTCTTTTGTCAAGTGTAGGGAGACCTTATTTTAAATCTTAAAGGCGAGTGACTGAGAGGACTGTCAAGAAAAGTAAATGATTTAACAGGTGCTTGTCAGTGATTCTTGCAGAAATCACCTCCACACCCTGGTATTTCAGGGCTGGACTCATTCCCATTCTATAGACTTTTGGTGGCATGACTCAGCTACCATGGGTCCCAATACTGAAGGTGTAATTTGTCTCTGCAGCCCACAGTCATCAAATATTAGGGCTGAACAGATCCAGAGAAAGGAAGGTGGATGCAGGAAAGAAGAGCAGGAAGAGGGAATAGTCTAGAATCCATTTATTTCCTCATCTTTCCTTGAGTCCCTTTTGTTTACCAGTCACTAGAGAAATTGTTTTACTGGTGATGGCATCTCATCTTTATCACAATCCTGTAAAGTTGTTTTGTTACTTAAATTTACAGATGAGAGAATAAACTGTTATGGTTAGTAAGTGCAGCAGTTAGCACTAGAACCTAAGTATTCCTGATCACAAAGCCAAATTTTTTCTTTGAGCCTATTTAGGATGAAGTGAATGCCAAAGCACAGAGTTCAGTTGGTAGTGAAAACAATGGCCAACTCTTATTAGAAACAAGGATAAAAACTAATAAATTAAATAAAAAATACCCCTCATGTTTTTATTTTTTTAAATATATTTTTATTGATTTCAGAGAGGAAGGAAGAGGAAGAGAGAGATAGAAACATCAATGATGAAAGAGATACATCAAAATTACACATAAAATACAGAACAATCATTATTCAGAACTGCCTGAAATCTGGCTGAATGGAAGTGCTACAACTAGAGAAGTAAAGCAGAAAGTGCTGGAAAGAGGGATGGAGGCATGGAATAGGCTAGTCTGACACCCACCTGTGGCATTTTTTTTACTGGCCCCTGTTGAGAAGCAGAGGTTCCCAACCCCACACCAGACCTCTAGCACAAGGTTTCAGAGCATTTTCAGTAGCATTACAAATATTAAATACCTAGTGATAAATATTACAAAAATGTGAAAGACCAGTGAATTGAAACTATAAGCATGAAATATTTGTGTACAAAAACTATAGAACATTGTTGAAAGAAATTAATGATTTAAATAAATGGAGATATACCATGTTCATGGGTTGGGCAACTCAACTTTGTTAAGATGTGAACTCTCCAGTTCTTATCTATGTTTCCAGTCTAATCCCAATAAAAAAAGTTCAGCAGAAATTTTTGTAGAAATCAATAAGATGATTCTAAAACTCATATATAAGTGCAAAGGGTCTACAGCAACCAAAGCAACTTTGGAAAAGACAAAATTGGTTGACAAACATTACTTGATTTCAAGGCTTATTACAGATCTATAGTAATCAAGATAGTATGAAAAGATAATAAAGGCAGGCAGAAAGAAAGATAAATATATTAATGGGAGAGATTAGAGTCTAGAAATAGACCCTGGCATATATGGACAACTAATTTTTGGCAAAGGTACAAAGCCAAAACAGTGGAGAAAAGGTAGTTTTTTCAATTAATGGGCTGAAATATTGACTACCCATATATACATAAATAAATTTGCTCCATACCTCTGACCACATAAAAAAATTATCTTAAACTAGATCACAGATCTAAATTAAAAACCTAAAATTATAAAATTTTGAGAAGAAAAAAATATGAGAAATCCTCTGAGACCAGAATGGGCAGAGATTCTTAGATACTAGATCAAAAGAGTTACCTATAAAAACAAAACAATTAATGTATTCAACTAAATCAGAATGAAAAATGTATATATTTTTTAAAGACACTATTTTTAATAAATCTTTATTGTTCAGGTTATTACAAATATTCCTCTTTTTTCCCTTCATAGCTCCCCTCCACTCGATTCTCCCCCACCCCATGCCTTTATCCCATGTCATTTTTCTCATCCATAGGTGTAAGATTTTTGTCCAATCTTTTCCTGCACCCCCACACCCTCTTCCCCCCAAGAATTGTCAGTCTACTCCCACTCTATGCCCCTGATTCTATTATATTCACCAGTTTATTCTATCCATCAGATTTTTTATTCACTTGATATTTAGATTTACTTATTGATAGATTATGTATTTATTGTCTTTTTGTTGTTTATAATTTTTATCTTTATTTTTTTCTTCTCCTTCCTCTTCTTAAAGAATACCCTTCAGCATTTCATATAATCCTGGTTTGGTGGTGATAAACTCCTTTAGCTTTTTCTTGTCTGTGAAGCTCTTTATCTGACCTTCAATCCTAAATGATAGATTTGCTGGGTAGAGTAATCTTGGTTGCAGGTTTTTGCTGTTCATCACTTTGAATATTTCTTGCCACTCCCTTCTGGCCTGCATAGTTTCTGTTGAGAAATCAGTTGATAGTTGTATGGGTACTCCCTTGTAGATAACTGTTTTTCTCTTGCTGCTTTCAAGATTCTCTTTGTTTTTAGCCCTTGGCATTTTAATTATGATGTGTCTTAGTGTGGTCCTCTTTGGATTCCTCTTGTTTGGGGTTCTCTGTGATTCCTAGACTTGTAAATCTATTTCTTTCACCAGGTAGGGAAAGTTTTCGATCAGTATTTCTTCAAATAGGTTTTCAATATCTTGCTCTCTCTCTTCTTCTGGCACTTCCATAATTCTGATGTTGGTACGCTTGAAGTTGTCCCAGATGCTCCTTACACTATCTTCATATTTTTTGATTCTTGTTTCTTTTTGTTTTACTGGTTGGGTGTTTTTTGCTTCCTCATATTTCAACTCTTTAGTTTGATTCTTGGGGTCCTTTGGTCTACTGTTGAGTTTTTGTATATTATTCTTTATTTTAGACAGTGTATGCTTAATTTCTGATCTTTTTCTTTTTCTTTCTTTCTTTCTTTCTTTCTTTCTTTTTTTTTTTTTTTTTTTTTTTGCATTCTCATTAAGATTCTTAAAGGTCTCACAAGGTTCCTTGGAGGTTTCTAGAAGGTTCATGAGCAACTTTATAACTGTGATTTTGAGCTCTATATCCAGTAGTTTGCTTTCCTCTATTTCTTTCATTCATGTCATGTTTCTTTGTCTCTGCATTCTGACTGCTTCCCTGTGTTGATGGAATGGCTTTGTGTGGTAAGTTACCTATAGGGCCCAGTGATTCAGCCTCCCCAATCATCTTAGGTGGACACTCTTGGTGAACCCCTTTGTGGGCTGAGTGCACAATCTTGTTATTGGTGCCACTGGGAGGAATTGACCTCCAGGCCAATTGGCTGTGAGGACCCGCTATGTCTACAATGGAAAAATTGCTGTGCTGGAGACACCCATATGGGGCCGGACTCACGTCAGTGCTCACTTAGTCTGTCTCTTGAGTGTGTCACTTATGGATGTGAGGAGTTGAAATCTGGTGTCATCTCACACACTGACCATTAGGTACACTGGCTCCTGGATCTTCAAGGAGGTGCAGGTCAGCTATTGTCTGAGGCCACCCACCAGCAGATAGAGTGAAATCTGCAGATTTCTCCTCTTTGCTTGGGTTTGGAAGTTTTGGAGCTGTCTGACCCAGCTGTAGTTTGTTAGGTTAAGCTGTGAAAGGGCAGGCCATTCATATGCAAAAGCTACTGCCCACAGTTTGGGTGGGTTTGTAAATTGGTGGGATGGGGTCTCAGGGAATCAGCATGCTGTAGCAAATAGTGATGGCTGCTAGTCAACCATCTCTGTGTCTCTGTGTCTCTGCATCCTGTGCCCCAGTGCAGTAAACAATGATTCCTGTGAGCACCGCTGCAAGAAAGCCACCCTCACTTTCTGACCCAATGGCAGACAGTCCAGCTTCTTCCCATAGGAGTCTGGGTCCCCAGAGTCTCGCTGGAAACTAGAGCAGTTGGGAGCTTGTATCTCCCTTTAGATTGAAAAAAACAGTTTACCCAGTCTTCAGCCCAATTCACGCACCTCTGAGCCTCTGCGTTTCTGCACTTGTGCACGCCCTACCTGGTCTCAATGTGCTCTTCTCTTTCCTTCTAGTTGTAGTACTTCCACTCAGCCAGCTTTCCAGTAGTTCTGGGTGATAAACGTTTTGTCTTTTAGTTGTAGTTTTGGTGTGGTTGTGAGAGGCAGTATGTACAGGTATATACCTTATGCTGCCATCTTGGTTTTCTAAAAGACACTCTTAAGAGAATGAGAAGACAAGCTACACACCAGAAGCAAATATTTGTAGGTCATATATCTTGTGGAGAGTGGCTACAGCATTCTGACAGAATCAAACCTTGGACTGACTTGTGGCAAAGCCATATACAAATCCCAGTTGGAGGGCAAAGCCCTCCCAGCACAATTATAGCCAAAAGGCTATGGTTGTAAACTTGACCTTACAGTTCGACCCTGCAGTCCTAGATAGCTAAGGGATGTGGGCTGTGAGAGTTGCAACAATTGCTGCCAAACAAAGCTTGATAGATTTCAGAGAATAGCAACAACAGGAAAGAAGCAGATTTGAAACTTGCAAGAACATTGTAAACATCTTGCCCTTGTTTTGCTTTGTGTGATCTGATTATAAAATAAAGACCCTGCTTACAGTCAGGGTCACTGTTTCTTTATCTAGGCACAGTGATCCACCTGGTCCCAAGTATATTCTATTGTCTATTTTCTTTAATCCTTCACCACTCCTCCTCAAGTTCACCACTGGCTGTGCTGGATGTGGTTCAATATGTAATAAGGAACTTAAGTCCGAGTTTTCTAAGAACCCTCAAAACTCATTAATGAGAAGTCAAACAACCCAATTTAAAAAGTGGGCAGTCCAGTTGGCATAGGTCATTGGTTGAGTGTCAACCTATGAACTTGGAGGCCATGGCTTCATTCCAGGTCAGGGCACATACCTGGGTTGGGGGCTCAATCCCTGTGTGGGGAGTGCAGGAGGTAGCCAATCTATGATTCCCTCTCATATGATGTTTGTATGTCTTTCTCCCTCTCCCTTTCTCTCTGAAATCAATAAAAATATATATTTTTAAAAAAGTGGGCAAAGGATTTGCAAAGAGACTTCACCAAAGAAGATATAATCCCACACATGAAAAAATGCTTAGCAGCATTAGTCAGTATGAAAATGCAAATTTAAACCATATTTTGATACTACTGAACACTATGGCTAAAATGAAAAAGACTGACAAAGCAAAGTATCATCCTATGTAATAAAAGGGTAATATGCAAATAAAATGAGTGGCTGAATGACCAGTTGCTATGCTGTGCACTGACCATCAGGAGGCAGATGCTCAATGTAAGAACTGCCCCCTGGTGGTCAGTGCACTCCCACAAAGGGAGCGCCACTCAGCCAGAAACCCTGAGCCTCTCCTGCCTCTGTGGCAGATTTGAAAGGAGAGCGGGCCTAAGCAGTCAGTTGGACATCCTCCAAGGCCTCCCAGACTGCGAGAGGGTGCAGGCTGGGCTGAGGAATGCCCCCTACAAGTGCATGAATTTTGTGCATTGGGCCTCTAGTCTATATATATAAAAGCCTAACCAGCTGAACAACTGAAAGATGACTGGTTGATGCACCCTGACAACCAGCAGGCAGATGCTCAATGTAGGAGCTTCCCCCTGGTGGTCAGTCCGCTCCCACAGCAGGAGTGCCACTCAGCTGACCAAAGAGTGCCAGATGCAGGGCTCACAGCTGGTGAATGCCTCTGTGGCAGCGTGGGCCTCTCCTTATTGGGACTGACTGGGTGGAAGCTCATGGTAGGCACAGCAGGCAGGAGTGGCAGGCAGGGCAGCAAGTGGTGTTAGACTGCTGCTGGTTTTGGCTCAATCCCTACGGGCCAGGAAGTGGCAAGAATCTGTGCACCAGGCATCTAGTTTATAATAAAGGGCCATTTATTGTATGTTACTTGTAACTCTTAAAGCTATTAACAAAAAGAGCTGATGATGGTCAACAGGTTTCTAGAGACCAAAATGTCACTTCTGATTCTGGGTATGCAGGCTTTTTTTTTTTTTTTTTTTTTTAATTATTTATTTCTGGGGGATGGGGGGGAGTGTGGGTAGGAAGGAGAGAAAGGAAGGGGACAGAGAGAAGAGAGAGAAACATTGATTTGTTGTTTCACTCATTTATGCATGAATTGGTTGATTCTTGTATATGCTCTGATTGGAAATTGAACCCATAACCTTGGCGTATCCAGACAATGCTCTAACCAGCTGAGCTACCTAGCCAGTGCCTGTAATTTTTTAATTTTCAAAAGCAATGATTGGCTCAGTGGAGAGAGCATCGGCCTGCAGACTTAGGAGTCCTGGGTTTGATTCTGGTCAAGGGCACATACCTGAGTGGGCCTGATCCCTAGTATGGGTCATGCAGGAGGCAGCTGATCAATGATTCTCTCTCATCATTGATGTTCTTATCTCTTCCTCTGCCTTCCTCTCTGAAATCAATAAAAATATACATTAAAAAAAAGCAATGATCACTATCACTGTTCATACAATGCCAGACACAGTTTTAAATGTTTTGCATGCATTAATTTATTTAATCCTCATTACCACCCCAAAGGAAGACACTATTATGTCTCTATCTACCCATAAGGAAACTGAGTCACCACAGGTTTCAATGGATTTTTTTTCGTTAACACAAGTATTTAGTCTTGAGAAAAGAATTGAGCTGTAGAGAAAACCTTCATTCTTCAGGCAGAAGTGGAAACCTGTGGAGAGGTACTAGCAACTGGGTAGGTTTTCTTTCTTAATTTCTATGAGGTTTCATCTCTTATTGAAAAATCTTTCCACTTTGGCTCAGTGGATAGAGTGTTGGTCCACATACTGAAGGGTATGGAATTTGATTCTGGTTAAGGGCACATACCTCATGTGTAGGCTCCATGGAGGGGGAGAAGGGGGGACAGAAGAATGGGAGAAGAGAGAAAAGGGGGAAGTGTGAAAAGGGGAGAGAAACAATGGATGTGTCTCTGTCACATAGATGTTTCTCTCTCTCTCTCTCTCTCTCTCTCTCTCTCTCTCTCTCTCTCTCTCTCCCTCTCTCTCTCTCTTTCTCTCTGTTTCTCTTTTTCTCTCTCTCTCCCTCCCTCCACGCTCCATTATTCCACTTTCTCTAAAAATCAATGGGTCAATGGAAAAATATCCTCGGGTGAGGGTTAAAATATATATATTTAAGAAAAGAAACATCTTTCCTTTTTCCAGTTCAACTTCCCCCTTTAAAAAAAAAAAAAAATATATATATATATATATATATATATATATATATATATATATATATATATATATATATTATTGATTTTTCACAGAGAGGAAGAGAGATAGAAACATCGGGATAGAGAGTTAGAAACATCGATGAGAGAGAATCATCGATCAGCTGCCTCTTGCACACCCCCCACCAGGGATGTGCCCGCCACCAAGGTATTATACATGCCCTTGCCCAAAATCGAACCCGGGACCTTTCAGTCCCCAGGCCGACACTCTATCCACTGAGCCAAACTGGTCCTGGCTCAACTTCCCTCTTGTTGTGCTCTCAAAGCTCCCCTGCTGATCAATATCACGGGATTTATCACAAAGGGTTGGGATTATTGTTCTTGTTTTGTTGTTTTTGTTGTTATTTGTTTGTTTTTGTTTTTGTATTAGTTTGAAGCTTCCTAGAAAAATAGTAGTAAACAAGATAGAGGCCTGACTACGTATATATGTGAACCACTCTTCTAAGTATTTTACATATGTTAATGTTTATGATGTTTGCTGGACTCTAAGTAGATTGTTCTCATCTGCCTTTTGCAAATGAGAAAAATCACCCGATATCAGAATAGGAAAGTGGACAAAACCTTGACCTTCTGGCTCCAGGGCTGGATTTCTAGTCAGTGCTGGGGGTTGTGTTTTCCTTATCTTCCTGTTCTCAGAATCCAGCACATAGTAGGCGATTAACAAACAATAGGTCACCACTGGTATGAGCCTCACACTTTACATTAGTGTCTAAAACATGACACCAGCACCATTTGGTTGAATAGAACACAGGGCTGTGGGAATGGAAAGATAAGAGAAACAGGGAAATTAAATATTGATGAATATTCTCAGTAGAGGGGTTGGGGTTCAGAGTATATGTGGGGTCTCTGGGCAGAGGCTCTTATTTGTCTTTGTACTGTCATCCTGGCTTCCTCTTCCCCCATCTCTGGTCTCTGTAGCTGAGAATAATTCACGCTTTATTTTAAACCCGCTCCGTGTGGCTGGCCCCGGCAGTATTTCTCTCATTATATTGCAGGGCTCTTTTTAATCATGTTCCGGGTGGAGGAGTGAAATCCTGCACTCGGGCGAAGGTTGGGTCCCTCTAATGATAAGAAAATTTCCAGGACACAGGAAGGATCTCCAGCTCGCTTCCTTTCTGTTCCTTTGTAATTGAAATCCATCAATTAGATGCCATTAAAGAGCTCCATACAAATTGTAAAACTTCTCAGTAGGAAATGAGCCTTTCCCTGAAAATAAAAAAGTCTCTAACTTGAATATTGCTCTTTGTACTAGAACATCCAGCCTCAGATCCCAAGCCCCATTTGCTGCCTTATTCAGAGGCGGTTTGCAAAAGGGTTTGGGTCTCTGGCTTACTGCTCACAAAGCCGAGGGATCCTAAGTGGCAGATTTAAAACTGTCCCTTTCTGAAAGATAAATATCTCATGATCTCACTCATTTGTGGAATATAATGAGCGACATAAACAGATCCAGAGACATAGAAGCATCCAACAGCTCAGCTCCTCAAACCTCAGAGGGAAGGCAGGGGAGGATGGGGGTGTGTGGTGTAAGAGATCACCCATAGGACTTGTATCCATGCATATGAGCATGACCAATGGACACAGACAGTAGTGTGTGGGCATGTGGGAGTGGGCAGGGAGAGGTCAATGGGGGGGGGGCCGCGGAGGAGGAGACATATGTAAAACTTTCAACAATAAAGAATTTTAAAAAACACCCCCCCCCCCCCCAAAAAAACCAAATAAACAAAAAACCCATCCCCTTTGCCATGGCTGGTGGTGCTTAGTGGTTACAGTCTGGCCCATGTACTGAAAGGCATATACCTGGATTGCAGGTTCTCTCCACTGCTCAGGGTGCATGCAAGAGACAATCAATTGATGTGTCTCTCTCTCTCTCTCTCTCTCTCTCTCTCTCTCTCTCTCTCTCTCTCTCTCTCTTTCTCTCTCCACTTCCTTTTTTTTCTCTTCCACTTTCTCTAAAATTCAATGGAGAAAAATATCCTCATTTGAAGATTAAGAAAAAATAAAACCCAAAACCCCCATCCTTTTTCTGCCCCAGGCTTCAAAACCTGCCCTGGACCTCAGGGGCCTCTGAGTTGTTACCAGGTTCCTCCCAGCTCTGTTCCCAACAAGGAGAAGCCCCAGAAACCCCTGACCCGCCTTGAGGCTTTGCTAAACACAGATTCACTATAAATGGTCTCAGTCACTGGAGAGGCGGAGAGCCAGCAGACAGACAGAGCAGCCAACCAATCCACCCCAGCGGGGAGATCAGCAGCCCCGTGAAAAGGCTCCTGACAGCATGCAGTCTGTAGGGGCTTCCCGTTGGACAGCTCCTCCGTGATTTGGACCGGAGTCCCGTGGCGGCGAGCCATTCAGCAGGTGCTCCAGGCACTCAGGGCTCCTCCACTTTCATTCACTGGAGCCGAGGCTCTCAAAGCCCCAAAGACGTAGACTTACTGTAGACATTTACAATTTCCGTAAACATCTCCTTGGAGGATATCCTGAGACCCTGGATATACAGAATTGTTTAGAACCTGCTTGTTTGCTTGCTCTGGGGATTTTCTTCATGATTAAAGCTTCATTTTATTCAAGGCTTGTGATTGAACTCCACTCAGATTTCTGTTCCAGCTATTAAAGCAGAAAATGCCAGCGTGCCAACAGCTGAAAACCAGCCAGGCATTCATGGTGGAATTAGACTATCTGTGGCCATCGGTGACTACTTCAATGGGAGCCTGGCCATGGAAGCTGGAATCCCACCTCTCTTCCCTCTGCAGGCAGTTAGGAGAAATTTCCTTCCTCTGCCTGGGAGGAGGGGGTGCACACCGGGTCCCCGAGAACCTTTCCTCCTCTCAGCTGCTGTGTTTGCCTCGGATTCTGACAGAGCAGCTGTGGGACTGGAAGGTCTGCTTTCAGAAGCCAGAGAGCGATGTCCTGTGACAGGGAGACGGGGACAGACTGTGAGCCCCAATCATTGATAGGCTGCCTCTTGCATGCCCCCTACTGGGGATGGAGCCTGGAAGATTAAGAAAAAATAAAAATTCTGGAGATGTGAGGTGACATCTCATTGTGGTTTTGGCTTGCATTCCCTTACTAAGGAATTGAACATGTGCCTGTTGGACATCCATATGTTATCTTTGTAAAAATGTCTATTTAGAGCCTCTATCCATTCTTAAATCAGACTTGTGGTGTTGCTGTTGAGTGGCATGAGTTTTTTTTATGTACTTTGGACATTACAGTAACCCTTTTCTGACCATTGGTCTTACGTTCTAGTCACTGCATTGTTTCCCTATAGAATTGGGAAGGTCTTTGATGGAGAAAATGAGGAGTGCTCACATGCCTTTGCGTAGACATATAAAGCTCTTCTATTTCTGTAAATAACAGAGCCAGGTTCCAAGTGATGGAAAGGAGACTGGAATCAGAAGTGTTCAGGACTCACCATTCTTCTCTTCATAAGAATAGAAGTCAGAACATCACTTTCTCAGCTGGAGGGTTTGCCTGGTGAGCCCTAGGCTAGGTGTTCCCCACAGTGGCTGGAGCACTTCTGTTTTGGGGGCTACCATGTGCACTGTCTAAAGTTTGGCAGTGTCCCTGGCCTCTACTCACTAGGAATCAGTAATATCCCTATCCTTTACGTCCTGACACCCAAACATTCCGGCATGGGCCTGGGGAGCAGAATGGCCCGATGTGTCAGCCCCTGGTTTAGAGGCTGGTCCAGATGGTGGGGAGATCCCCTCAGCCATTACCTTCTCCCCACCTCCATCAACAGCCACAGTGGGTCAGACTGTGTGAGCATGATGAGCCCCATTTTTATGGGGAGGCTTACATGCAGTGTTCGCTGCATTTAGATCCTTGCTTCTGATAGGGAAAAAGGGCGGTGACACTTCATCCTGGCTCTTTGCCGCTCCCCGCCATTTTTAAGGTGCTGTGTTTAAAATATCCTCACTCCAGATGAAACCGGTTTGGCTCAGTGGATAGAGCATCGGTTTATGGACTGAAAGGTCCCAGGTTCAATTCTGGTCAAGAGCATGTACATTGGTTGTGGGCACATCCCCAGTAGGGGGTGTGCAGGAGGCAGCTGGTCGATGTTTCTCTCTCATCGATATTTCTAGCTCTCTGTCCCTCTCCCTTCTTCTCTGTAAAAAAGTCAATAAAATATATTAAAAATAAAATAAAATATCCTCAATCCAGTATTGTTTAAAGAGAGAGAGGACATCCCTAAATTTGGAACATCCCACATCAGGGCCTTCTCAGCTCAACTGAAATGATAGCATATAGATATTCCCAATGCCTATGAAGGTAATGAAGCTAAACCAGCATCCGCATGGACTTCCACGTGAGTAAAATAAATTGCATCAGTGCCTAGACTTGCTCCCAATGTAATTTATTAATCAATCCTATTACCAGCGTATCTGGCCAATGGCTTTGGGCCTCTCTGGCCTCCTAAGCCTTTCCTCTCACTCCAGGACTCAAGGCAGAAAATGTTCACTCACCACGTGGTTGTCCCTTTCCCTGTGGCAGTGATGGGACATGACCTGCTGAGCCGAACGTAAGCACTGAATACAGATTCTCAAAGCCACCTTGAACCTTTAAGAATAATACCGAATTATACCTAGTCTGTAAATAGGAGATGAGGTGTTCCCGCCCTTTAGTGGCTTTCCGCAGACTTTAATATCCGAGCGAGTGATTTATAACACTGGCGGCGAGCTGCAGCACAGCTTGAAATTTCTTATAACGGCTGTAGCACCGCATCTATCATAATGAAAAATGTCGACGAGATCACTTTCTGCCAAAGAACATCTTCCCGGATTCTATTAAGAACTTGCTCTCTCCATGAACGCCACCTATGGTCGGAATACATTGCTTAAAACGGCCCTCAGGGGCGGGGCCTCTGGGGGGACTGACATCCCAATCAGGGACAATCCATGAAGACACTGGCTGGTGAGAATCCCCAGAGGAGAAAATGAGGGTAAGAAGAGATGGGGAGAAAATGCACTCTTTTGTGAAAAACAGATCATGCCAGGATATTACTGAGCTGCCAGTTGGATGCATTTAGAATCCTACTGTGTTTTCAGTTCTTGTCACATTTACCTAGGAGTCATCAACTTCCTGCTGGTCCCAATTTTTAAAAGAATATAACAGTCCCACCTGCGCGATGTCACTGTATTCTATTTGCAGTTATCTCTGCCCCCTGGAAAGGTCCGGGGTTTCACCTTGAATCTCGCCCTTGTTCAGCTACGTGTCCTCGGAGCTAAGGGAACCTGCAGCTGGCCTTCCGTGTTGGACGCCAGTGAGCCCCAAACAGCGTATCCCTGGAGAAGGCTCCTATGAGGTGCTTTTTCTTTCCGATTACTTAATTTTGATTGGTCAGATAGAGCTCTGGAACAAACAGGATCATAACATATTTCACAGTTCTGTGCATCTTACCTAGGAGCTTCTGGATGTTCTCTTTGTTTCTAAAAGACATTGATGTGTGTGTGTGTGTGTGTGTGTGTGTGTGTGTGTGTGTGTGCGTGCCTCCCTTTCTGTTTATCCCCAACCCTAGGCTGATGCTGTATGTGTAAAAGGTTGTTCACGAGTGTCATTGATCAGAGAACAAAGATTTAGAACGAAGTTTATAGACCTCTAAGTCAGTATCAAGAGCAACAGTGAGCATGCATTGGTGCCTATTTTGTGTCAAGGATGCTACATTCTTTATCTCATTTATTCCTTATCACAACCCTGGAAGAGATCAACATGGGTTAAAACTGGGTTAAATGAGTGAAATTAAATGATGCATTATTTGTCACGTAGCTGGAAATAAAAACTCGGGTTTGTGGGGCTTTATAGTCCATGAGGGCCAGGTTTTGGTATAAGAGTCCTGAAATCAGTCCATCCACCTCTGTGGTTGTGGTTACAGTTGATTACTATCTGAGAATAGTTACTACTGCTAGCTAGTTTGCCCTCTGAATTAAAAAAATTCCACATTTTCTTCTTACCAAAGCATTTAGGTGCATTTAAATTTAAATGATCAGAAATATATAATGTGGCTACTAATTGTTTGTGGTAGTAAAACCACATGCAAAAAAAATCACATTGCACTTGGGATTTGTAAATTAAAAATTTGTTTTGCATGTGCCAACTCATTTGATTTCTGCTGTAATCGGGAGAGGCAGGGAAGATGGGGCATTTTGGGCCCATTTTCTAGAAGAGGAGGCGGAGCTCAGGTTATGGGGCTTGCTCATGTGGCTGTCAGTCATACCTGCTCCTTCTCTGCATGAGACTTGCTAGTGTTCTCAAGGCTCCAAGTCCCTAAAATATATCTCAAGTTCATTCAGGAATATTTGCATAGTGTCTAGTTTCGACTTATTGTTGAGTTTGTGTATTGCATATTGTGTGTTTGAGTCTGGTGTAAATAGTACCAAGGGTGTGGCTCATTCTGTAACTCTGACAACTCTGACAACCAAATTGCTGAAGTAGCAGCACTCCCCACTCCCTGGACAACCTGGATAATTGAGTTCACTTTGCAAGACTTTGGTTCAGATAACAGTTTCCTTGTGAATGCCAGTTCTGGGAAGTTCTTTGGAGTTTTTACATTTTTTGGGTAGCATTACCCTATCCTATATAATAAAGAGCTAATATGCTAATTAGACCAGGTGATGGAACGACCTTACAGAAAGATGGTGGGCTGCATCTTTTGCAGAGGTGGCGGGAGAGGGGGTGGTGTGGTTCTGGTGCCTCCATAGAGGCAGGATGGGGTATGCCTGTGGTGCCTCAATCTCCCAGGGCCCCTCCCCTGGCTGGCCCTGCCCAGATCAGTGACCCACCCCCCCCTCTCCGCTCCCACACACACACCAGGGAGGCTTTTCATCTACTTTTTACTACTAATTGTTTGTGGTAGTAAAACCACATGCAAAAAAAATCACATTGCACTTGGGATTTGTAAATTAAAAATTTGTTTTGCATGTGCCAACTCATTTGATTTCTGCTGTAATCGGGAGAGGCAGGGAAGATGGGGCATTTTGGGCCCATTTTCTAGAGCATTCTAGCAAGCTCTATTTCTTGCTTGGGAGCAGGGACAGAGCTAAGGAGTAGTGAGTCTAGCTTCAGCTGAGCAGTCCCCTTCCCCCGCTGCCCCCTGCTGGCTTAGGCCTGCTCCCCAACTAAGCCATTAGTTGGTCATCACCCCCTACCCCCTCAGGGCTCCTGGACTGCAAGAGGGCACAAGCTGGGCTGAGGGACGCCGCCCCAGCCTCCCCAGTGCACAATTTTCAAGCTACCTTGTTTTAGAATAAGAAAAAACACAATTCTATGCATGTATTCATACATATATTGTATGTATAACAATGTTAAGATGATATGAATATCAAGTCTTCTCTTCTGCTTTTGTACTTTATATTATGCCATAAATATTTCCATACGTTATTAAATATTGTATGAAAATGTGATCTTTATTGGCTACATTCATAATATTCTGTTAAAGGGATGTATGCACCTTCTGCATTGTTAGAAATTTTTTATTGCTTTTTGTTTCTTATTAAATTCTTTAACTCTGATATTTTGGTGCACTTAAAAATGTTTCTTTAGGACAGACTCCAGGAAGTTTAGAAAAAAGAAGAGGGATTAGAAGGAAATGGACTCACAGTGGATGGAGTCCCCAGGCCCTCACCACAGTTGAGATGAGCTTAGGGCACTTTGTGATGACACCAGCGGGAAGACTAAGTCTGGATTACTCTGAGCTGAAGGAAATCAAGGAGAAGCTTGCCAGGTGATGAAGGATGAACTCCTTATATGTGATACATTCATATCCCTGATCCTCAAATGCTTGTGGAATTCTGTCTGATTCTGGCATAATTTTTGTTACTTGGATTCCCTGGCCTAACAATGGTAAACCTCAGTGCTCTTGTAGAGTTGTTTTTCTTTGAAATTAAAAAAAATATATATTAGCAGAAGTTACTCCAGATTGATTTTGGTGAGTTTGAGAATTCGGCCTGGTGATGTCAGAAAAGTGGTGAGGAACAGAGCTTGCTAGGACGGGATGAAAAGCCATCCAAGCACTTTCATAAACGGAAATCCTTCTCTCACCCAACGTGCTGCTCTTTGCAGGGCTCTGCACATCGTTGGAAAACATGCCAAGCTCACTGCTTAATTCCCTGCTCACTGCTTAATGCTCTGCTTACTGCTGAGGGTTTTGGTCATGTAATAAACCGTCTCAAGTCAAGATGGTGTATTTATTACAGGATCTAATTTAGAAGTATGAAGGAGACCTTTCTCAGCTGTCAAAAAGATGTGATGGAAAGAAGAAATTCTATAGTGACATTCTAGTAAATGTTGTATTTAAAAAATAATTCGCATCAATCTTACTTTAAGAAAATCTATAAAATCTTTAAACTTTCAAATTCCTGTAATTGTTTCAGTAGGTTCGGTTCCTATTAAAAATGTGAATAGCATTGGAGGATTTTAATGTGGATGAGAGATTCCAGATCTCATTTTTATTTAATATATGAAGAATGAAATGCTTTCAATTAGCACTTGGATTCTTGTCATAAAGTATTATTTAGAGCAAATGGAGTTCAGAGACCTTTTAAAAGAAGAAAGACTAAATCTTTCTCACGATTCAGCAGCATAAAAACGGTTAGCTCTGAGAACCTGTGTCTTTCTGTGATGCAATTGAATTGACATGAATTTGATGAGTTTGGGATGACCCCGGTGACCTCTGCCAGAACAAAACCAGAAGATTAAAAGGGTCTGCAATCAGAGAAATTTAGTAATGTCTGACTGAAATTATTCCTGTGATAAAGTAAGTACAGAGGACTTCTGATGTCTCTAAACGACTAAAGGACAGATTTTAAATCTCACACGGAACGGACAATAGTAGCAACAACACGGCTGTTTTGTTGAGTTTTCTCTCATGCTAGGCATTGTGCTACCTATTTTATATACATCACCTTTTTGACTCCCCACAGCTCTCTGAGGGGAACATGTGACTTTGTAGATGGAGACATTTGGAAGAGGTTAATTAAGATGTTTACCCAGTATCACTCAGCTTACAGGTAGTGGAGCTGGGATTCAAACTCTTATTTTCTTGTGAGCACCATGCTCTTCCTCTGTGAGCTAGCTGCTCTTAGGATTCCTACTTTTTAGACGAGGAAGCCAAGCACAGGATGGTTAAGTAACTTGCTTAAGTCACACAGCGAGTGAACAGTGGAATCGGGATCAGACCCCAAGCACTGTGGTTCCAGAGTTAGCCATGGCTATTTGCTGCCCTACGTGAATCTAGAAGACATTCACGTGACCAGCGGCCCGTTATGTGTTAAGGAAGATGATAAGGTGGTGCAGCCCCTGGAAGAATTGGTGAGGATTTCCATCCCATGGCCAGTGATAAAGACTGGAAATAACAATCGCTTAAACAAAATAGGTGGTTCTTGTTGGCGATGGTTCAGCAAGGGTTGCAAGCAGAGGCACTGACAACTGGTTCTGCAGTGCCCTCCCCAGGATATCTTTGCAAACAGCCTGGGAAGGTAGAGATAGTGCCTCCCTCCGGGGCACAGTAGGAAGATAATGTCTCTGTTCAGGGTAAAGGTGAGACAGGTTTGCTCGCAGCCTGTTATAAAAAGCTGGGCTTCCTAAGTTTGGGTCCTCGGGCTGCCCCTCACTGCTTTGACACAACCATTCACGCTGCCTGCTGAGTGTGAATAAGAAAGTCTTTTGTCTCTGACCCAGGAATCTCATGTCTTCTGCCAAATCCTTGAAACTGTGGCAGGCTCACTTATTATCTTGTGTGTAGGGGTCTGTTATCTCACTTGTTATCCTTGCTTTGCAAAATGCAAAGGGTCTGAAGTAGTGGGCCCTTCATGGTTCTTGGCAGTTTTTATCTCTCTCAGATGTAGAAGAGGGCTATGCGTAGGCAGATACATTGGGTTGGGGTTAAGCAAGCAGGTATGCTGGCTCCTCAGCTGTTGGCTGCACCAGCTAACACTTCATGAGGCCAGGAGCTGCCTGCTGGTGCTCCAATGGGAGCTGGAAAAGGTGGGCACAAAAGCTTTCTCAGATGTCTGTCCCGCAAAGTGACTTCTTTGTCACTCAGTAGTGACCCAGGCTTGAGGAAGGCTGGGAGACGTGGTCAGTCACGTGCTGGAGCGCAGTTCCACTCAGTGTGTAACCAGTGTCCGTTACAAAGAAGGAGAGTGGATCTGGGCAAGTGGAAGGCCATCTCAGCTGTGCGGTGTAGGCACTGCCCTGGGTGTAAGCTGAACAGGGTGTTTTTGTGTGAAGATTTGCAGCATAAATACATACTTTATTCCAAAGCTACCCCTCTCCTTGCTTTGCACAATGAAAAGTGTCATGGGTACAGGCAGACTGTTATTGTGTGCATGTCCCACCTTCTGGTGGAGGCCCTGGTGTGCACGAGGCACCTGGCAGTGGAAAGAACAGGCTAACTATGGGAGTGAGGAGTCAGTGCCTGCAGCTGCCTCTGCACCTGTAATGACCCTTGTGAACCATTAATCTGCAAGAGATGCCCTGTCTCCAGGTCGCTGCCTCACAAACCCGGTACAACCAGGGCTGCCAGGGCATGCTCATTATTTCTTTGGATGAAGCCATTGCTGCTGGTCTGTTTGATGAGAAAATGCATTGGTTTGGGTGTGTGTGAGAGCATACTCCTGAGACCAGAAGGGCTGTCGCGTCTCTCTCTCCGATACTGAGGAGCTCCAGGCAGGTGCTCGCCTCAAGTGTCCCTGGCACTATTGAGTGGCCCTTCCCAGGGGTCTGGCTGGAGAGTTTCACCACTATTTGTTTTCTAGGCCATAGGTTAGTGGGGCGGCTTTCTATTGTGATGATAAAATGATGCTGATGGTAATATTGAAAGCACTTACCATTTACTGGGGGTTTAATATGTGTCATCCTAGGTGCTTTTGCATACATTATCTTATTTAATTTTCATGACATTCTCAAAAGGTTGGTGCTGTTGTCAACCCCATTATATATTGAGAGAGAATACTACATAATTTGTTTGACTTGTTCAGACAGGCGAACGGAGTGGATGGGGCTGAAATTCAAATATAAGTCCCTGTGACCCCAAGGTCTCAGCTTTTATTTTGCTAACTCTCACCAGAAGATATATATATTTTTTTCTATCGATATTTTAGAGAGAGTAGAATGGAGGGAGGGAGGGGGAGAGAGAGAAACATTGATTTGGGAGAGACACATTGATTGGTTGCCTCCCACATGCATCCCAACTGGGGCCAGGGGTCAAACCTGCAACCTAGGTACATGCTCTTGCCTGGGGGTTGAACCCGTGACCCTTCAGTGCTCAGGCATGCTGTAAGTTGGGGGTGGGGAACATCCAACCATATAAGTCCCACTAAATTATTTGGAATGGACCTGTCAGGGCATGAGGGGTGATTCAATTAAATGTTTGACCACCTACAACAGGCTAATTTTTAAGTTGGTAATTTTGTATGGCTCTCCAATGATGTTATAAATACCCAAATGGCCCTTGGCAGAAAAAAAAAAGGTTCCCATCCCTGTACTAAACACCTGCAAGGGCAGTATTGGCTCTTAATATTAATATTATGGTATAGTGACTTTCAGTATCACAAACAGAAGAGCCTTAAATCAATCAATTCTTTCTTTCCATTTTTTCTTTTTTCTTGCTCCCTTTCTTCTTTTTTTCTCTTCTTTTAACTGCAGAAACAATAAAAAATATCCTTTGTCTGACTTTCCAAGTCTGGTCCTGTTTTTATCGTCAATGCCATACACATTCCCTGGTGTTCACTTTGTGCCAGGTGCCAGCTGTGTCATGGTGAATGACACCAATATAGTCCCGATAATTGTGGAGCAGCACGGCCTCATGCATTCTTGTTCTCTGGAATATATTCACCAGAAACCACTTCCCCATCATTGTACTGTTTTCATAATGACCATTTTTAATGTCCTCGTAATATTCCATCATATTAATGAACCATAGTTACCTTCACTATTCTGTTATATTGCGCAATGAAGTTGTCTTCAATTATTTTCTGTTAGAGATAACAAGCACCTTTAGTCCTTTTCTAAAAAAAAAAAAAAAAAAAAAAAAAATAGCCTAAATGCAAATGATTCTTCAAGGAATATATTTATGCTTATAGGGTTATCCCTTTGATACTTTTCCTTGGGAAAACAAATTCCCTAGAGTTCAATTACTGGGCAAAAGAGAAAGTACATTTCCATTATTTCTCAGAAGTGTTAATAATGAAACGTTAGTATGTGCAGGTACTTTACACATATGATCTCATGTAATTGATAGGAGGACTTATAATCTGATAGATAGCACACCTGAATTAATCTGAAAAATAATCATATTATTTTTAAATCTTAGAACACATATACTTATGTGAATAGGGGGTTAAGTTTTTCTTAAGTTTCCTTTTAAGGCTCGTGAAAAGCGATTGAGGAGTGACTCAGCTGTGAATCCAGCAAGCAGACCTGGTAAGCATGGTCAGATCGACCCACCAGGAGTCAAAACATCATCTCATTGCCTGATGACTAAGTACAATAGCTGATATCTGTGGATCTCCAGGGCAGCATGTAGCTGCATTCTATTCCCAGCCTCATCCCCTCATTCTCGTCCATTCCCCTTTATAATCCTGTCCCCTGCACTTTGCTGTAAGACAGGATTTGAATGCTTATAAGCTTCCTGCCTTTTTGGTTGGCTGGCCTTCTCAATAAACACTTTATATGATTCAACCCTGATTTTGTTATTGGGCACAGCGACTGGCAGCCCCAGCCCATCCAGGGGTTTTCCTCGTAAACATAATCTTCACAAGAAACTTGGAGGGGAAAGTAATTATCCCACAGTCATGATCTGGTAGATAGAAGAGGCATCTAAACCAAGGTTCACAAGGGCCAAAATCCATTTCTTTTTTTAAAAATTTATCTTTATTTTGGAGAATATTACAGATGTCCTCCATTTCCCCCCATTGCCCCTCTCCTGTCCACTCCCACTCCCTCCCCAGGCCTTTAGGGCACTATAGTCTGTGTCCATGGGTTATGCATATCTATAATAATAATAAAAGCATAATATGCTAATTAGACCAGACATTCTTTTGGACATCCTTCCCGATGAAGCTGGATCAGGGAAGCCTAGATCCTGGCTGCCAGAGGGAAACGCCTGCCTGCAGCTGGGGGAAGGAAGGTTTACCCCTGCACAAATTTTGTGCGTTGGGCCTCTTGTATACACATAAGTTCTTTGGTTAATCTCTTCTGACTTCCCTTCCCTCTTCCCTCTGATATTTGTCAGTCTGTTTCATGCTTCCATGTCTCTGGATCTATTTTAGTCATCAATTGATTTTGTTCATTAGATTCCACATCTGAGTAAGATCATGTGATATTTGTTTTTCTCTAACTGGATTATTTTGCTTAGCATAGTATTCTCCAGGTCTCTCCATGTTGTCTCAAAGGATAAGAGGGCCCTCTTTATCATAGGTGCATAGTATTCCAGTGTGTAAATGTACCACACTTGACACAGTATCCAACCAGCTTGTGCTTCTGGAATCACTCACTCATTTTCTTTATGAGCCAAGGGTAGAATTTCTTTAAATTGATGTTGAGAAGCAAGGAAGCATATATGCCTCAGAGATTTTTCTAACTCTATGTTCACCAGTTCATGCCTTCGTGGTTGAACTAGTTAGTATAATGGTTATAGTAAATAATTCATGAGAACAATATAAACACTCAATAAATGGTAGTCATTCATCATCATCATAACCATCATTGATATGCTACAAGATTAAGATCTCCATTCTTTACTTGGGTCTTTTTACTGGACATAGTGGTGAACCAGACACTTTGGGAACAGATTTGATAGAGTTACCAAGGGGTAAGACTGATCTCTCTCTCTCTCATTGACTCTATTATGAGAGTTTATGCAAGTTTATAGAATGTTCTAGGGAGCACAGGAATCTAGGGTGCAATCAGGAAGCATGCTATATAAATAGTATTTCTGATATTACTAAAGAGATCTTAGAATAAAGGGTTGTGGATCTCCCAATCTCCAGAAAATTTTTGTAATTTCTTTTGTTATCCAAAGTAAATATTCTTTTGTGTCTCCAATTTTGTATTTACAATTTTTTTTTTTTTTTTTTTTTTTTTTTTAGAAAAAGGGTCCCCAATTGAATAAATTTCTGGCTCCCACAAAATTCATATTCTCTCCTGGAGTCCTGTATTGGAAAATGGGTAAAACAAATCTCATTTGCTCACCTATAAAAAGGGGCTAAAACTAAGACCTCCCTGAGAGGTTGCTCTGAGCATGAACTAAGAGGTATAATACATGGGAAGCATTGAGGAGATAGGAGGCATTTGTGAAATGGTCACTTTCACTATTTGCACATAATGTTAGAAGACAACTTCCTCATATAACTGAGCTCGGTGGAGTTGTCAGGAAGATCTAGAGATTTTGGACTTAGATAAAAAATTTAATTAGTTATCTAATTAATTTATGTGTTTAGTTATTAATTTCCTGAGCACTGTATATGTTGGCTATGCACTATGTTCTGGGAAAAGTTGTGAGCAAAGGGTCCTTGCACCAAACATTAAGGTGCCCGTTAGAAAGAAGGCTTATGAATGGCCTCTTCTGGGTCACATGGCTGAATGGGAATTGAGGTGTCACTGGGATTGGGTTTGGTGACTCCAGATGGCCCTGGGTAATTAACCTGAGGGGCCAGTTGCGACCCACAGGGCACTTTGAATTTCCTTGGTACTGAATGTTCATGAATGTTCAGGATAACTCCTATTGATTTGTGTGGGTTATTTTGTTTGTTTTGTTTTGTTTTGATGAGATTATTTAGGTCCTTTTCCACTAAACCAGCATGAGTCTGACATAATTACAGCTGCAAATGTTTTCATTGTTAACTCTTCAGTGGTGACAGCTGCCAGGATGCTAGGGAGAGAGAGCAGCCGGTTAAACGTGGGGACCTGGACCGAAGGGCTCAGTCTGACGGTGATGCTGCTGTCAGGCAGATTGTCCCTCTCCTCCGTTTCTCAGATGACTTCCCAAGAGGTCATTTTGTTCTGTTGTTTATAACAGCACCAGGGTCACCACTCTAAGGGAATATAGCTTGCATTGCGGAAAACCTACAGGCTTGAGTATACCTGCCATAGGAAAACAGTACAATGATTTTCTTTTGTCATTTTCAGGAACAGTATGGGGAACAGCTTGGCTGGGATTCCCTGGGGTGTTTGTGGGGATTTCAGCTTTTATCTGTCAGTTCAGGGGAGCCCATGCAGGCAGGGTTGTGAACTTGGCAATGAGGTTTCCCAGTTCCTGATACCTGCCTGGCAATATAACTGTTGCTTACCACTCATTTGTTCATTCATGGAATCTCGTGTATTAAGTGAACTTTTAGTGATGCTAAGAGCATCATCCAATGACATTGCTCTCATCTAACTTGATTCAGAGAGGCAGCAACACAGGAGCCAACGACCACTCTTCTAAGAGTAACTTAAGGAGTCTGGTTAACATCAGAAGTGAATAAATAACTGTATTTGAAACTTGACTCAGATCAGATTTGAAAAGTGATTAAAAGATCAGATTCCAAAATTCCACAGGTTAAGGGCCATGTCCTAGATCTGACATGTAGCTGTATATGTGACCTTAGACCTTACTTATCCTTTATTCAGAATTGTGGTAATGGTTAGATTGAATGGGGAAAACTTAAGGCACTATGGGCACAGAGGAAGACTTCAAAAATTTATTGTTGATTAGATTCCACATATAAGTGAGATTGTATGGTATATTTCACTTAGCATAATACTCTCCTGGTCCATCTATGTTGTCACAAAAGGCTGGGTGGAGGTAGGCAAAGATGGGGATAATAGGGACATCTGCTATAGTTAAACAATAAAAATAAAGTTAAAAAACCCCAAATATTGTAAATTTGGAAGTAGGAAAGGCAAGTCCAGGAATAGCTGTAGGAAAAAATAATTATTGTTGAGTGAATGAGTGAAAAAAATGAAAGAAATAATGCATGCATAAATGAATGAATGAATGAATAAAAAGGATTTCTGGATACCTTTCACCAAATTGCATTGGTGACTAGAAATGCATTATATTATAATCAGTGACTCTTCCATTCAGTATTGGCTACATAATGGTGGGGACCAGTACAAAATGAAAGTGTGGCGCCCCTTGTTCAATAATTAAGAACTTCAAGATGGAGACACTGAGCATGTAACCAAGGGCAGGCTCTGTGCCTGGGACTATGCGTGATTATTCACCACCCGCCTTGCTCTTTTTCAACAGTGTCAATCATTGACTGATTATCCTTTATGAATGTTTCCCAAACTCCTTTGTAATCTTTGTCAAGACCTGCAAAACAACAGATATGATTAAATATTTGAAATGCCTGTTATTTTTTTCTTTCAGTTTAGGTAGGAGATCTCTTCTGGGGGGAAAATGAAAGTTTGTTTTATCTCCATAGATGACATGGTTGGAAAAGAAAAAAAGCATATGCATAATGTCTTGATTCCTGCGCTCTTTTTTCATTTCCCCATATTATGTAGTTTGGGAACGATTTCCATTTTTCTTACTAAATAGTGCGTTATCTGCCTTGAATAGGAGATCACAGCAGCCTGTGCTTATTGAAGGTGTAGGATGCTTAATATAAGTTGCATTAATCTACAGCCCCAAAGAAGGATGTCTAATGACAAGAGGTTAACTTGGGACAAAGGCTAACTCTTTGTTCTTCTAATGATCACTTTCCCAGTGTGAGTTGCTACTATTTCAAAAGGACAAGGACACCATTTTTCCTGCTCTTCCTGAAGCCTGATCTGCAGCAAGACATTTCAGTTGGTTAAGACTGGAGCTAATGAGGCCAAGGTCAGGAGCTTGATCCCTATGTAGAGAAATTAGTTAACTGCAAAATGAAATTCAGACTACTCCTTCCACTTTAGGCAGCCACTCCACAATTCCTGACACAGAGGATTCGTGGGGACATATGGATGAAATAACAAATGGGTCAGCTGTCAGGAATAGCAGATTCTGGTTCTGTGCTGTAGCCCTTCTTCCCTATGCCTTTGGCAGACATCACTAATTGATTCGACTACTCAGAATCCTTCTCAACACACTGTCCTAGATCTGGGTTAATCCAATTATGGCTGGTGGGTCTGAATCTGGCCCACTGCTTGTTTTTTTGTTTTTTTTTTATAAATAAAGTTTTATTGAAACACAGCCTCGTTCATTAGTTTACATATTCTCTATGGCTGCTTTTGTTCTGCAAAAGCAGAGTTGAGAAGTTGGGACAGAGATCCAGTGGCTCACAGAGGCTTAAAATACTTGTTACCCAGCTTTTCATAGGACAAGTTTCATAAGACCGCTCTAAGTGGTCTCTGAATCTGAAAGAGTTGGCACCTACCTATTTTTTTTATCCTTGGATTTAGAAGTGGTTATTCACTTTACAATTTTTTTTTTTGATAAAGAATATCTCCCATAGAAGGGAAATCCCTTTAGCACATTTTCAAATCATTTAGAAATATTTATTTATTTATTTGTTTTATTTATTGACTTTTAATGCAAAAAATGTTTTGAGAATTGGGAAATGTTGGGTCAGTGTTTAAAGAGCCATGATTTGTAAAAGAAATGAAAGGCCTTTGAGATTTTACGGTGAGTTTTACTACTGGTCAGCTTATCCACTAATCTTTAATTAAGGAAAGGGAATGTCTATCGAAAATATATGGAAGCACATGTCCTACTGAAGAAAAATCAATTTTTCCATTTGGTATGTAAAAAGGATAGTGACTAACTTATTATTTTGATTTTATCATGTGCTTTTAATGTTCATTTCATGCATTCCACATGGATCCAAAAGTTCTGTGATGCTGAAGCCTCTTCGTTCATGCCTTGTTCGATGTGCCTTCCCTAGACTTATTGTTTGACCTAACACTAGCATCAATATAATTCTAGCTGATTGAAATAGCTTCAGAGAGTTTGGGTTAGTTGCTTAAGACAGACAGAAAAATCATGTACAAAATTAAGAACCCACTCTCCTTTTTTTTTTTTTTTTCTTTTTTTTTTTCTGAAGAAAAGTTCATCTAATAGTGGAGTTGTGGAGTCCAAACCTTTTTTAATAGGTCTTCCCTCCAGCCCCATTTGGCTAAGCAGACAGTCTTTCTTGGGGTAATAGTATCCTTCATTTCCTTTAAGGAGCCAGTCCCCTCCCCAATAAAGGAGCCCAGTTCTTTATTCCAAGGGTGGAGCTGGGGGGCCAGATCTAATCAATCTTGGACTCAAACTCTCCTGGCCACAGTGACTGGTCCAGGGGAGCCCCATGATCTTTTTTTTTTTTTTTAAATATATTTTATTGATTTTTCACGGAGAGGAAGAGAGAGGGATAGAGAGTTAGAAACGTCGATGAGAGAGAATCATCGACCAGCTGCCTCTTGCACACCCCCTACTGGAGGTGTGCCCGCAACCAAGGTACATGCCCTTGACCGGGATCGAACCCGGGACCTTTCAGTCCGCAGGCCAACGCTCTATCCACCGAGCCAAACTGGTGCCAGAGCCCCATGATCTTTGATGGCCCATTTGGAGAGAATCACAGGACTTGTGAAGGAAGAACCAGCAAGAAATCTATTTCTCACCATCTGTCACTTGGGATGATGTAAGTCTGGAGCCTCTGGGGGACCACAGTGTGAATCTGAGGAAGGAATCCAAGGCAGGGCAGAAAGGGAGAGAGGAGCCAAGTCCTGCTGTCATCATGTGAGTCCTAGACATAGCTGCCCAGCCTCCTCTGGATGTGTTAGTAATGTAATAAATTGTCTCTTTTGTTTAAGACAGTTGGAACTAGGGTTTCTGTCACAATGAATAGCAATGCTGAATTCTCTGAGCAAAGATGGCCAGCTTTGTAGAAGTCGTGATCCTGGAAAGTAATTCCAGTATTATTCACCTTAGATTTGCCCTCTCTGCGGAGCTTCCAGAGTATTTCTGTTAAGTTCATTAGTCCTTTGGTGTCCCTGGTGAAAAGATCAAACTGAAAAAAGATGTGGAAATCCAATACAGTAATCAACGGTATATAGTTTTTTAACTTGCTGGCAATTTTCTGTGGGTCATTAAATCCCCCAAATATGAAACTCCTTCATTGATATGTGGATCATGTAAAACAGCCTTGAGTGCAATTGCTATTTCCATGGTATCCAGATCCCTGAGGCCCTGGACAGAATTTGTGCTGGTCATAATAATTTTTCTATGTCTACCTCTGGTTAACTCTTTAGCATGGGGTGGTCTAGTGCATTTAATGAAATGATTTCTGTAACACTGTGTGTGTATGCACATGCAAACACAAATATTTTGTTTTCTTCTCCAGACTGACTTGGCGGCAATCAGAAATGTCACAGTTGTCAATGCCTACATCTGCACTGATATACCACCAGGTTGTTCATTTACAGAAGTCATTGCACTTTGGGATCTTAGAAAAACACAAAAGATAGATGATCAAGATGAATTGCCTTTGTAGTGACATGGGAGTTTTTGTCATTTTATACCTCCCAGGGAGCCACAGGGAAGGGGGGCAATGCTGTAAAAGCTGTACCATTTCAGGAGTTGTGGCAGTCATTAAGACCTCCCTCGCACAGTACAAGCTTGCATTCCTCCTCCATTTTTGTCTCTGTTATGCACAGTGACTTTGTGTTATGCAATAGAAATGGTGGTCAGGAAAAATGGGGTGAATTCCTTACCCACACATCGCTAACTATTCTGCAACTCCTTTTAGTCCTGTTCTAATTTCTCGGTATCTTGTGAGAGTCTGCCCATAAGCAGTGTGGTGGCTTTTTGATGTTTTTATCTGCCCAACACTTGTTTTGTCTTCCTCTGGCAACAGGGTCTTTGCACATTGCCTCTTTCCACATTCCATCCACATGGCCTTACATTTGGCCACATGATTAAATCCTGACCAATCAGCGTATTTTATGCCTTTGGCCATGGAGATTGGGTCAAGGATAGACTTGTGTTCCAAATCAGTCAATTAAGTAAATCCAGGACTTCTCTTGAAACTATTGAGAAGGAAATTTACATTTTGACAGAAATATAAGCACAGTGTTCCTGTGTGCCATCTTGCTACCATCAGAAGACACCTGAGAATTGAGTCCATGCAAAGGAAAGTAGAATGAGTTAGAGAGACCTGGTCATGATGACATCTTTTGAACCCCTGGGTGTAGCTATTCCTGAAGTCAGCTTATCACCATAGATTTTTCAGGTAGGTGAGTCAATAAATATTTTTTTTTCTTAAACTAGTCTGAATTGGATTTCTGTCACTTGTAGCAACAAGAGCCCTGAGTTACACAAACAATCAGAGAACCAAGCTTTATTTGCCAGGGTCTCTCACCTGTGTCCAGCATCAATAAGTCGGCAAATGAAATACTCAGGATTACATAGACAGGAACTAGAGGAAATGGGAAAAGCAATTTAACACAGAAGGAGTGGAATAACTCCACAAAGGGGGGCTCCACTTAATAGGGAAGGAAATGAAGGCAGAGTGCTGTAAATTGCTTACTTGTAGAGCAAGTGGAATTCTATAGAATAACTAGGGCACTCAGCATATAAACACATTCTTCCCAAAGATAGCCCACGCTCAGGCTTTCATTGTGAATCTACGTTAGTGGATACTTCATTGATGGGGCTTTCCTATTCTTTCAGTTGTTGCAATGGTGTGTTCTATTGGAGGTACATCCAAATTGTCCTCAAGTAGCCTCCCACAGCAGGCTGAGAGCTCCTCTAAGGTGGGACCACCTCTCACTCAACTTAGTTTACCAGCTGTATATGCAAGACCATTTCTTAAAGTTTAAGAGCAAGAGCTTGAGAGCTAAAGAACCAAGTTCAAGACCCTCCTCTGTACCTTTGGGTAAGTGACTTAATTAGTCTGAGTCTCAGTTTTCTTCTCTGTGAAATGCAGTTGGTATTAGCACCTACTTTGTGGGTCTTGGTAATAATCAACAGAGTTAATTTACTCTTTCAGTCATAGGGGTGATACATATGCAGTTCTCAAGCCATGACTGGTACTGAAGGATGCTCAATAAGGGAACTGAGGGCACTCATTTGAAGGCACTTGGTATTCCATTCAAATATTTGACTTTAACTCCACCATCTTTCCCACTTTTTCCCTCAAATTTTAAAGATAATAAGCATTATAAATATTAACACAATAACATGCATTAGTATTGGGATGGCTTCTATTTATTGAATCCCCACTTTTTTCCAGGCACTGCATGATACTCTTATGGGTTCTGTCTCATCAGGCATATTTGACAAATGAGGAAATGTTGGCTCAAAGAATATGGAGACTTGTTGAAGGTCATACAGCCAAGCAGAGATTGGATTCAAACCCAAATCTATTTGATTTTAATGCCAGTGATTTTCCATATGTAAGTTTTATATTCAAAATGTGATCCATCACCTGGAATGTAAAATCCAGACTTACTGAGTTAGAATTTGCCCCCAAAGGAGACTTCTGTGGACATTGATTTTGTGAAGCTCTTCATATCTGACCTTTCAACTCTGTGTCAAGATATCTACAAAATGTAGAATGTTTCAGTCATGACATATGAGTTTTTTTTTTTTTTTCAATTTCTGATTATTTTCAGATGGCAATGGGACTGTGCTTAAGATTATGTTTAAGACACGAGTTTGGTAGTTCATCCCCTATGGTCAACATTTCTTGACTTCCAAAAAGCTTCTCTTCTAATTGTTGGCGGCAAATGAGTTGAGGTGCTCTGTCAGTTACTGTCCAGTTGATGAAGTGGATTAAAAAATAAGACTTTTGACCATTCCAAAATGGATCTAGTTCTAGCATGTAGCTTATGGGTCAGAATTCTTGTCAGGTTCAGAATTACTTTAATGATATGAAATTGGAGGTTATCGATTGAATGTAAATCTCCCCCCACCACCCAAATATAAAAACTTGTTTGGAAAATTCCATGCCAATTGAAAATGTTCAGATGAAGGGGAAAAACACCCTTGATTTATAGGAACCATTTCTTCTTCCTGCTCCCCTATTACTTTCTGCTGTTGTAAGTTTTAAAGAGCATTCATGGCTTAAAGGCTTCTTGCACAGTTTGTCTCTTGAGCTTTTTAGATGAAAAAAGGAAAAAGGGTAAGGAAAAAGTCATCACAAAGTATTGCATCTTAAGAAGCTTCAGTCTGTTAAGGACAAGGCCGTGGGTGAAGAGATGGATTCTGCAGCCATCCACCCAGGGTTTACTCCTCACGCCCCTTCTAACCAGCTGGACAAATTTGGACAGACACTTAAACTTTCCTTGCCCTATCTCCCTTAACATAAAATGAGCATAATGCTCTTAGTTGTCAGGGGGGTCAAAAGACTATGAAATGTGTAAGCACTCAGAAAAGCACTGAGTACATATGAAAACTCAAGATGCATTGTGTCAGACCTCCAGGTCTGTTTACTCAAATCCACCTACATTTATGGATTCCTGAAGGATAATTGTACTGAATCCAAGGGAGAGATAATTGGCAGCAGCCCCCAGCAGCACCAATGACAGTTACATAGCAGACTACCTGAATTCAAATCCTGCCTCTGCCACTTAACTTATCAACAAGTTTTCCAACTCGTGGGGTGGTGTCTTCATCTGTATGTGGGAATGGTGGGACTTTCAGCATTACTGCGAGAATTCCACAAAAACACAGACAAAGCATAGATAACATTGCCTTGTAAATAGTGTGTACTCATTAACTGGCAGCTATCATCTTTACTGGTGTTTTTGTTATGAATTATATCCCCTTGTGAAATTTCTGTCATAGCTCTTACACACCATCAATTCTCATTGAATGCAGCATTAAAAAAATGCCAACAAAATTTGGACATAAGATTATAAATGGAAACAAGGCTTAGGGAACATATCACATTTTAATATTTTTGGAGATTAATTTTTAGTTAACTTTGGCATGGAAATGGTGCTGATAGCAATAAAAGAAGAAACAGAAAGTAATAAATGTCCAACAGTCAAAAAGAAAGCAATAAAATGTTCCATAAGGGTGGCGAAGCTGCTCACACGCCTTCAAATTGGCATCTTCTATTATCTCCTTAAACCATATCAATGGGCAAATGGAAAAATGTCACTTACAAACACAAAACAAATGGGGGAAAACCCGAGAGCTACAAAATTAAGTCATCTAAAGCAAGGCGACAAATGTCTTGAATTCTAAAATTTTAGGAAATAGTTGAGCTGAAGATGAGTTGCATAATGTAACACACTTATAGGTAGCAATACATGTTGTAATGAGACATAAACAGGAAACAGAAATCAAAAGTGACCCAGAGAAAGAGGAGTTTTGGGTAGAAAACTCAGGAATATGCTCTCTGAAGAAATGACTTGGAGATGTGGATGACACGAGGAAGTGAGTATAGATAGCTGCACTAAACAGACTTCTAGGCAAAAGGAAATGCAGGTACAAAGGCCTGAGGTAGGATGATGCTTGGAAACACTCAGGAGGCCAGGTTAGCAGCAACAGAGTGAGGGATAGTGTGGGATAGTGGCAAGAGCTTGAGCTTGGCAGTCAGACAGCCTTTTTGGACACTTGAGTAATTTGGGAGAGCTATTGACTTTCTCAAAGGCTCTGTTTGTTTTTGTCTTTTGGTTTGTTTGTTTATCTTTTGACCTCCCTGACAACTGAGAGGCAGGTGGTATTATGCTCATTTTACGTTAAGGGAGATAGAGGCAAGGAAAGATTAAGTCACTATATTACTATCATGACGCTCATCAATGAAATAATTTGTGGAAGATGTCTAATAAAGCTCTTGCAGGGTAGCAAGTGTCCAAACAATTATAGCTGAAAAACAAAACAAAATGGAAAAACCACAGATTTAGCAAGGGCAAGTAGCTGAACCAACCTCACACTCAGTTCCTCTGTGTTAATTATGTCTTTACTATGTGCAACGTGTGTGGTCACAAAGGTAGGTCCTTTGTTCTCTAGAAGCTCTGTCTGGAGGAGGTGACAGATGGACAGGGGGCTTGCCCAGAAAAAAAGGCTTATGGGACTGCAAATTTTCTGAGGCTCTTGTTCTATAGGGTCCCTTTAATTTCTTTATTTAAAAAAATTCTCACTTGAGGATATGCTTTTCATTGATGTGTGTGTGTGTGTGTGTGTGTGTGTGTGTGTGTGTGTGTGTGAGTGAGAGAGAGAGAGAGAGAGAGGGAGAGAGAGGAAGGAAGAGGGAGAGAGAAACATCAATGTGAGAGAGAAACATCGATCAGTTGCCTCATACCATGTGCCTCTCCAAGGATTGAACCTGCAATGTGGGTATGTGCCCTGATGGGGAATTGAACCTGGGATTCTTGGGTGCACAGGATGATGCTCTAACCATTGAAACACACAGGCCAGGGCTCTTTAATTTCTGGACAGAGAGATCTTGCAAAGATGCTATTGTCATAGGAAACTGAATATAGGTCTTAATAGAATTTATATTGGTGGTTTGAGGATTTGATAAGTAACCTTTTCAATTTTCTACCAGCAAAGTGGGGAGAGGCAACTGCGTACATTCCCCATTTCCAGGTTTATCATGGGGTTAGGTGGAAAAATCAGAGGCATTGTAATACCACAGGCTCGGTGAGTAAACAAAAGGATATCTGTGTGACACTGGAGGAGGGAGGCAGCTGAAGACATTCTGCAGAGCAGTAGTTAGTATTCATGAGTTTCTCCAGTGATCGGCTGATGCGCTTAATAAAAACAGCACATGTTACTGAGGCTAGGAAATACATTTAATTCTTTAAAGTAGCCTGGGACCATGCAAAGGATGAGAAATGTGCTTTGAAAATAAACGTTCCCAGAAGCTCTAAGCATAAGAACTGTCTTCTCAAATGTGTTGCCATTGTGGCAATAAAGTGGGGCTTTGAGGCAATATGACTAATTTTTAACAGACATTCCAATATTAGTACATGAAAACACACACACACACACACACACACACACACACACACACACACACGCTAAGCCTGCCAGAATAATCTTTGGGGGAACAGAACCTCTATTCTTTGCCTCTTCATGGAGTGATCACTGCATTTGAAAAATAGATGGGCTCTTGGCTGAGGGTGAATGAAACTGTGAGGTGTTTAAATACATTCGCTGAGAGGGAAAATCTGTAGGTTTTCTAAATTATCAAGGATAATTTAAAAATATTAAGGATCGATAATTTAGAAGCTGAACATTGTCAATGGTGGATTTTTTCCCCTTTGAAAGTGGACTTGATGTTTAGAAAGATCTGGAAGTCATTTAGGATCTTCTCTGATGACCTGAATACCTGGCAGGAGCCTAAACTCCCATATCTAATGGAACTCAAACCCTCCCAGCCATACTTAACTCTTTGATCCCCTGTTCACCTGCTGTAGGTACACAGATGCATTGAGGGGAAGATAGTAAGAGGTTTAGAGGGGTCTGAGGCTTACATTATCTGAGGGCATTCCATTTTAAAAAGTATACACAAATATCTTGCTTTTGCAAATGTTAGCAGCCATATAACCTTGTGAGCTGACCCTTACAAAAGCCTTGGATGGGGTCTCCCTGCAAGGAACCCCATCCAAGTTCAAGTGCCATGAATTTAAGATCTATGGCTTCATGGCACGCCCACCTCCACCTGACAGGTGTCCACTCCCATCTTCAGCATCCAATTCTGCCTTTTTTATTTCAAAAATACACCTCGAATGCATACATTTCTCTCCACAGCAAGTCGAGTTCTCTTGTCCCAGCTGTGATCCTTTTGCCTGGGTCACTGTGATAGGCTCCTCCCTGGTATCTGCAGACCCACTTTTGTGCTTTGTCCCTTTTTCCAAAGAGCATTCTGAATGCCTGGTTGAAAATGTAAATCCACGTTCCTCCTTCTCCAGCTTAAAATTCTGCAGCAATTTCCCTGTGCATTTAGGAGAGTATCGTCCACTGGGATCTGAGTGGGAGCGTTCCCTAAAATTATTCTCTATTGCCATGTCATGTTCATTGCCTTTGTAGCACTTGTCAGAGTGTGCAATTATCTATTTACCTGCTGTATTTTCTTGGCCACTTATTGTTTGTCTCCCTGCTATGTTGTAAGTGCCAACATGTCAGGAAGCCTATCTATTTAATTCGAACGCATACTCAGTTGAGCATAGCTGTTCATACATAACATAGCAAGTATTCTATTGAATAAAGAAGGGATTTAACAAGCTGAGTGTGGCTGTATTGTTCAAAAACAAGGGTAGCCTGTAAGAAAAATGAGAGGTTTTCCAGGGTGAATGGCTGGACTGCTCTGAAAGCAATCCCCAGAGTGAAGATTCAAGAATGACCTGACAAATGGTCTCACCCTTTGGAGGAAGTATGCAGCCTTTGTAAGTGGCCAAGTGGAAAAAAAACCCCAAAAAACCAGCACAGCGCCTGGCGGTAGACAGGTTTCGGTGTGTGCCAAAAAGTCAGCTTCCTGTCCCTGCAGCCATACTATTCATCATTTGAAAGGTTTTAAAAAGGGATATGAAACAGGAAACCCGAGCCAGGGAAGATTTGTGAGGTAGGGTGAGTTCCATCACAGTGAAAATAATATGTAGCCCAACCAGCAAGGCTCAGTGGTAGAGTGTCGACCTGTGAAGCAGGAGGTCATGATTCAATTCCCAGTCAGGGCATCTGCTTGGGTTTTGGGCTCGATCCCTGGAGGTGGGTGTGTAGGAGGCAGCCAATCAATGACACTCTCTCATCATTGATGCTTCTATTTCCCTCCCTCTCCCTTCTTCTCTGAAATTAATACTAAATATTAAAAAAAGAATATGCAGTGTTTCTGAATGCGAACCACACGGTGGGCATTGCATTGGGTGCTTCATCCAATCTTTCACCAGCCCTAAGACCAAAGTAGCATTGTTGTCTCCGTTTTGTAGATGAAAATACTGAGGCATTGATAGCTGAAGGACCTTGTCTGAAGTCCCAGAGCTAAAGTTCCAGGGTCTAAAGTCACATTCTGCAGAGCAATATTTAGTATTCATGGATTCAAGGGGCCAGAATTTAACCTGCAACTCCCCATAAGTACTTCACTTCATAAAGAAACTTACATCAGTTAAGTTAAGAAAAAACTGAACAAACAAGCATGAGTTATCTTGGCTCTTTTCAATTTTTTTGAAAAGTTCAGACACATCTTTCTCTCTTGAGAGGATAGGTAGGCATGGCAAATAAACCTAATTTATAAAGTCTACAATTTCCCAGTTATCTCTTTGGCAACTTATTACTAATATAAAAATATCCTGCTCACCAAAATACTATTGCTCTCTTATTTCCAAAGCTGTTAACAAGAAAAATTGCTGCTATTTTAAGAACTTTCTTAAAATATTGTCAAGAATTGCTGCCTTCCTCTTCAACGTATAATTTTCTCATTATAAACACCCTTTGAGGTTTTTTTTTTTCTTCCTTTCAAACTTTCTTCTGCTCTTGGAGTGACACATTATTGATGCTGATGATAATGATGACAAATAGATTGTGTCATTGCTTTCAAAAAAGTCCAGAAGAAGGCTGAAAGTAAGTCAGGCACATCTAGTTATACACACTGACTTCATCAACAGTCAGAGACCCGAGGCCTTTCAACTAAGATTCTCCAAGTGACCACATCTCTTTTCATGCCATTGGGCCAAGAAGCCTTTGGACTAATGAATGCTCTGAGCATTCTGAGTTTTGTTTAAGCTTCCTTTATGAGCGATAGCATTGTGATTTGGGCACATCTTGATTTCTTATTTGGCTGTCTAAACTTAAAAACTCAAGTGGTGCTCTGGCCTAGTGGCTCAGTCAGTTGGAGCATTGTCCCATACACTGAAAGGTTGTGGGTTTGATTCCTAGTCAGGGCATATACCTATGTTTCAAGTTCAATCCCCTGCTGGGTTGCATACAGGAGGCAACTGATTGATATTTCTCTCACACCTCTCTCTCTTTCTCTTTTTTTCTCCTTCTCCCCCCCTCCTCCCTCCCCCGTCTCTAAAATCAATAAAAACATCTTTGGGCAAGGCTCAAAAAAACACAAAAACACCTCAAATGGTAACAAAAACAACAACAAACAAAATATTCCTTTTATTCTGGAGCTTCCATTGCTACAGTCTCCTTATCAAAAGAGAGAATGAATGTAATATTTTCAAATGCAGCAGGTTTTATAGTTAGGGAAACCCCCACCCAATAGTCTGGCTTATAAAAAAGGAAAATCTGGCTTATTAGCACCTCCAGGGGTTCTCTCAAGAGTCTTTTCTCTGTGTTTGTTTTCTTGAGGACCATGGCTAAAGATTGCCTTAGGGCTAAGGGTTGTGCTTAAGTACATGCCAAACCTATGGTGCCTTATTAGTCAGTGTAACAATTGCCTTCACTTCTTCATCAAACATTGGTTAACTATATTTATGCAGGCCTATTTCTGGGTTTTGTATGCTATTCCATTGGCTTTTTCACCAATATTGCACTGTCTTGATTACTGTAGCTTTCTGGTAAGTCTTGAAATCAGGTAGTGTGATTCTTTAAATTTGTCATCTTTAGTATTGTGTTGGCTAGGCTTTTGTCTTTCCACATAAACTTTAGAATTAGTTTATCATTATCTATAAACTAGCTTGCTGGAATTTTGATTGAATTGCATGGAGTCTATAGATCAAGCTGTAGATAATTAACATCTTAACAACCTTGAATCTTTCAATCCATGAACATGAAATATATCTCCATTTATTTTGTTTTTCTTTAATATTTTTCATCAGACTTTTGTAGGTTTGTTGTTTTTTTGCATAGAGATCCTGTTTATATTTGGTTACATTGATCTGTAAGGATTTATTTTGGGCGCTATTGTAAATGGTATTGCTTTTGTAATTTTAAATTCTAGTTGTTTATTGCTGATATATAAAAAAGAAATTGGCCTTTGTATATTAACCTCATATCTGGAAATCTTTCTATTTGTACTTGCTTATTAGTTCCAGGAAGGTTTTCCTTTTTTGTGTTTTTGGTTATTCCTTTCAGATTTTCTACACAGACAAGCATGAAATTTATGAATAAAGACAGTTTAACTTATCTCTTCCAATCTATGTGCCTTTTATTTCCATTTCTTGTCTTATTGCATTAGCCAGGATTTGCTGTATGATATTGTATTAGGAGTGGCAAGAGAGGATAGTCTTGCTTTGTTCTCCATGTTAGAGGTAAAAGCATCTTTGTTGCTTTTTACAGTGAAGTATGATCTGAGTAGTAGATTTTTTTAATAGATGTTATTAAATCTGAATTGAGAAATTGGTTTATTTTTTCTCTGTTTCTAGTTTGCTGTGAGTTTTTATCACAAGTGGGTGTTGAATATTGTCAAGTGCTTTGTCTTTGTCAATTTATATGATTTTATGATTTTTCATCTTTATCCAGTTAATATGGTAGGTTACTATGATTGATTTTCAAATGTCAAACCAGATTTATTTATCTGGAATAAATTCCACTTAGTTGTGAGATTTGTATACATTAATGGATATGATGAATATGATTTGCTGATATTTGATGAAGACTTTTGCTGATATTGGTCCATAGTTCTCCTTAAACTTCTTCATCTAGTTTTTGTATTAGAATGTATAAGAAATGTTTCCTCTGCTTTTAATTTTTTGAATAAATTATAGAAACTTGATGTCATTTCTTCCTTTAATATTTTGTAGAATTCACCAGTGAGACCATATATGCCTGGTGCTGCCTTTCTTAGAAGATAATTAGTTTTTTATTCAATTAGTAGATGAAGACATACTGAGTTTATTAATTTCTACTTGTGTGAATTCTGGAAGTTTGTACCTTTTAAGGATTTGGTCCACTTTATCTATGTTATCAAATTTGTGGGCAAGTAGTTGTTCATAATAGGAAATCATATTTTTAACATATTTACTTTTAAATTGATGTTCAAATGTGTTTTGTATTCTACATGCCAGCTTATTGTTCTTAAATTTTTACTTTACTTAGTCATCATGACAAAGAATAAGACTTGAATAAGTGCTGATACAATGGTGGAAAATGAAGACATTTAACAAAGATATTCAAAGTCCAAAGTGATGTGAGTTTTTTTAAAAGGACATCTCTATGAAGATGCATTTTATATTGATAAATTAGTCAAATTTTGACCATAATCCTCTCTGACTCTGTTCTTATCAGTTAAGATAGAGCAATTTCCCTTCATTTAGAATATTTTTGAAAGAAATGTCCATAGAAAAGGGGCCTAGTTAATAACCTACTTGTTATACAAGCTGTAAATTTAGATTCGCTACTGGTCTATACTAATCCAGAATACCAATGAAAAAATGCAAATAAAGCCCATTGCAAAGGCAGTGTATTCCTTTTCAAATTCAGGCAGCTTTTGTTCTTGACATCTTTGTAGCTGCACTTTGAACTCCGTCTTTTCCACCTTGGGTAACGTTCATAAAGTTTTCATTTTGGCATAAAATAACCCATGGAATTATCCACTCATCAAGAAATAGCTTAGTCAGAGACAATTTGCCTTGGTGGAATGTAATGAAAGGTATTTATTCCTCACTGCCATCTCCCCTTCATCCAAACCAGACCCCACTCATGGATCTATAAAGTTTAACATGTGCATGAAGAAGATTATAAATAACATCAATTAGAAATAATATCTTGTATTTATTGAGTATGTGCCAAGCATCATGACATGTGCTTTACTTGCTGCCTCATTTAACACTTACAACAATGCTGAGATAGGTTTTGTGTTATTATCTTCTAGAGACCAGGTGCAGGAAATTTGTGCACTTGCAGGGGGAAGGGGTATCTCTCAGCCTGGCCTGCACCCTCTTGCAGTCCAGGAGCCCTTGGGGGATGTCTGACTGAAGTCTTAGGTCCACTCCCCATGGGGAGTAGGGAGTGGGCCTAAGCCATCAGTCAGATATCCTTAGCGCTGCCATGGAGGTGGGAGAGGCTTCTGCCATGGCTGCTGTGCTTGCCAGCCATAAGTCTGGCTTCTGGCTGAGCAACAATCATCCTATGGGAGTGCACTGACCATCAGGGGCAGCTCCTGAGTTGAGTGTCTTCTGGTGGTCATAGCAACCAGTCATTCTTCTGTTCAGTCAAATTGCATATTAGCCTTTTATTATATAGGATCTTATAAATTGAGGAAATAAGGACCAGACAGGGTAATGAAATTATTTGCAGGCACCCCGCTAGTGAATGGTTGAACAGAACAAACATTAGTCTTCACAATTGTGATTGCTTATGAAAACAATGCCAAACAGTCTCCTTTATGTATCATGCTCCTGGAATTGTGACTTTGAAGCTCCTCTTGCCATGAAGAGGAGGCTATTTTCCCTCTGAACAGGCCTTGCTGTGTGACCTGTTTTGGCTAACAGAATGTAAAAAAATGTGATTATGGGTGGAAGAATGCATGGCTTCATTTGCCACCATTCTTAGTGACCCACCCGGGAAGTTTCTAGTCCCTCCCTAGCTACTTTGAGTTTTTCTTAGGCATGAGTACCTCCTTGAATTTTTCATCTTAGTGCTTTATTTGCCTCATTTTAGCCCCATCCCTCATTCACACTATTAGTCGGCTCATAGTTTTGCTGTTAACTGACTTACAGTCTGTTCTCCACTTCCAAATTTTCAAGATAGTAGGATTGAGAGAGTATAGTGTAGCAGCTACCAGGAGTTAGACTCTTGGGTTCCAGTTCAGCTTGCCCACACTCAGATAATCTGTGCCTGGACTGATACTTAGCTCTCTGGAACATAGTTAGTTTCTCTAAAATGGCAGTAATTACATCCTAATCCTATAAGTTTGAGAAAGAGGGTTAAATGAGAGAATACATGTAATAGGCATATCACAGTAGCAGGCACAATAAGTACTCAGACACTGATAGGTATAATTTTTATTGTTATTACTACAACAGTTACTGCCACTGTCACTGGTAAGCTACAATTCCTTCTTAAGGTTCCTGGGATGATTTAATGAGGTTAGTCAGCTTGATGCTCAGTGGATGCTTGTTAAGTGGTTGTTATTAACTTAAACACAAAAGCCAGTAAAAAGGGCCTCACATTAAGCTTATTGTTATCTATTTTACAAAGGTGCTGAGTACAGGACATCCACGCAGATCGACAGTATTTCTGCTTCTGTTCCCCTGTCATCATCACCATGCTAGTTGATATTCTTTGACACATTTACAGTGTGCCAAGCCCTCCATATGTATTACTTCATTTAATTCTCAGGCCAATTCTGGAAATAAATACTGTGATTATCACTATTTTTCAGATGAGGAAACTAAAGTCAAGTTTAACACATCAACAGTCTTCCTCCAGTGCCTGTGCATTTAACCACTTTAGTGTCCACATTATAAGCTCATCACCATGGATTGTTTACTAGGCACTACTCTGAGGCAAAGGGGAAGGGAGGGCCTTCGCATGGCAAGGGCATGTGGAAAGAGGTAGGTCCAGAGAGTGACAATGGTTTATCTAAATCCTGAGTCTTAACAATAGGCAGTTAAACTATAATAGTATCAGATACAAGACCTTTCCAAGTTTAACTTCATTACCGTTAGTCTCATGTAGCCCCTCCAACATCCAACATTCCACTTCTCATACAATGTATTTGACGGGATGGCCAAGTGAACCCTTGTGCTCTTTTGCTGTGGTTTACTTTGTTCTGAAAGAACAGTGCGTGCTGAGAAAGCCACAAAAGTTATTACCAAAAGTAATAAGAAGTAAAAGATAATTATACATTGATATTAAATCTCTCTGATCCCCATTTTATTAGCTGCTAGGTTGCATAAATCAGAGGTAGAGTGATTACTGGGAATGTCGCTCATAGTTTGAGGCCCCAGATTTTAACTTTCAGTTTGAAAAGCTTTCCAGTCTTGGCAAAATATAAAGTCACCCCCGTGACTTGTTTCACAGGTTGCATGTAGACTGAATTGGTTCTGTGTATGTCTTAATGCAGGGACAGAACTGTGTTGTTAAAATTTCATAGCATATTTGATCTTTGATCTATAAATTACTGTCATTTCCTGAAATAATTTAGTGAAAGTAATTGTGGGGACAAGATGGTCTCAAGTAACATCTAGAACTTTCTACCCTGCACCACCTTTCTGTAATTTCCTATTTAGAGGTGAAATCTACACAGTGCTTAAACTTGAAGATACTTATAGACTTTAGAGAATAATAAATCCAGGCTCAGAAGTGCAAAGTGATTTCTTGAAGTCATATAGACATGAAATCTCTTGCATTGATTGATTCACTCATTCACAAATATTACTGTCCACTGTGTATCAGAAACTTGTCCTGGGCCTCAGGGTCAATGTGGAAAGAAACAGACCTGACCCTTGATTCATGGAAGTTGCCAACTAGTGGGAGAAATGGAAAATAAGCAAATAATCATACTAATAACATCTAATGATTCTGATGAATCCTATGATTAAAAAGTACAAGAATGCCTGGCCGGTGTGGCCAACAAGCTATGTACCAGGAGGTTGTTGGTTTAATTCCTGGTCAGGGCACGTACTGGGTTTCAGGCTTGTCCCCAGCAGGAGCATGCAGGAGGTGGCCAGTTGATGTTGATGTTTCTCTCTCACTGATATTTCTATATCACTCTCCATTTCCCTGTCTCTCTATGAAAAGCAACAACAACAAAAATATATATATTTTTTAAAAGTGCAGAGTTAACATATATCTTCCTAGAAGTGGAGGATGAAGAAAGGCATTTGAACTGAATTCTGGAGCTGCACTGCCCAATCTGGTAGTCCCTGGCCACATGTGGCTATTTAAACTTAAATAAAATTTAAAATTCAGTTCCTCAGTTGCATTAGCTAAATTTCAAGTGCTCAGTGGCTACTGGCTGCCATGCTGGAGAGTGCAGATCTAGAGCATTCTTGTTATCATGGGATGTTCTGTTGGACTGTGGTGCTTATGAAAATGATCGGGATTTAACCAAGTGATGAGAGAGAGGGTTAGGATTAGAGACTATTTAATGTGCAGTTCCCCTGGGGACCTGCGGAGAACTGTGGATGGAGAGGCAGGGGAGAGTCAGAAGCTCTGCAGTGCTGAGTCGAGCCTCAGTGTTTCTTCTATGGGCAACAGGAACAGTGCCTGGTTCTAAGACGAGGAGGTTGCTCTCAGTCGTTGGAGGAGGAGAGATGAAGGAATCAGGGGAACCACAGGGAATGAAGTCCAGCCCAACAGGGCTCCTCTGAGCCAGCACTTACATCCCTGAAGCATGTTCTGGGGACTAAGGGAACACTGTGGCTAAGTTTGAATGCTCTCATTTGTCACAAAGCTCTTCTTCACTTGCTAATGCACTACATGTGCTGCCCTTTCTCCCAATTCATCCCTGACCTTGTATTGGAGCTGTGCCTTGTGACTCTTCTACTATCACCTTGACCATCTTTGCCAAGGCCAAATCTACTTCTAACCCCAGCAGGATTCTTCCAGCTGTCTTGGATAACGTCTGCCCTGATGTGGCTCCTAGAGTCTTTCAGTCTCAGTTCTTAAGCCCATCTTCAGAGATAACTTTTCCTCCTTGCTTATTTCCTGCCTTCATCCTGAGATCAGAGGTCTGGACAATATGTAGGTTGGGACTTAACAAACACGTACATTTGAGTGAATAGAAATCCGGCAGGGGACACTATTCTCATGCAGATTTAACTAGTGGGCATGCTCTACAACACAACAGGCTGAAGATCAAGGTGTTAGCCACCGAAGGATTTATGACCAAGGTGCTGACTTCCAGAAACTATTAATTCACCTATTCATTTAACAACAAAATTATTGAATTCTTACTGAGTGCCAGGCACTTGCTCATACAAATCTGAACAAGATTGAGATGGTCAGAGGGCTCATGGAGTTCACAAACTATCAGAAAATAGACTATTCTGTTTAATAGTAATTAAGACACTGAATAAGAAAAGCAAAACTAGTTAGTCTGGGAGGAGAGGGTAATCTAAGGTGGCAAAGGAGTTCCATGAGGAGGTGCCATTTAAGAATCCTGAGGAAATGTGGGAGAGGCCTGGGGAAATGTGGGAGAGGTGGGCGTGGTGAGGATCATTTCTGGCAGTGGGAAGGGTGTGCACATAGGCTCTACACAAAGGTGGATGTGAAGGGCTGCGTTGACTTGGCTTGTGTGGCTGGACAAGGAGCGTGAAGAGCACAGAGTAGTGTGCCCTGTACTGAGGTGGGGGTGACGAGCAGACATTGTAGGACAGATGAGGACTTGTGGTTTTACCTACCAGCAATGGGAAACTAATGAAACACTTTCAGCAGGGGAATGGTACAGTCAAGCATGGATTAAAAAAAATTTTTTTATTGATTTTTTACAGAGAGGAAGGAAGAGGGATAGAGAGCTAGAAACATCAATGAGAGAGAAACATCTATCAGCTGCCTCTTACACCCCACCCCTCCCCCCCCACTGGGGATGTACCAGCAACAAATGTACCTGCCCTTGACTGGAATTGAACCTGGGACCTTTTAGTCCACAGACAGATGCTCTGTCCACTGAGACAAACCGGTTTCAGCAAACATGAGTTTTTAAAAGCTCTCTGGCACTGGTCAGGAGAATGAAAAAGGGAGTCCCTGGATTCAGGGTGACGTGTTAGAAAGCCCTGCAGTCCCCTGGTGAGCAATGGTGGTTGGTGAACACGGAAAAGGGGAAGCCAGTCTTCTAGAAGAAATTCTAGGGGACCATTGAGATGTGCCAACTCCCACCTCTAGCCTTGTCTTCCCCGTTTCTGCAGACTCGTCATCATAGACTCAGATATGGTACTCTGTGTGTGAAACTACAACAGTGATGCCTTACTTATTCCAAAGAAAGTTACAATTTCAGAACTTTTTGACTGGGGGAGAAATGAAAAGGGGACTTCAAGCACTTGAGAAGGAGGGGTGTTCAAGGTGGTGAAGTGAATATTGAAAACCCAGGAGGGGATCTGAAAGAGCTTATGACACTTTTCTCTCACTTTTTTCATCTGTCAAACAGGCCGCACCCTGAGACCAAAGCCAGATGACTTTGTAGATCCTCTTTATGAAGATATTTTCAACCATCTCCCTTAGAAAAGCCTGCCTCCTGTCAGTCTGAAGTTCAGAGGGTGGGTGTATAGAGATTTCTTCCAGGTTGTGTGTGCATGTGCATGTGTATGTGTGTGTACAGGTGTGTGCATGTATGTGGGCACATGTGTGTTTGTGAGAATATGCCCACACGACCACACACATACAGATTCAACAGTTTGTATAGAACTTGAGAATAACTCCCATGTGTTTATTTTGTTCTGTTGATAGGACATTGTTTCCATAGCAATGTGAACTTCAGTTTTCAAGAGGCTATTTTGAGGGGCTTTGGCAAACCAGTTGAAATCATTAATTGTGCATCACGAGTCTGGCTTTTGGCGCCGGCTTGTTATAAAGGAAGCTGTAGATAGACTGGATTAATGGGCTTCAGAATGACACCTTTAGGTCCCACAGACATCTGGGATGGAAACCACATCCTTCCTTCCCTTCGATACTGTGGCTTGGCTTCCTCCCTGTGCTGCCCACACTGGGCACACAGCAATAGGAGGTACAAGCAGCAAGGACTTGCTTCTTTGGGCAAAGATTTAGGGGCTGCTAGGCTCACTATTGATTAATTTCATCATTCTAATTGTCTCTGTAAAGAGCATCCTTTTTTCCAACTCATTTGGGATGAAGTCCTTACCCCATTGCCCTCAAAAGGTCACTCTACGCCTTCACAGCTCTTTCTTGTCACCAAACCGAGTCAGACTGGCCTCCTTATTAACACTTCCTTGCAAACATCTTCTGGTGAGAGCTGAGAATATGAAAAAATCAGCTGGCAAATGTTCATTCCATGTTGATTATCTAAATGCAGACAGTTTATTTGCCCTTGTATCCTTTTACTCTGAAAGCAAAATACAGTCTTATTTAGTACTACAGAGATTTTGGTTGTCCAGGGCAGAAATCCAACTTGATCCACTTTGAATATAAAAAAGCTGAATGGGGTCTTGATCTACTTTGAATATAAAAAAGCTGTATGGGGTCTTTCAAGCAAGTGACATCTGTGGCCTGTCCCCAGGAACCTAAGTCCCAACAATTCTTCCAACTGAGTGTTGATATCAGTGTCACCAAGGAAGACACACTGCAGTCAAGCATGGATGGCACAAGCTTTCCTCACATGGAGAAGAGACGCACACTAACTTCAGTAGTCGCTGTCAGTCCCCATGGCCACGGGGTCCCTCCCAGCAGCCTCCTTAGGGCCATTGGCATGCATGCACCCATCTTGTGCTCCAGCTTGTTATGAAGGAAGCTGTAGGGAGACTGGATTGGTGGGCTTCTCACAACAGCAGTGGGGTTTCTGGGTGCTATATGACATGCACACTTAAGTAGAACAAAGGAGCAGACACTGAGTTTGTAATGGAAAGAAATAAGCTAGGCCAGGCTGTGAAGACTTATCTTGTGAAGGAAGTGCTTCAGGCCCAAGGGCCATCCTTCTATGGCGTAGAGGGGGCTAACAAGACTGCATTTCCCAATAGGCTCCATTTTGGCTAAGGCCTAATATGGAGAGGGCCTCATGTATATGAGCAGACATAGGAAGAAAATTTTAATCTCCATTTCTCTGTTTCTTGTCTAAGTTTCCTTAACTTGGCATAATTCTCTAGCACTGCTGCCCAAGAAAACTTCCATCAGCTGGTCTCAGTTCCTGCCCACCCAGGTGCCTTGAAGGCAAAGGCAAGATCCTGTTTTTTCTGCTTCCAAATATCAAATCCTCATGGGCTTATTCTGATGGCTTTTGCTTGGATCAATCATTATGACCAAGAGTATGGAGCATCATGATCGGTGTGGCCAGGGTAACAGGCCCTTTTTGGGGAATAGGAGGGAGGTACTATGATCAGCATTGCCCATGTCTATCATGGCATTGAAATGGAATGAGAGCAGCTTTCCAGTGGACAGGCATGTGCTTGCATGTAAAAAGATGATCACCATGTTCAACAGGCACGATTTAATCACCTCTTCCATATTCAAAATCAAAATATATCCACAAGGGGCTGAACATTAAGATCGCCAAAGAAGCTTTAATATGGATTTCCAGGACTCCATCCTCAGGGTATTTGATCCAGTGGTTCTGGGCTTGCCCGCTGAATCTATAACATTTTTAGTGCTTTCTGATTATCCCAATAAATATATTATCCTGAGAAACATGGTACATACAATTGCAGTAGAATGACAAAGTGTAGAATCTTCCAAAAAGATTAAATTGAGCTAGTGTATGTTCAGCATGTGATATTTAATTGCATTTAAATTCTTCAGAAATCATAGCCTATTTTTTGGTAGATAATGCCTGATTCTTCCCATGCTGATGGAAAGGCAGGAGGGGAATAAGGCTTAAGAATGAAAATGTGGAGAAGGGTCATGGAAGTGTAAGGCAAGGGGGAGTAGTGAAGGTGCACCATATTTTGGCCATCTGCATTTGAGCCCCTTTCCATTTGGGGGGAATTACACATCTTTTGAGTCTTGGTGAGAGGAATAATCACCTCTCATTTTAGAAGCTGAAAATGCCAGGGAACATACCTGTCCAGCCTTTCTTGCTTTCCTCACATGAAGAAGAGACACACACTCAGCTTCCCTGGCTGACATGCAGGTCCCACCAATGAGATGCACCATCCTCAGACTTTAGTTTGTGAGGTTGTGACATTAAATAGCATGGCCTGTGGCTAAGAGGTTGCCTGGTTGGAGCAGAAGCATGAGGATTTGGTTCTCTGAGACAGAGGGCAACACTCCAGGCTGGAGATTTTGCATGATTCAAGCCTTTTGATTGGCTGGATGGATTTGATCCAGACCATATGAGCAGTTGTGGTAGTTTGGAATTAGCATATGTTATTTTCCGTTCACACTATCCTGGCCCCACCAAATTTACTATGTAAATCTATGAGTTAGCTTGCATTCTTGTAAAATGTAGAGTTCCAGTGGGTAATAAGAAAGTTACTACAAAGAAGACACTCTCTAGCAGAGATCCTGAAATGCTTCTTTAAAGTAAAACAATAAAAAATAAATAGGCTGCCCAGGTAGTTCTGGAGCTAGTGTATCCCATGGTCATGTTTTGGAAAGCCCACAGCCATTTTTTTTTTAAAACTTGTTGCTAATGTCTAAAAGTGGGAGTTTCATTAAAAAGTTTGAATTTATTTTTCTATGGAAAAATCAAATACTTGGCATTACTAGGCTCACCTCGTACAAGGTTTATAAGCAGCTGCCTGAGGGGTAAGCATGGGGCTCCACCTTTCCACAGTTTCCACCACTTATGGTCCTTGATTGGCTTCAGTATCCACCTGGACTCTTATCTGCAAGCAACCAATGCTGACTCTGACTAATTTCAGTAAAATATTTATTAAAGTATATTCAGTGTTTCAGAGAATACCTTAGAGTGTAGGAGAACTGGGTGATGCAGGCAGGAATGACACCTCGGCTTAGCTGATACTATAGAAATGAGATCCCCGAGATGGCCGTGGCTCCTGAGCACACACCCCACAGCTTGCTGTACACACCACACCCTCTCTGATGAGAGGTGCTGTTTACTGCCCCAGAACTGCTGCACCCATTGCCTCTTTTCCATAACGGGTTCTTCAAGGTCTCTGCTCCAGCTTTGGAGTGGGTCTCTTTGTCTGCAGAGCTCGGATCACATGCTTGTACCCTAGCTGCAAGGGAAGCTAGAAAATGAGTGTGGTATTTTCAGCTTCTGTGGTGGGAGGCAGGCTCTCCTTCATAAGGTAAAAGATTCCCCAGAAATAGGAAGGGGTTTCTGATATCGAGCAGCCAGAAAGAACAGCAGGTATCCCACAAAGGCACCTGGGGCTGCTACCCTCACCGAGTACACACCGAGCACACACCTAATTAAATATTAGTTGAATGGACCATAAGACTAGGACATTTTGTTAAAAATTATAGCAGGAGGGTTAGAAAAGCAGAAAAGCAGAGGAAATGTGGAAGGCAAAAGGGAGAGAGTGTGAAACACAGACATAAAGGGGAAAATTTTAAAATCACTCATGCCTTAAAAAGCTTTTTGCTCTAAAGCACAGTCCATCTAGTTCCTCATTCATTTTGCTTTTCTTATCTACTTTGCTTTATGAAGACACTATAAAGCCTGTGTAAAACCCTATGAAATTCATTTTTTCTCTTGTGGTCAGGAAATACTGGACCCAGACCAGAAGTTGTTCAGCTCAGTCAATTGCCAATACACCAGCTGCCTAAGTGGGGAGTTGGTCTATTCAAGAAGTAGTTATTTAGCCAACAGACAGATGGCCAAGAAAGCCAACTTAGTTGGTGTATTGTTTGCCACATGGGAGGCACACAGCCAGCTGCAATAGCCAGCAGCCAACAGATTCAGAAGCCATAGACCATGACTTTGGATTAATTCCTAGAATCCTACAGGTACCCAACTGGTAGGTAAGGGAAGAGCAGGGAGGATTTTGCTTTACTGAGCCCACAACCTAGTGAGGAAGAGGCATTCTCATAACTGCAGTGGTAGATAAGAAAGTGGCTGGGCTGGTGGCATGGCCAAAAGCAAACACTCAGAACCCAGCGTGAAGAAAGTGAAACAAGACACAGCTGTGAAAACAGTGTCCAGCACTTTCCCCAGAAATGTATGAAACTTCCAAGTATAGCTTATAAGCCAAGGCTGGCTTATTGCACATCATCAATGATTAATGAGAGTCAGAGGACACATAAGTTAGTTTTTGAAACTATCTAGTGTTATAATTGGAAATATACTCAGAGGGGGCAGCCAAAGTCAGAATCTGTGCCACACCACTTTATTCCTTACTTCAGCAAACAGCCAGCAGGCCTGTACCAGGTGCCAGGACCTGTCTTGGGATCAATCGTGGTGACCATAGACCAGCCCACTCTGCCTCTGTGGGACTCATGGCGGAGTGGGGAAGACACTCTTCGCCAGATAGCAAGACTCAGGAATGTCATGCTGCAGCTCTGGTGAGCATTAGAGATGGAAAGCACGTAATGTTATGAGGAGATTGTAAGGTGATCTAACCACTTACTTAGTTATATGTGTAATATGTTCAGTACATATTTTATTTTATATATATATATATGTGTGTGTGTGTGTGTGTGTGTGTGTGTGTGTATAAAGGGGTGGGCAAAAGTAGGTCTACAGTTGTTTGCATGAAAGATAATGCAATAATTAATAAGTACACTCTGTGATTCCCATACTCATAATTCTAAACCTATGTTTGCTCACCCTTGTATATGTATGTACATATATATATACATACACACATTTTGCTTATATAGGGGGTTCCAAAAATGTATATACACACATTGAGTAATTATAAAGGCAGTGTTTATTAAAATAGATTTCATTTTCAAAATTGAATTATCAGCTGTTAAAGTGGGTACACATTTTTTTGGGTACACCCTGTTTATTAAAATATATATACAATTTTATATTTTAACGTGTATATACTATGTGTGTATGTATATATATTTCAATACATATACAAACACACACATTTTAATATATATACCTGTGTATATTTGTGTATATATAGATATATAAACCCTGGGTTTGTGGTCAATAGCTTTTATTAAAAATTCTGTGATTTAAAGCCTGTCTCTTTCCTCTGTCATAAGTTTCATTCCCACTTGCCAGCTACTGATATTAATAATTCCAGGAAAGCAGTCAGTTTCTACTCTGAATTTGGTGTCATTGACTCACGGAAAGTAGTCTGGACATGCTAGAAGCCCCTTGCGTTTCGTTTAATCTTTTCTTGTGTGGTCCAGAGGAAAGGTCTTTGGACATGAACACTGTCCCGCCAGCAGATGCAACCCAGGCACCTTCTCAGACCCCCTGTCTCCTCCTCTGTGAAATGGGAGTAATGTGATTTACCTCTCGGAGGAGTGGAGACAATAAAATGGGAGATGAGTACAGAACATATACCGTGTTTCCCCGAAAATAAGACATCCTCCGAAGATAAGACCTAGCGCATGGAAAAATAAGACATCCCCTGAAAATAAGACCTAGAGCATCTTTGGGAGCAAAAATTAATATAAGACACTGTCTTATTTTCAGGGAAACAGGGTATATATGTTCTCAGCCACTGAATTTCCCCCAAACAGAAGGGAAAAGGACAATGGAGTTGGAGTGTATCGAGGGTTAGAGTCTGAAGTCAGTGCACAGGGAGGAGAAATCACTCAGAGTCAGACTCACCCTGGAAAATCCTCTCGGAATTCTCACCATGGCATCTAACCCACCAGTTGGCGGGGAGCCCACTGCAGCCAGTTCTCCCTCCAAAGTCTAAACAGATTGCTGTTTCTTCAGCTGAGCACAAGATTAAGTGCTTGGCTTGATTTCAGTGGCCATGCTGCAGGACACTTCTCTTTAAACACTGGAATCACACTCAATGATGCAAGATGCTCCTGTGGGAGAGGCAGCGGCTGCTTGCCTTCATCCCCACGCAACCCAGCTTGCCCATGGTATGCAGTGGCCAGGAGACTTACCTTTAGGATTGAAACTGCCCCCCATCCCCACCCCCCACAAATGCACACAGTTAAACCCAGGAAAGTTAAAAGTCTCTAGGACCCTCCATCTGCCAAATAAGTAGTTGGATGGTACCCAGGTTCTTAAGATTCCTCTGTCTGCTCCAAGCATCTTGAGTATAGTGTTTTCCTTCCATCCCTATGTGGCTTTCTGATTCATTTGTTGCAGTGATGACTGTTCTGACCAACTGTTCTTGATTTTCCTTATAATTTTCACTTCAGAGAATCCATCGATTTCAGCTAAATGCTGCCTTCAGACGTTCTGAGTGATGAGACCCAGTGACTAAGACAATGGGGATGAAAAAATTAAAGGAAAACGAAACTCTTTGTCTGCCACTAGCAGGGAGCTCACAGACTGGCCTGGTGCCGGGCTTCACTGGAAAGCTCAGCCTGTGGGGTTTCTGGGGACTAACTCACTGCAGCCGCCTCACTCTATTGCTCCTTCACCACCATGACTGTGCCCGCAAACTTGGCTCTGATGACAGCACTAGGAGTCCGAACCTTGCTTCTTTCTCACCCTTGGGCATGCTGCACCCTGCCCCATTACAGTGCCTGAGAGTTAGGTCCTAGCCAATGTTCGCCAACAGTTGGTGGGCCCTCAGGTACCACTATCCTTTGGTTATTAATATATTTCATAAGTTAATGAGAATAATCACAACCTTTAATTACGCACCTCCTGTGTGCCCAATACTGTGTGAAGTGCCCTGCTCATAGTTCCCCAACCAAATCCCAAAACCAGCTATGAACTGGGTATTATTTTTGTAATTGCAATTTTCCTGGCTAAAGGAAGGTTTGCAACTTTCCCCAAGGTCATAAAGTAGATGAAGCTGATTCTAAATGGCCTGTGTGTGTGTGTGTGTATGTTTTAAGATTTTTAAATTGATTTTTAGAGAGGCAGGAAGGTTGAGGGAGAGAGATAGAAACATCAATGGGGAAGGGGGATAAGCATCAGCTGCCTCCTGCACGCTCCCTACTGAGGATTGAACCTGAAACCCTAGCATGTGCCCTGAGGGGGAATTGGATCTGCAACCTTTTGGTACACTGTATGTCACCCAACCAACTGAGCCACGCCTGCCAGGACCTAAATACCCTGTTTTTAACCAAAGGGCTCACCTCAGATAGACCAGTGGCATCTCCAAAGCGCTGTCTGCTTCAGCTTCAGCCGGGTGCTAGTTCATAAATGGATGCCCAGCTCACGGGCAGAAATGTCCTCTCAGGGTCTGCACTGATAACAGTCTTTCCAGCAGCTTCTTACAAGTGGCACATGTTGGCTGGGGCTCTCCATGCAGAGCTCCCTATGTATGCAACAGAAACTGAAGTGTTTAGGCTCTTACCATGCCCCCGGCACTGGACTCAGGTCTAACACGGTTTATTAAGAGCCAAGTTGAATCTAAGACGCAATCAGATATTTTGATATTACTCATGAGCTTTACCAGTTTCAATGTAATTTTTTTTCTTAAATGCACTGTGAGGCTTTATACGCCTGGGCATCTTCCTAGCCTGTGAGTGAATGAGTTTTTAGAACTGGATCAATATAACAAAAGAAAGAAAATTGCTCTTCAACCAGTGCCATGTATGGGAAAGAACATTAGTTCCTTTTTCTCTCCAAACTTTAATTAAGCTTAAATTATTGGGGAAAAAGTTCCATGTAGTAGATTCCTACTGAATGGTCTCTACTCAGAACCTCTTTCCTTTAAAAACATTTTTTAAAATGTGAATCACAATGTAATATATAATTGCTGTGACTAAATAGTAAATATCTTAAGTCCAATAAATAGGATTTCCTTCCTTTCTCTTCTGTTCCTCTAAAATTGACAATCTGCTATCTAGCCTTTCATGTTTGTTTTTGCCCCCCTCTGCTTAGTCAGATATTTGCACAGACATCAGACTATTAACTTAGAATCACACAATACAGATTGATCTGCATCTTTCCCCTTTTCACTTCAGCTCATATTGCTCGCACCACTTTTCTAGGAGTTGTCTTCCTCTCCCCGCCTTCCCCCACCTGCTCCTACAACATACCTGATTGCTGGGACTTGGTTGTCTGTGCATTGTATGCTGCTTCTCTGGCCAATGGGTGGACATATCTGATCCTAGATAGGGCAATGAGTCTCTTCCCTGGGGTTTTGGGGTATCCTCTGGGTGGATGGATCTGTTTATTATATGTAACAATTGGGTGCGTGAGTTGCCATTGTTTACCTTCTAGGCATCACAGAAAATTAGGTTTCAGTAAGCAAAACAATAATGCAGATGTACCTAAAGAGAAAGAGAGAGATAGAGAGAGAGAGAGAGAGAGAGAGAGAGAGAGATGGAGATACAGAGGTAGAGAAAGGAGATACAGAGATAGAGAAAGGAGAGGCAATATTTTAGGTTCTCCATAAGACTTCATTCCATGCCCAAGGTTCTGCTCTGCTCCTGGACTTCAAATAAATCCCTGTATGCCCCATTTGGCATTCCATTCTTAGTAAATAAGGGTAAACAAAACATTTTAAGACTACACATTTTTTTTGAGAAAATTTACTTACTATAAGTACAATAGAAAGTTTCCTATCATACTTTTAGTGAGTCATTACATATTATTTCCCCTGTGAGAAATAAGGGCAATGATGCTACTTTATTCAGTAAACTTCTTTTGGCATACCTACTTTCTGCACTCTCTGTTAAATTCTATGCTCCCCAAAAGTTGATAATCCATGGAGAATACAACAAAGAAATCAACAATTTCAGAAAATTATGTTATAGGTAATGTCTGGGGTGAGCACAGGTGATCTGGGAAGGCCAAAAAGAGGCATCAAAATATAGCTGCAACCCTAACCTGGAAGTCTAACTGTTCCCTTAGACACATCCCTTGTTGGTGATTGAGGAGATTGCAGATGAACTATCTCCAACAAATTTTAAATGATAAAATCAATTAAAAGTGGTTTTCAAATCATCCATGTACTTTGCTCCATAAATACCATCTTCATGCAAAGCAAGTCAGTCATGGGGCCATTCCCAAACGGAGTCCTGAGGATTCACTCAACCAACCCTGCGCTGCAACTGGACACGAGGCCCCAATCCTCCCTCAGAGAGCAGCATTAGCTGGGGCTGATAAGCATCACTCAGACTGCCGGGGTAATTCAGTGACCCAGGGGGCCCTGGCATGGCTACAACAGAAGTCTCCCTGCCCTTTCCCTCTCAGTTTTCTACCTTCTGCACAACTCACCTGGGCTCTGTCTCTACATGATGCGTGGGGTCTTCTTTCATTCAACCCCAGGGTCATTTTCCTGGCAGGGTCCTTTTCAAACTGAATACCTGGTGTGTCTGTCTTTGTCTTCTTAGGGACATTTTCTTTAGACACAGAAAACCACTCATGGATCCTTACTGTCTTGGGCTTGCTCGAGACTTGGTTTTTCTACTCAAACAAGCATTTATGGAGTTTGCTGACTACAGGAGGATTGCTTTCCCATGCAAGACCAGTTCTTGCAGAAGGAAGACTCTTGGGGAAGAAAGGGGTGCAGAGGGTATACTGGGGTTGGTGGGAAGATGGATTACTGAGTATTTGACAATTCTGTAAGTCAACAAAGCTTTTCCCCCCAAACTTCTTCCAGCCTAAAATTGAACAGCCCAGGTGGTGGTGACTAAACAGTTGCCCTGGGAAAGAAAGGAAGAGTGCTTATTCTTACAAAAGAAAAAGAGGAGTGACACCCCGTCCCTGGCCTCAAAAGATATTATCCAAGGTGAGGAAATTGTCGCTGCTGTCAGAAGCCTGCAGAGAGGTCCCCAGTGGGGCAAGTGTTCAGGTGAAAGGCTGCTGGCAGGGGCATCAGCACCTGGGGTAGGGGATGGCTTGCAGAAGGCACCAGGTCACCTGTATGGTTGCAGTTTAGATTAGTGAAATCCAACATCGTAACAAATAGCATGGCCTGGGCACCTGCCAGCTAGAGCAGGTCCTGACCCCATGCGAGTACAGTCTGGAAGCCTCTATGACTCTAGGCACCAGCTCTTTAGTTGCAAGATTATAGAGCAGTAGGGCAGAGGGTCAGGGTGGGGTGGGGTTTGGGTAGGACACACAAATACCAGTGTTAACAATTGGAACTGCAGTGTGGTGCTTATGACTCAATACCCCGCCCTCCTGGCTTCTGTTGGGGTGGCAGTCTTGAATTCACGCTGATGAAGAGTTCCTCCATCAGGCAGGGATAGGGAATCACCCAGGGCTGATGTTGCTCAACAAATGCCCCTTCAGTGAATACTTAGTATGTTTCTAGGAGCTCCCAATGGCTGGCTGGGAGGCTGTTTTGACTGAAGATGCGCTGCTTGCCTGCCCTCTGGCAGCTGGAAGTCTAGAAGGAACTTGGGAAGGGTGACATGACCCACAGCACCACAGAGCCAGAGGGCAGAGCGGACTTTAGTTAGTGGCCTTGCCCTCTCAGGAAGGCTCAGTGACTGGGCCAAATTCACCCAGCTGGTCACAGACAAGCCCAGCCCTTCCTCCCTGCCCAGGCTGCGGAAGATCAAGATTGTCAGTCCCAGTGGCAGCCAGGTGGCCCAGGGGCGGGGGCGCCTCCAGACGGGAGGAAAGTGCTGTATTTTCAGGAGTGGGGTTGGCTTTTCTTAGGGGTATGGCCCTGGAAGACTCATTTGACTTGCTGAGTTAGCTCCCTCTTTCAGTCTTTCTTTTCTGGCCTTGCCTGGGTGGATTCGTTGCCTGAGTGGGGAGATGCTCCCCCCTTACCCCCTCCTAGGCTTCCCAGGCTGCTCTTCCTGAGCAGTCGGCATGGAGCACCTCCTCCCAGCGGTCCTCACGGCTTTCGTCCGCCCGAGGCTCCCCAGGCCCAGCGCTCTCTGTGGGCAGGTGCTGGGGCAGGTGCGGGACTCCGGCACGCAGGTCCCCGGGTCCCAGGAAGAGCCTCGCAGGAGCCTCTGCCTCCAATTCCGCTCCGCAGCCGCCTGGCAGCGCCGCGCTCTGTTTGGAGGGCGCTGGGCTGCTGAGTCCCGCGCAGGGAGGGGGCAGGGAGAGCCTCAGCCCCATCCACCCTCTCCCTCCCCAGACCTAGGAGGGGCGAGCCGGCACAGATCTGGGGCCAGCACCGGGCCGCAGGCGCCCCTCCCTGCACACACGCTCCCGGCGCCCGCACTCCCCAGGGCGAGCGGCCTCGGACTGTGGCACTGGAAGGCGGTGCACCCGCCAGCTTACGGGTGCCTTAAGCGCCAGGAGGGAGCTGTGCAGATCGGGTCACTAGACTCCTTCCCCCCCCCCCCCCCCCCCCCCCGGAGCCCGCGGGCTGAGCAGGAAACCAACGCCAGCCGCCGCTGCGCTCCTATAAATAGCGCGCTCGCTCCGGCTCCGTGCTCCCCGGGCTGCGGAGGACAGAGAAAGTTGCGCGCGGGGACTGGGGGCGTGCGAGTGCGGCACCGGCAGGAGAGGACCCTGCCAGCCCAGCCGCCCCGCACCAGGAACCAATCCTGCCAATCTGCGCTTCGGAGCTGGGCATCTGGCTAGCCGCTGCCTACCTGCGGCATCCGAGCCACACCGAGCTAGCGGCGGGGAATGTTTGACCCAGCAAAAGTGGCAGCCGCTTGAGCCCCTGCCATGCACACAGCTTCGCGATCCTCTCCGCCTGGGAGACACCTTCCGCCTCTGTGACCGGTCCCTGCCGCTGGTCAGACGCCACAGGACAGCCTCCGCCCTGCTCCGCACCCACCGCCCCGTGGCCGCTCTGAGTCCCCTTCGTGCTTCCCGATCCGCGGTTCACCAAGGGGGGTGCTTGGGTTTGGGTGAGCATTTACTGCCAGTTTCTCCTCTGAGGCGTGAGTGTGAGGGTTTGGAGACTTCTAGATGTCTGGCAACCAGGGGGGAGGGTGAAGGAGCCCTAGGCAGGGCTGGCTCCGGGGCGGAGGAGGGGAGTAGGGGGTTCTGCATGAGCTCCTTAAAGGACAAAGGTAACCAAGCCGGCGAGAGCGCGCGAGGCAGACTCTGATTTCAAACCGGAGCATCGGCGGAGGTGAGAGCGCCACCGCCGCCGCGCCTGCAGCGCTGTCCATCTAACAACCACCGGTGCCTTCCCAGCCGGTCGGGGGAGCGGGCGACGCGGGTGAGCCCAGCGCCAGCCGCCGCGGCTGCCCCCGCGCTCACCATGGGCTCGGCGCGCCGGGCGCTGTCCGTGGTGCCGGCTGTGCTTCTGGCCCTCGCGCTGCCCGTCTGGGCGCAGAACGACACGGAGCCCATCGTGCTGGAGGGCAAATGCCTGGTGGTGTGCGACTCGAACCCTGCCACGGACGCCAAGGGCTCCTCTTCCTCCCCGCTGGGCATCTCGGTGCGGGCGGCCAACTCCAAGGTCGCCTTCTCGGCGGTGCGGAGCACCAACCACGAGCCCTCGGAGATGAGCAACAAGACGCGCATCATTTACTTCGATCAGGTCAGATCCCCTGGGATGTGGGGCACAGGGGCTAGGCGGGGGGGGGGGGGGGGGGGGGGGGGCCCCGCACTGCCGGGCGGCTCAGACCTGGCCGCCTGCAAGGGCTGAGCTCATCTGATTGGGATGTGGGGGATTGTTTAGGCACTCACCTCCCCAAATATGCCTGGGACTGAAACTTCCAGTGTCTCTTCCACCCTCGTTCCCCCCTGGACTCCGGGAAAGGCTGCTGGGCGGCAGGATAAAGGCTGAGTACACAGGGCTGGGCAGGAAGAAAGAGCCCAGGACAAGTTTAGCAGCAACAGGTCCAAGGAGCTGGTGGGAGTCTGGTGCCTGGACTTTGCAATCTCTTGGCCAGAACTCGGCCCCTGCCTCCGACCGCTGTCTGCAGGTGCCCGCGGGCTGTCCCGTGGGGCCCTCCACACGCAGGGTATATGATTTGTTTCTCCCAGTTGGGTGGGCACTCTGCAGAGATCTTGCAGGTGGCCGGAGCGGGTGTGCAGTGGCCAGGGTTGGTCTAGCTCGCCTTTGGCTGCTGGGATCCCCACCACACCTCGAAGGCGCAGCTGAGGGGAAACCCTTCGATGGAGCTTGCAGAAAAGTTGCGGAGGCAGAGGCAGAGGGAAAGGAATTGGGCAGCTGCACTGAGCTGAGCTGAGCGGCAGAGGGAAGCGCTGGAGGGCCTTGGCTCTCCCTTTCCCTGCCTGTCCTTTCAGAGAATTGCAAATTACTGGGAGAGGTCAGGCTTTTGGGCTGGGGATAGGGGCTGGTGGAAGAGCTAGTGAAATACATGGCTGCTTTCAGAGACCTGGAGCTCAGACGTTTGACTGATGAAAACCTGCAAGATATCAGCTCAGCGTTAGCCAGGAGTCCTCACTGGTTCTGGGGCTTTAATTTCCACCCTAAGTGCACCCAGAACCTTTTCATGTCCAAAGTCACACTCGGAGCCCACAGTTGTTTGGAAAGCCACAGGAGCGAGAGCCCAGGTGAAGAGGCACTGCCTTGGCATGTGCTAGGGAGGGAATGAGGTGGCAGTAGGTTCCTTATTAATGTTTCCTAAGCAATGCATTCCCGCTGGCCAGAGACAGACCAGGTGTCTCTGGGGCTTCCTGTTCCTATGGGACAGCCTCAATCCAGCAGCCCCTTTAGGAGTGCAGTGCTTCCTGTCTTGACAGAAGCCAAGGCTAGCCCCTCCCCTGGCTTGTACTTCAGCGCAGTAATTAAGTGTCGGGATGCTGTGGGCACTGCACTGTCCTGTAAATGCATTCTTTCAATGATCGCTCCGGCAATTAGGAGAGGAGAAGGCTTTTTCCTCTGCCCAGGAGCCATGCATCTTGGAGACAAGACATACTTAGTGATAAATCTCTATGTGCCTGGATGTCTAATTACAACGTCCACCTCCAGCCTTGTGTGCAGTCAACACTCACCGGCTGTTTCCCTTATTACTAATGAACTATGTATCTGCCTCAGGAAGTCCCCACTAAGTTTCTCAAATCACTTTAAACGTGCTAGGGAGAAATCGTTGTAAAGCGTTGCTAGGGATTATTGTGTGGCTGGGGATTTGCTGTCGGAAAGTCCTCGATCATCAGGTCAGAGAATGAAATCTGGTGCTGACTTGGAAGAACGTGAAATCCCAGAATAACATTGTCCACATACATGCAGTTTAAGTCAGGGGTCAAGCCTGACCGTGACTATATTCTAGTGCATTGCTCAGAGGTAAAAAGGAAATTATGCTAACGGGTTACTATTGGAATGAATGTGTTGTTTAAAAGAGATAGTAGCAGATTGCCTTTGATATAGGGGAAATGTGTCCTTTAGGGACATCTGTTTGTTTTTTTTTTAATGCACCTATAGATTTATGTCTTGAGGAGAAATGGAAGAAATCCTAGTTATTTTTCAACTCTTCCCCCCCCCTGCCAACTCTTTCTCCTCTCTCTCTTTCTCTCTCTCTCTCTCTCTCTCTCTCTCTCTCTCTCTCTCTCTCTCTCTCTCTCTCTCTCTCTCTCAATCTCTCTCTCTCTCTCTCTCTCTCTCTCTCTCTCTCTCTCTCTCCCTTCTCTCTCAACCCTCTCTCTTTCAGAAAGGAAGGGACTTATCTAGAGATGTTTGCAAATTTGGTTTAAGAGGTAACTTGTTGAAATTCAAAGTTCATTTCATAACTAGTAGATCCAGATTGAGAGTCTTTGAAAAAAAAATGCATTGTGGCTTTCTTTGGGGAGAGTACCCGATTCCATGCTTAATTTTTGACCACTGAAATTTTTAAATAAAGAGCAGGTGGCTGATGAGAGGGTGACAGCCAACCTTGGAGGAGCAGGAGAAGGCCACCTAGGTCACAGTCTGCTTGGATGCACACCTCCTCTGTGGCAGCTTTTAAAAGCTGAGTCATTGCCAAAATAGAATTAAGGCCTAGATGGCACAGGAATGAAAAATGGAGAGGTTTGGCGGGGACTCCGTGGAGGGCCAGCCTCCAGATCACTCAGTACACCAGCTGCTCAGTGCCATGGATTATGGCCTGTGCGGAGGGGGTGCCCGGGCTCTGTGTGGTGTGTCCAGGGAGGACCACAGGGAGCCCACGGATGCTGATTGGCTGTGTGGGAAATACCATCTCCAGACACTGGGAAGGCTTATCGAGGGTGGAATGTAAATACATGGCAGGTTCCTTTTATCTGACTCTCACAGTACAGCTGATAAACCTATAAGCCCTCACATGTTACCTCCACGTTCCCAGAGCCATCCGGCCTTGCTGGAAATTGAGGCATGAATACAAAGCAGTTACTTCATATTTTCCTCTATCATTCAGGAGACAGAAGATCCTTCCAATATACAAATCCATTTTTTTTTCAAGTCGCTAAAGAGAAAAGGAACAGAACTCAATGTTTTATTCTCTATAGTTTCTTAAGCTAGTTGTAGATTAGGAAAATAAAAGAGAAAGAAAAAAAAAGAGAGGAAGGAAGAAAACATACCTATAGAAGAGAATATTATAATAATTTGCTGTTACTTATTATTTTTTACTTGTAGATCCTAGTAAATGTGGGTAATTTTTTCACCTTGGAGTCTGTCTTTGTGGCACCAAGAAAAGGAATTTACAGTTTCAGTTTTCATGTAATTAAAGTCTACCAGAGCCAAACAATCCAGGTATGTGCTTTGACCTGTTCCCTTTCTATCCCCAAACAACAGTGTGTATTGGTTGTGGGTTATGTATTTATGTATTTATCTAAATATGTGCTGTCACTGTAAAGATAAACAACCATCTGCAGCAGTTTATTTTTAAAACACTTAACTTCTAATCTTCTCCTTTATAGCCTCTGCTAGGCATGTGACAAGAGCATATAGAAAAATCAAACTTATTACCTTAATAACAACCAGCCATTAAAAAAAAAACTTGGCTTTGGATAAATGGTGATGAACAGAGACTTGACTTGGGGTGGTGAACACACAATACCATGTACAGATGATGTGTTATGGAATGGTGCAACTGAAACCTGTATAATGTTGTTAACCAGTGTCATCCCAATAAATTCCATGAAAAGGAAAAAAAAACAAAAACCCACGGCTTAGTAAAAACTCAGTGACACAAATCTCCATAACAACTTGATTTCATTTAGTGCCTGTAAAAAATCATTTCAACTTGTAAGGATAAAACTTGTAAGACCAGTAGAGTTTTACAAGTGTTTATTAGAAAACAAACAAATTTGCTATCATTGTTATGAATTAGGAGAAACAGTTTACTAGTAAGAATACATTTATGAGTATTTATCCGACTCACAATTATCCGACATGCTTTTTTAATAAGAGTTTGCTATGCTTATGCTTTAGTTCACCCTCAGTTACCCTGGTGAATTCTTACCAATTGCAATTCCAGAATGAACAATGTATTTTGTGTTGTGCTTTCTAAATAATGGGCTTGAGCTTACACTCAAAGGCAACCATGGGCCTAGTTCCTATAATGTTTAAATGTACGAACATCCAATGACACCAATACATGTCTATGGAATTCTAGGAACATGTCATCTTTTGCTCAATATTTGTACTGTGTGCTATGTCCATGTGAAAGATAGATTCTCCAATCTACCACTTTTACATTTCCTAGTGAATGGATAAATTGATCAACCTCAGGTTTAATTAATTCAATATTATTTTTTTAATGTAAAAAGGATGAACAGCTAGAAAACAAATTTTATATGCCATAGGAAAGCTTTTCTAGACCCCACTATTTGGAAGTTAGTGTAATGTTTAACACAGTCTGATCAAAATTGTAGTTTGGAGAAAAGCGAATACATGTTAAGCTTATTGTTTGCTAATAATTTTGAGTTTATTAATTATTAATTCTTTACTAATTAGCCATCATTAACATCTTCAATGGTAGTGGTGATTATTATTTTAAACACATATTTCTTATTAAGGGAAACAGAAAAGAAACCACAGTGCACACACATTCCACGATTTAAGATGATTTTCAGCAGAATGCACATCATGGCTGCATAGTGATCTGCCCAGAAGTCAGTAGAACTTCACTATATCTGGTGTATCAGGGTGAAGGGTGCTGGGCCTCTTTTACTAACACACTGGGAAGCTACAGGCTTGCTTCCTTACTGAAAGATTGCTAATGAACATCAGAGGCAAATACAGTAGTAAGCTTAAGTTACATGTGACAGGTAGCCAGTTTCCACACACTTAGGCTGCTCTCCATGGACGGTACTCTCTTGTAGGTATTTAAGGACATTTCTATGGAAGAAACTCAATTTTACTTTGAACAGTCCCCAGCCCAAGCTCAATAGCATACTAAGTCTAGCCACTGCACTTGGCTGATTTGAAAGGAAAGGGATATCTTTACTAAACATCAGCTATTCCCTCTTGGGCATTATTTGTTAACCCTAACAGAATTTTTGACTTTAAGGAGAGCTTAGTGATTTTTTTTTTTCTTGTAGGTTAACCTGATGTTAAATGGAAAACCGGTAATATCTGCCTTTGCTGGGGACAAGGATGTTACTCGTGAAGCTGCCACTAATGGAGTCCTGCTCTACCTGGATAAGGAGGATAAGGTTTACCTAAAACTGGAGAAAGGTAACCTGGTTGGAGGCTGGCAGTATTCCACGTTCTCTGGCTTCCTGGTGTTCCCCCTATAGAATCAGTTTCTCCGTGGTGGTCACCAGGTGAGGGGCGGCTCACCGCTGAGTTATTAGAAGATTATTTTCTCATCCTCGGAGTGATGTTTTTTATTGGTTTCATGGGTCAGTATGGATTCTCTTTCAGGATCCCAGGCCTATCAGGACCAACCCAGCTTTACTGATTACTTTTGCGTGCGTGCGCTCCCTATGTGTGGATCAGGACTCAGCAGACAATTCCTATCTGTGCGTCCGTGTAACCGTTATAGACTGTCTGCAGATTCCTTCTGAGTTCAATTTCCTGGAGTTACTGAATTCATTGCAGTGGATTTTTTTCTATTTGTTTTTGAAAGACTGGCAAGTGAGTCTAAGAAGGAGAAAATGCAAGAGTTCTGACTTCAATCAACTGTTAGTGCGAAGCTGCCAAAGAACTTGCCTGTGTTGGTATATTAGTCATGTGTGTTCTGACTCCTTTGGACTCAGTTTGTTTTGTTCAGTGTAGGAACCTGGGAATTGTTTTGCAGTGACTGGCTTTGTGTTTTCTCTGCCAATAGGGTAAGGAATGGCTTGCCCTCAAACTTACCCTATAAGATCCCCAACATGACTTCCCTTGAAAAAAAAGAATGCTTCATAGTTTTATTTTAATTATATATGTGAAAGAGTCATATTTTCCAAATTATATTTTCTAATAGGAAGAATAGGTCATAAATCTGACAGAGAAAAGGTTGCTTACCTGAGTTCTACCTGCTCAACCCCCAAACCTCCCCAAACCACTCTCCTTCATGGCAAATCTTATACTTTGTTGCTTGACTTTAATTAACATGATTGATGATAATCACTTTATTGAAAACCTAAGGGACTTTTCCCCTTAGCAACGACCACTTTATTAACAGGAGATGGGATGCCCTTGTTTTTAATTATACTTATGTTTCCAACTTCTGTTGTGTTTGAAGTATCTTCTGGTTTTGCCTTAACTCCTTGAATTGTATATATTTATCTGTTTAGCTGATATGAAATCCAAATATCCCATATTTAAACTTAGTGCAATATTTATTTTGTCTTTTGTAAAGATCATATGAATTCATAAAATTATTTATGTCTCTGTTATAGAATAAAAGTTAATATATGTTAGTTGAATTTTGTCCATTCATTTTGGAAGTGTGTATTCTGCTGAATTTATTTCCCCTCTCTCACCAATCTTTTCCCCCTTCCTTTCTTCCTTCCATCCTTCCTTTCATTTCTTTTTCCTGGAGTTGAATGAAAGCTTTCTGGATTTTCAGGGACAGTCCTCTGAATTGGCATATGGAACCTCTATGTGTTTAACCTGTCCAACCAGGAGCTGTGCACCTGCTGGCAGAGGGCCCATGAACTTGGCAACTCTTCTGACAGAGGACTTATTGTTAGGAAGTTACGTAAAAACAAACAAACAAACAAACAAACAAACAAACAAAAAAAACCCTAAAATTCATTTACTGAGGGTGCTCAGTAAGTGAATGAGTGGTGATGAGTAAAAAGAACGATATTCTCAAACTAAGGACTTGAGGGACAAGTTCTCTCCTTTTCTCAACACCTTGAGGCAAGCAGAACACCGTGGGCTGCTTTTTAGGAGGAACTGTTATCACCAGTGTCTCTTCTGGAGATTTGGCACCATTTCCTGGTATGTTGTCAATTAATACAATTTTGAGAGCCCCTCTTCTGAAGCTAGTGGCAGCGAGGAGGGTGCTATGGAGTACTGTGGGAGAAAACACGCAGGCAGGGCTTCCAGTATAATGGTGATTCATTCCTCACAGGAAGGCTCCCCAAGACAAATTATCTGGCAATTTTGGTGATGGATCCTCAATGTTTTGCTTGGCAAGATATCCCTCAGCTGACTTTCAGTTAAAAACTGTCCCTCCTCTGTGATCATGAAAGTCAATGGACTTTATCTCCGTGTGAGCGGCTTGTGCTGAAAGTGGGCTCTGCCATAGTCTGTGTTCAGAGCTCGAGTCTGTATGTGGCAGCTGAGTGGCTCTTGCTGGAATGAGTGTACCATTCATCCTCATTTTAGCAGAATGGCTTCAGTATTGGAATTACCAATAGATACTTGCAATGGGCTGGAGAGTTTGGTGTGTAATAAAACAGACCAGTGTGGAAATGGCTGTTATATACATGCCGTTGGCCATCCTTTGGGGCTTGCCCTTAACCTTCCTAATTTTTCCTGAACATGAAAGAACATCAGCAGAAGGCTTGCTTTTAACTCCTAAGCCCCACTGTATACATATTGTTGCAGAAAACTTTCAAAACAAAACCTATATGAAAAGGCAGTGAAGCTGTGGCTATCAAATGTGGGGGTGCCTGCAACAGGGGACCCCAGTGGAGGAATGAGGTCACTGATTAACAAAGCTGGAATGAAAGCCATAAGTGCCTAGCCCAAAGTAGGTGTAGAAGTAAGAGCTACCCAGAACATAGTGGCTGGAAAGATGAGACCGAAGTGAGGGAACATAGCTACAAGGGACAGAATAACTTAGCCAGGGGAGCTTGGATTTTGGAGAGAAGAAAGTGGAATTCCACAGCCTTCATTTTCAAGTGCTGTGACCTTGGACAGGTCTCTCCACCTCTCAGAGCATCAGTGAGTTGTTTCATATGTAAACAGAAATGGTTGTGAGGATTAAAGAATACATGTGCACATAGTAGGGACTCAACTAAGGGCCTGTGATTATTACTAGACTCTAAAGCCTTCACAGAGGCAAGTAAGGCAGAGGGAGGATGTCAAGTTGGCCCGAGGAAGGCTTAGAAAGTGAGTAGGGGTGGGACTGGTCGGAGGCAGGAGGCAGTGGTGTCAGAAGTATTTCCAGAAATGGAGCCAGATGCTCTGTGTATTCCATGGCTTGAAAAATAGTTTTCAGAAACTGCTCGGTCCACAAAAATGCTAATTGAATGCAGTATTTGCATTGGCTCTGTCTGCATTCATCAATGCCAGCGCCATCCCTTCCTGGATGCTCCCATCTCCTTTGACTGCTCCTTGATCTATTGATCAACAAAGGCGAGCATGGTCTGTAGCAAGCACTTTCTCTGACAGAATCCCGGGAAAACAACACTGAAGTAAACACAGAGCCTATACCTCAGATCTCACTGAGCCAACTGTTTTTATTTATTTATTTATTTATTTATTTATTTATTTATTTATTTGGGGGGTAGGGGAGATGATCCCAGATTCTGCTAGAGCCTGATTATCTCATTAAGATTTAATTTCAATTTTTTTTTCTTTTTAAATGTAGGTTGTATTCTCATTTCCTTTTGCTTCTCAGTCTTCTTTCGGCCTCTAGTTTTAGCAAGTTAGTGCTTTAAATCTCCAAGTAAATATCTTTAACAGCTATTGATTAAATTTTCCTTATAATGCGTCCTGTGCTTTGATAGGTGCTAAGTTTATAGAAGTGGAGACATCTGCTCTTTTCAGGTCTCCCTGAAGGTCAAACAGCCACAATCTTCTCAAGAGCCCAGCAGTCTGAGCGCCTGGTTCTGTCTCTTCTTCTGACTGAGGGTACTAGGGTTTATCAATCCTCCTTCACCATGGAACTACCTGCCCCTAGAACGATGGCAGTCTATTGGTTACGGCAGGGTCCCCAAATTGGTTGATCTAATAATCATTGAGAAGTAATGAAAACCAAGAAAGGTGACTGCAATGCAAGCGGTTCTAATTTAGAGCTGTGGAGCTGAAGCTGAATTCTTGTCCCATGTGGTCTCTCAGGGCAGGAGCTGGGATTTAAGAGGCTCATTTCCAAATAGTTTATTCTGTTCTCTCCAACCCAGGCAGACCTTTAATGTGGGTTTCAAATCTCTTAGAATATGCTTTTCCTTGCTTCCCTCTGACCATTCTGTGGGAAACAACTTTGAGAATCTGGTCCTGAAGTTCTCCTTTATCATCTTCTCAAACTAATGGGCATAGAATTATCTGGAAACTTAATGTCTCAGGTCTGGGGTGGGGCCCTAGAGCTACATTTTTAAGGATCCTCTGTGCTCACAGTTTAGGGGGAGAGAGGTAGGCTATCTCTCTTCCTCTGTCTCTCCTTCTTTCTTTTTCTTTTTGGGTCATGCTTTAGCTTTGATGTCAAGACACAGTTAATAAAAGAAAGAAAATGTAGGGAAATGGGTGCATGTTGAGTGGCTATTTCCACATTACTTTTCTCCTTCAGGACAAGAGGAGAAAATGGCTTAAAGTGACCTAGTGTGCCAGAGAGAAGGGGAATGGACTAGCCAGCGCAGTCTGGGTCCCTGTTAGGGTGGGAGTCTAGTGACCTGTGCGGCCAATGAGGCTGAAGATCATGGCGTTGGAAACCAGTGTTGGTGGGTGTGGACATGACCCATGACAAGGGACAAGGCTAGGGTGTCGTCATACAGGAAAGAGGGCTGGTACCATTGGTCAACCAATTGAAGGGACACATCCACACTGGACACTCAGGTCAGAACATATGTCTGGGCCCAAGTGAGATGACACCATCTCTGTTCTATACCCTGTCCCCCACTGTTTTGACTGCCCCGTTATCCTGTTTAACCAATGACTGTGGCCAGTCTGCATGATTCAGCCCTGGGGATAGGATTTGGGTTCTTGGATCATGTTCTATTTTCACAAATGGATCTAGCTCCCTTTGTAAGTTTTGTGGGGTCTTTCTTCTACCTCCCTGAGCTATCTGGAAACACCTAAATGGGGAGGAATGTTTTTTATTTATTTTATTTTTTTAAAGTTTCTTGGCTTTTACTTCGAGTCTTACGTGAAATGAGTCATGATTTTTCTCCCGTGATGCAAACGAAAATGGAGCAAGGACTAGCAGGAGAGACATTTGATAAAAGAAATAATGTTCAAGAATAAGAAAGCTCCACAAAACATCGAGGAAAAAACGACTGATACAGTTTCATTGGTATCCGACATGCCAGTTAAATGGAAAGGACTACAATCGATTCTGGTTTCTGTTCGAGTTGTTTTTCCTCCTTCTCTCTGAGTCACAGTCAGTGGCCTGCAGGTGGGATTCTGTTTCACCAGCTGGGATTTCAGCTCCTCTTCATCAGGGCCACTGTGTATGGAAGAGTCTGCCCTTCCATCCCTAGGCTGGCCCAATGGGAGGAAACATGCTGCCCACAGGGCCTGGGAACTTCTCTCTGGGGAGAGAATGCCTCACGGCTCAGTAATTCCAGGAAGCTGATTCTGAGCTTGGAAGGAGGCCAGTCAGCTCTCCACCTCCCATCCCCCAGGAGAGGTCATCCGAACAGGAGGCCCCAGGGAGCTGTGAGAGTTGGAACAATGTCAAAACACCTGGGGAGGTCTCCAGGGAGAGAGGACTTTGCCCTTTGCCCTCCCATGAGATGAGACATAAGTATCCATAAAGGGAGTCCATAGAGCCATTAAAAAGTCCTATTTTGCAAGATTTTCTTTTTATTTTTTTTAAATTGGTTGTTAAATTAAAGAAAAAACATCAAGTCCTCCTTTATTACTAGAAATTGTCACCATACCATGAGTTAAAGTTGACAATTTTATTCATGATTTTCAGAGAAGTAGAGGCAGCAACCTTCTCTCAGGGTTTGGGTGCACCCATTCTTTACTGATTAAACAAACGTGCTTATTGTGGACCTACTGTGTGCACTGTGTATTCTGTAAACTGCATCTGCTCTTTTGTCTTTCCTACAAGTTCAAAATCTCTGCAGACGCTTCTTCACTTTACGAGTGGAAATCCTGCGGCTGGCAGCAGATTGGTGTTCACATGCACGGAGCCAAACGAGCTGCATGTGGAGTAATGCAACCTGCTCCAGGGGCTCAGAGAGGAGCCTTGTGACAGTGAAGAGCGGCACAGGGTGCCCTGGACAGTGTGGGCCATGCCCTGTGCTGTCCCAGGATGCCCCTTCTATCACAGACACCCCAGCACCGTGTATCTGTCTGTTACTGTGATTTTCTAGCAGAAGGCTGCCAACTGCCACACTGACACAATGAACCTGTGTGACAAGCTTCTGACAGATGGAAGCACCTTCAGTAAGGAGGTCTTCCTCCTCATTTGCACAGAAGTGCTCTAAAGGTTAGTGGTGGCTTCTTTGTGTCCTGTCATGTCTTATTTCCAAGGAATGTTCCTGGTTATGGGAAGGAGGACTCAGGCCTGCACATCGCGGTCTGTGGGAGATGATTGGGTGCTCCAGCTCCACTAAGTCTGCCTGGCGCTGTGGCCTCTGACCCATCCCAGGAAGTCCTTGCCTGGAGCTCAGTCCTCTGACCATCCTGGAAGTCCCCATCACCACCTAGACTAGAGCCAGAGGCGAGAGGCTCTTTCTCCATAAGAGGCAGCTGCGCCTTCTGAGCCAATAAACCAGCTTCCTGAAAAGCTGAGCAGGTGAAAACATGAAGCCAGAGGCTGAGGTTTGCAAGAAAAACCCTTCTTTGAGGATCTCTTGTAGCTCAACCGTATTTCTGTCTCCGTCCCACTCCCAATGGGACTGGCTGGTAGGACTCTCTCTCTCAGTCTTTCTTGTCCCCCTTCTCCCCTCCCCCCGCCCCCGGTACTCCCCCATGGATTTAGACAACATCTGGGGCTTATGAGTTGGGAAGGGGAGAGCTTGCTTGGTCATGGGTTCATGTGGATTTGGTGAGGTGGCTGGAAGACTCATGGGTCATTTGCTGTCTGCTTGTGCTTCTCTTGAGAAGATGAGTAAAAAGGGAGGGAGGAGGAGTTCACTCTGTTGGGTTATACTCCTGGCACCTGTCTGGTGACTGAGCTATGGGCAGGTTTGGCGAGGGCAGGCAGCCCTGCCTGGTTCCCAGGACTGTGCACCCACAGGACATTGCGCCTTGGAAAATCCTATTTGGCCTAAGCTTTGGGATGCACCACAGGCTGCCTGCTGGGTGTGCATCCACCTCCTCTCCCTGCTGGAGTCGGGGCTTCCAGATCTGGGACAAGGGGGTAGGTAGCCTTGGAGACCCTGCCTTTCAGAAAGCAACTCCAGCAGCGCAGCTGAGAGGACGTCCTGCATCATTTATGGGAACAGAACTTCTGGAAGAATCTGGCTCACATGTCCTGGTCCCCCTGGGCAGGTGTTTGGTCTTCTCTCCATTTCTTGGATGAAACTGCAGGAGCAAAAGGGCGCTCCTCCAGGACCTGCTTGGGGGTCCCGAGCCGCTCTGCCCTTGATGCTGCAGGTTCTGGGAAAGTCACGCCTCAGCGACCTCAGGAGGCGGAGTGTCCTCTCTGCTTGCCTCCAGGAGGAGTCAGGTACTCTTAAGGATATTTCCCCATATATTTCTAGAGATAGTGGAAGGGAGGGGGAGAGAGAGAGAGAGAGAGAGAGAGAGAGAGAAAGAAACACTGATGTGAGAGAGACACGTTGATAGGTTGCCTCCCACATGTGCCCCAACCAAGGGCCAGGGATTGAGCTTGCCACCAAGGCATGTATCCTTGACTGGAATTGAACCTGGGACTCTTTAGTCTGCAGGCTGACACTCTATCTACTGAGCCAAGCCAGGGCTCTTTCAGTGTTTTTGGACTTTGCTGTGCATAGGGACCCCCTGGGATGCTCATTAAAAATGTTATGTCTTTCTCATCAGCAGAATTTCTGGTTCGATAAGCCTGGGCAGGACCCAGGAAATGTGCATTTTTGATCAGCACCATGGGGAATTCTGATGGTGTGGTGTCTGTCCCACCTTTTGAGTATTATCCAGTAAAAATACCGCCTGTGCTATACATGCTCACTTGGAGAAGCTGGTCTTGGTGCGAAGTTGAGTAACTGACTGATCACTGCCCGTTGTCTTTCTAATGTGGCCACTAAGTCTGAGCCAAGTTGATGAGTCTGAAAGTGGGAGGTTGCTCTTCAAGTTCTTATCCTAGAAAGTCACATTTTAAAAAATAGTTTTCACGGTGGTTTTATTTTTTCCCCTTTGTATGTTTTCTGAATGACCAAATTAATGCATGTTTGCTTAAAAAACTGCAAACGATGCTGCCACGTGTAGGGTAACAGCGGAATGATCTCTCAGCGTGCAGCCTCCACTCTGGTCTCTGGCTCACTGGGGTCCCTGGGATGCGAGTGGGAGCCCACGCCTGTCCTGGTTCGCAGTTTGTCCAGCTGATTCCAACACTCCAGAGAAACTTTCAGTATTGCTATTATTGAATCCTGAACAAACATTTGATTTCAACCCATCTCTGTATTGAAAATTCATAAACATACCTGTCCCTAATTCCAGTAGGAATTGCTAAAAACTGACCGTGGTGCCTTCAATAGAAGCCCCTGGTGCTGACGGAGCCCTGGCATGCGGGCACCAGAGCACTTGCTTCTAAAGCAGCTTTGGGTCAGCAGCCTGGTGCCTCCATCTCCAGCGCCTCTGGGTGTGAGTCAGGGGACAAGACCTATGCTCCTTGATCCTCTATCCTGGGGAGCAGACTGAATGAAGGTCCTGAGCAAGCACCCAGCCTCCTGACTTCCTGTGCACTGGACATTATTGGTGGATATGTACTGGCCTCCACACTCTTCGGACCTCACTCTGGGCTGCCTGTGGTTCCTGCTGGTAATACACACAGGAACCTCCTCATCACAACAGTCAGCATCACAGGGGCTTCTGGAGGTGCCTTTTGAGCACCAGGCAGGATGAGGCGAACCCCTGGATGCAGAGTCGTCCTGTACTGTGGGTTACCCCACTCCAATCCTGCTGCCCTGTGAAGCTGGGAGCTGTGCAAGGCTGTAGCTGAAAAGGAAGATGCTGGGAGAAGCCCACGAGGCACTGAGAACCGCCAAACCTCGCAGTTCTCTTTGAAACACTTTCTCATCACAAAGGCACCCTCATTCAAGGCTGTGAATTTTGGGTGTTTCAGGAGCTACAAGCATGAAATTCCTAGGCCTAATCTTACTACCTAGAGATGACCACCATTAACATTGCCCACTTTCACAGGGTCATGGTCTCCTCATCAGGTGGCCTTTGAGGATGAGGTTGGCCATTGAGCCTTTACAGGAGACTATTCTCCTTGCCCACAAGATAATTCTGGCACATGGTAGACCACATAAGTAGATGTTGAGTGACATGCCAATACAATGAGAGCAGACATGATGGGTGTCGCTTCCATGAAGTCACCTTCAAAGCCCATGTGCAATATGCTTTGTTCCCATCTCATTCCTGTGATGACCATAGGAAAACCTACTAAGTCTCTCCCAGTCCAGGAGCTGAGTCATGATGAACACCTCCCCCTGCTGACCTGTGATGGGCATGTAGTGTGAGAAACACCTGCTGTGTGAAGCTTTGAGATTCATATTTTGTTGTTGTTGCCATTATGCACCATAGACTGTGTCCATGAACCACAACTTCAAGAAAATAACAAAAATAGGACACCTTACTTCTCAGGAACATTTCACTTCCACTTGCAAGCAAGAATTTGCAGGTGGGAAAGCAGAATGTGGACTCTGACCTTCATAGGAGGGAGAAGCTAAGGAGCAAGGGCGAACTGACTCCCAAAAATCACTTCAACTAGGCAGTGCCTACAAAACAGAGACCCCGCAACACAGGCAAGTGATGGGCCGGTGACCTGCCATGCCTCTCATTTCCTTCTCTAATTTCTGTGATTATCAAAACGATGAAGTGTGGCCAGTTCATTAAAACCCCTCCTGAAAGGCTGACCCGGGGCTCCTAGCACGTTTCTGTCCACACTATGCCCAAGTGATACATGCCTGAATCATCCTTCCCTCCATGGGGCTCAGGGGCCAGGGGTCATGCCTCCTGTTCGGGGCTCACTTTACCTGCTTTCCTGCTCTGAATCCCATCTTCTTGGGTTCTTCTCATTTATTCTCTTGTTTATCAGCAGACAGTTACCGGACTGGGGAGGGGACAGATGGCCATGACAGGGCTGTGTGAGGGTGGGAACGCCCAGCTGCTGTTGAATGAGAATCTGCTCCAGGACTACGTCCTCGGGACCCGGGCAGTGCGTTGTTTTCCTTCTCTGAGCATCAGGTCTTTTCTCCAAAATCAAAGACGTCCATTTTCTAATCAGTGGGGTGAGAACCAGCGGATCCATTTTCTTCCTCAAGCTCTCTCATTCGACATCGAAGGTAAACTCAACCAGTGCTGGATCAGGGCTCCCCTTTCTTCCCACGCAGGCGTGGGCCAGCAGCTGGGGCAGGTACCAATGACCAGAGTAGCACTTACTGACATCCACACATTCTTATTAAAATTCAGATTCCTCCCCCGTGGGCCTAGGGCAGGGCCCGAGAGTTCCCAACTTAGATCCACTGACACTCACGGTGCTGATTCCCTGAAACCAAGAAGAGAGAGGCATGCTTGGCCCTGGGCCTGCTCTGATGGAGCTGCTATCTAAGGAGAAGGCCTGGGAAGCCAGGAGCTGGACACTGAGGCAGAATCTGGGTCATAAAATACCTGAGAGATCAGCATAGGAAAGGCCAGGAGGAAAGCAGGAGTGGGCACAAATCCTTTCCTTCAGCAAATATAATTATTGCTCTTCAGCTCCGAGTGCTGGGAAGCAGGTGAGCAGGAGCTTACAGCTGCTGGGGGTCACAAGGTGTAACAGTCTGCCAGGGAGGAAGGCCCGCCTCCACCTGCTCTGACAAGTCATGTCAGGGGCAAGAAGTGTGTCACTGGGACAAACATCACTAAGACACTGTGTGCCCATGCATGTGTGCATGCGTATTTGTGTGTACCTGTGTGCATATAAGTGGGCTGGAAAGTGATCTAAGCCAAGCACCTGATGTGGTCTATTTCAAATGTAGTTTGGGGGCCCAAGGCCAAACCACACAGACTGGAAAGGACAGTAGAAGGTGACCCTGACTCAGCGGGATCCTTTGCCCAGAAGCAGCCGTGTTACTTTCCAGACCATGATTGGCAGTGAGATCCTGAGTTTCCCTGATCCCTTCTGCTGCCTCGAGTGTTTGTACAACCCAGCGTTCACTCTTCCCCCCACCCTAGAACCCCGAAGTCATACATTTTTAATTGGAGTTTTCCAGCCAAAGAGCAGGCTGGCTGCCGCCCAACTTCTGGGTGAAGATGTCGAGAGAGAAAACCTCACCTTCTGTCCTGCTGGCAGCAGATGAAAACAAACCAGCCTCTCTCTCTCCCAGCTGCTTTCTCTCCAACACAGCAACTCTATTTAAAGTGCTGGCTCCTTCACGGGTTTTAAGCCAAAGGATAGAATTCAATGGCTTCTGCTCTGTCTTCCTCTGGCTGGGGATGCTTCTAGAACTTACAGCCTCCCGGTCCCCACTTCCCACCTCTGGTTCCTAGCAAATTCAGCTTTAAAATGTGCTGTTGTGTTGTTGTTGTTGTTGTTGTTGTTGTGTGTATTGGGGGTGTTAAGCCCCATCCCTATTTCTCACCTCTGGTTCCTGGCTAATTCAGCTTAAAAATGTGCTATTTATTGTGTTGTTGTTGCTGTGTGTGTGTGTGTGTGTGTGTGTGTGTGTGTTGGGGGTGTTAAGGCACCCTCAAAAGCAATGGTTGAAACCACAGTCGATAACTTCTATTTCTAATTCCTTCAAGTCATCTTTTAAGGGAACTAAAGCCTGCCACTTACACAGCACCCCCACAGGGGCAGCTTTTCTTTGGCTCAGTTTGGTAATTCAATTGTGATACGTAAAGTTGTGCAGTCCTAGCAAAAGAGACAGGAGCAAATAAAAGCGAAAAGGAGGGAGGGAAATGCCCGCCAGCAGCTGTCATCTGTCTTGTGAGAAGTAGAAAGTGCTTACCCGTGGCAGAGAGTGAATCCTACCTACCTTATTAAATAAGTGCAGTCCTTCATGCAGGAAAGGGGCCTTTGGAATATCTGGGAGATCTCGCAGCTTGGAAATGGAATAAAGATTGATTTATGGGGAGCTTCTCTCGTATGTGTGTTTTTCTTCCCTCTGACACAAAAAACAGTAACCAGGACACAAGATTCATTTTAAAGACAAAGGGAAGGAACTGGGTGTGGGACTCTGGGTGTTTTATGAATCTTCTTTATAAATGCAGGTTCATTAGAGCCAGAAGTTTGGTGGTGTGGACATTGCAGGGCTGTTTCAAGGAATGGCACTCATGTACACAAGGGCCTGGCCTGTAGCCTGTCACATAGTAGGTGTTCAAAAATGGTGGCTATTGCAGAAATCAGTTTGGCTCAGTGGATAGAGAGTCGGTCTGTGGACTGAAAGGTCCCGGGTTCGATTCCGGTCAAGGGCATGTACATTGGTTGCGGGCACATACCCAGTAGGGGTGTGTAAGAGGCAGCTGATCGATGACTCTCTCTCATTGATGTTTCTAACTCTCTATCCCTCTCCCTTTCTCTCTGTACAAAATCAATAAAATGTATTTAAAAAATTGGTGGCTATTTTGCCTAATTAAGAATTTGCATCTGTGTTTTTTACTTTATTAATGTTCACCTGAGGATACTTTTACCTTGAGATTTTTTAGAGAGAGTGGAAGAGAGAGGGAAAGACAGAGAGAAACACATCAATTGGTTGTCTCTGGCACATGTCCTAACCAAGGCCTGGACCAGGTAGGAGCCTGCAACCAAGGAACATGCCCTTGACCAAAATAGCACTTTGTTTCATAGGCTGAGGCTCTATTCACTAAGCTAAACCTGCTGGGCTGTGTTTTATACTTTATTTGTTTTACTAGAGGCCTGGTGCATGAAATTCGTGCATGTGATTCAGGGGGGTGGTGTCCCTTAGCCCAGCCTGCATCCTCTCCAATCTCGGACTCCTCAAGAGATGTCCAACTCCCTCTCACAATTCAGGACTGATGGCTCCCAACTGCTCACCTGCCTGCCTTCCTGATTTCCCACTTCTGCCTGCCAGCCTGATCACCCTAACCATTCCCATGCCAGCCTGATTGATGTCTAACTGCTCCTCTGCCAGCCAGTTTGCCCTCAATTTCCCTCCTCTGCTGGCCTGGTCACCCCTAACTGCTCTCTCCTGCAGGGTTGATCACCTCCAGCTGCCCTCCATTGCAGGCCTGGTCCCTCCCCAACTGTCCTCCCCTGCTGGGCCTCTTGTGTTGGCCATCTTGTGTCCACATGGGGGCAGCTATCTTTGACCACATGGGGGCAGCTATTATGTGTTGGAATGATGGTCAATCTGCATATTATTCTTTTATTAGGTAGGATAGAGGCCTGATGCACGGGTGGGGGCTAGCTAATTTGCACTGAAGGGTGTCTCAGATCAGTGTGGGGGTTCCCTTGGGGCATGGGGTGGCCTGAGGGAGGGGCCTACAGTGGTTTGCAGGCCAGCCACGCCCCCTGGCGACCCAAGTGGAGGCCCTGGAATTTACTTACCTTCTACAATTGAAACTTTGTATCCTTGAGTGGAGGCCTGGGCCCCTCAGGGTTTGTGGAAAGCTAGGCTTCCTCCATTGCTGGGGAAACCCAAGCCTCCTTTCTAGTAGCCATCTTGGTTCGGTTTATTTACATACTCGCTCTGATTGGCTGGTGAGGGTGAATGGTAGGTACAGCGGAGTGATGATTAATTTGCATATTACTCTTTTATTAGGTAGGATAATCTGCCTTGAACCAAGGTAATTTAAAACTCCCCTGTTAGTCATAGTCATTGCAGTTGCAGATGATACAAACCCAAATCAAACTGATTTAATTAAAAACACAACTTAGCTCAAGAAACTAAAAAGTTTGTGGGGTAGTTGGCCTCAGGTATGGCTGGATCTAGATTTTTAAATAATAGAAACAGGATTTTTTCTTGTTTCTTAGATCTAACTTCATGTTATTGGCTTTAGTATTCAAGTAAGGCTTCCTCTAGTGGTGGCCCCAAGCAATTTTAGCTTTATTGCTTCCCTGGCATTGAACCAGCTAGCCACTCAGCGTCCCTAGAAGGAGTAGGGCCCCTATGACCTCATTTAACCTTAATTACTTAAAGAAAAACCTATCTAATAAAAGAGTAATATGCAAATTGACCATCACTTCAAGACAAAGATGGCTGCCCCCATGTGAACACAAGATGGCCGTCACAAGTTGGCTGGCAGGGGAGGGCAGTTGCGGGCAGTTAGGGGTGACCAGGTTGGCAGAGAAAAGCAGTTGGGGGAGACCAGGTCAGCAAGAGAGGGCAGTTGCGGAGGACCAGGCCTGCAGGGGAAGGCAGTTGGGGGAACCAAGCCTGCAGGGGAGGGCAGTTGTGGATGATCAGGCAAGCAGGGAGGGCAGTTAGGCGTGACTGGGGCTGCAGGGGAGGACAGTTGGAGGGGGACCAGATCATCAGGGAAGGGCAGTTGGGGAGGACCAGGCCTCCAGGGGAGGACAATTGGGGGGGACTCAGGCCAGCAGGGGAGGCAGTTAGGAAAGCGTTGGCCTAAAGACGTCAATGTGGCTACAGAGAGAAAAGCATTTTCTCTATATCAAAGCACCTGCGTTTTCTTCCTCCCACACTGCCTGAGACGCCCTGAAAGGGTGGTAAACATAGGATTAGTAGTCACGCCCTGGGTTTGAGTCCCAGCCCAGCCATTTATTAGCAACATGACTTTGACAAATTCACAAACTGCCAAATGTCAGTTCCTCAGTCTGCTAATTGTCTGCACATCTACTTCAAAGAGTTGCGGAGGGATCCGATGGAATGGGTGATGCCCACGGAGCACATTAGGTAACAGGTGTGTTGGCCGCGAAGTCCCTGTAAACGTTGCTTGACTGGCGTCTCTGCACGTGGAAGGCTTTGCTCTGTGCTCTGCAAACAGGACTGGCCCAAGTGCATCTGTCTCTGCCTTCCGCTGCTGACCGTCTGGTGGGGGAGGAGGAAGATTAAATCAGCACCAATAGAGCTAGACAAGTGTCCTGTAGGTGCTAGGGGCAGGGGAGGGGGGAAGAGGGAGGGACGGGATACCGCTGTTTAGCTGGTAAAGGTTGGAGTCTGCAATCTAGCCGGGATCCAGGACAGCTTCCTGGAGGAAGTGGCCTTTACTCTGCTTCCTCAGGGGTGGTACGGGGGTGGGGTTGGGTGCGGGGTGGGAGGTGGGAAGAGTCCAGGCAGAGGGCAGACACTGGGACCACATCTAGGGGGCAGTACCCATTGTGTTTTTTTTTTTTTTTTTTTTTTTTTAATATATTTTTTATTGATTTTTTACAGAGAGGAAGGGAGAGAGCTAGAGAGCTAGAAACGTCGATGAGAGAGAAACATCGACCAGCTGCCTCTTGCACACCCCCTACTGGGGATGTGCCCGCAACCAATGTACATGTCCTTGACCGGGAATCAAACCTGAGACCTTTCAGTCCGCAGACTGACGCTCTACCTCTGAGCCAAACCGGCTTTGGCACCCATTGTGTTTTATTGTCACTTAAACCAACTGGGACTTTTAATTTTGTTTCGCTTTCAATAAAACCGCTCATGACAGGTGATTTCTAAGTGTGTGGTGGGTCAGGGCCTTTGCAGTAGCGCTCTTTGTCGTGAGGGTTTGGAGCCAGCACTGGAGTGACATCAGCATAGCTAAGAGACATCCTTCTGGGAGAGTTGGGGAAAGTCATTAACATAGCCTAGAGGAAGTAAAGGACATTTCTGAGCAATTTTCAATTTCAGATCCCAATTTCTGCTCGCAGTATTTTGACCTTTCTGTTCTATTTATTTAAAAAATTAAATTTTCGACTGAATTCAGTCCTTCACAATGGGAACTCTATTATTGCTGACCTGAGTCAAAACATAATTCAGTCTTCGGTCCCTTGTTCTGGAAGTTGATGTGACAGTAATGCATAGCCTGCTTTGCGGCTGCTGTGGGTAATCCACAGCGGGGCCTGTCAGCCCCAAACACCCCCAATCCCACCAAACCGCTGCTTCCCCACCCTGAAATAGCAGCCATGCCAAGGGGAGCATTTTGGAATTTGCACCCACCGATGTGGTTGCGGCTGCGCAGGCTGGTGCAGACAAGCCAGGCGCCGCCAAAGGTCTGAAGTTAACTTCGGGCCCCAGAATAGGGGCAGCAAGTCTTTCTGGGTCCCAAGCTAGGTGCCAGTCGGCTTGCATGTTGGAAAGCAAAGTGCCCCTAGTTAGATGCCCAGGAGATGAGAGGAAAGCCTCCATTGCAGGGGGACGGGGCAAGGAGCACCGCCAAAGAGGGATGTTCATTTGTTTCTTCATTCATGTAGCAATTATGTACTGGAGACCTACTAGGAGTAGGTGTACAGAAATGATTCAAACAGACAAAAATCTCTGCCCTCTGGTCAGGTGACATGGATAAACGGATTGTTTTTCTGAGATGCAGTGCGTGGGAGTAGGGAGGGAGGGAGGGGCAGAGCACTCGCTGAGTGCCTGTTCTGTCTGTGTGTGCAGCTTCAGTTGGCGAGATCAAGGAGAGTGTGGAAAGGTAAGGTGTGAGCATGGACTTGCAGATGTCAGGAAAGGAACCACGTGGGCACTCGGTGGAAGAGCTCCGGACAGCGTGTACAGCCAGTGTACAGGCCCTGAGGTGGGGACATTTGTGGAGGATTGAAAAGCAGCAAGGAGATCTGCCTGGTGAGTGGAGAAGGCAGGTGTGCTGGAGCAGTCATGGCGGGGAGAGGCAGGGGACGTCGCCGGGGTGGGGGAGGATCTGGGGCAGAGGAGAGATGTGCTCAGGTTCACACTGAGAGAAGTTATGGTGAGTCTGTGCCACAGAGGGCATTATACAGCTTCAGAGTGAACATGGTAGGTTTCTGCGTTGTGTGCTGACTTGCTTACTTGACAGGTTCATTCATTCTTTGAACAATATTTGTTTGGCTTATACCAGTGGCTGGGGAGGAAATGGTCATTGAAGCCCAGCTAGCTCTGACCTGGTGGAGCTTACAGTCTATCAGAGGAGCCGGAATAAAAATGAGAAGCTATACAAACAAGCAGACAGCCCTGGCTGGTGTGGGTCAGTGAGTTGGGTGTCATCCTGTGCATCAAAGGGTTGCTGGTTCGATTCCTGGTCAGGACACATGCCTGGGTTTTGGGCTCCATGCTCGATGGGTGGGGGAGGGTATGTGTAGAAGACAGCCAAATGATGTTTCACATTGCTGTTTCTCTCTCTCTTCCTCTCTTTTCCTCTTTCTCCAAAAATCAATTTAAAAATTAAAAAAACAAATAAACAAAAATAATTCCACTCTGTGGTACATACCCAAATGGTTGAATATGGGTCTTTGTATTAAAATTAATGCATGAATGTTTATAACAGCACTATTCACAACAGCTAAAGGCAGAACCCACCCCGCTGCCTATCAATGGATAAACAAAATAGGGCACGTACATAGGATGGAATTTATATATTCTGCTACCATGTGAATGAATCTTACCAGTAAAGCATCATGTAAATGGGAGAAGACAGGCACAGAAAGCCACACATGGTATCATTCCATGTGTATGAAATGTCTGCACAGGCAAATTCATAGAAACAAGCAGATTGGTGATTGCCAGGGGCCAAGGCTAAGGGGAGGAGGTGGCTGCTTAGTAGGCTCTGGTTTCCCTTTAGGGAAATGAAGACATTGGGACTAGGCCAGGGTGATGGTTGCACAGCTTTGCGAATGCACCAAATACCACCAACGGCGTGCTTTAAGGTTCCTTTTATGTTGTGGAACTTTACCTCAATTAAAGAAAACGAAGTAATCATCCTGCCCCAAAGTAGAGATTTTGTTAAGTGCTCTGAAGGAAATAAATAACATGGTGTGATCCTAAGAGGGATGGGGAGGCATGTGAGGGAGGGGCGCTATGGTAGGTGATATGGCCAGGGAAGGTATGTTGTCCAGAGAAAAACAGTGTTTCCACTCGTCAATGGACATGGCCATTTGCATACAAATGGAAGATTGCTGGGTGAATAAGCAGGAACAACAGTGCTTATTGGGGGGGAGAAGGGGGAAGGAGATAGGGATCTGAACAGGGGTCAGAGGAGGGAAGTTTACTTTTTATTTCTGTAGATCTCTTCACTTTATTTTTAGAGAACTGTTTATTATGGACAAATATTAAACACCCACGCAAACAGCGGAGTAGCATGAATCTTGGTGTCACAGTTGTTCAGCTCCGGCAATCTCCATTCATCGCTGGGCCCGTTTCACCCGTGTCCTCACCAAATCCCTGTAACATTTTGAAGCAAATCCCTTTTGCTTATACATATTCTAGTGTGTCTCTCTAAGAGGTGAGTGTGACAGTAGCGCAGTTAACAATGGTAGTTTTACTTTTATTGTATACGTACTTGCAGTTTTAATATTTGATGAAAATTTATTATTTAATGTTGTTCAAAGTGAAGTGGGATTATATTTTTTCCAAATGTGTTCTGCAGAGGCACCAGATGCAGTCACTCACAGCACGCTCCCCACTGCACGCCTCAGTCCTGCAGAACATAGCATTCGGCTTCAGATAATGCTGGGTTCAAACCTCACCTCTCCCACTTGCTCTCTGTCTGACCTTGGGCCAAATCCTGATCCTGTGTGAGTTGCATTTTCCTCATGTAAACTGAGCCTAATGAGTACCTAGCTCACTGCGAGAATGAAATGGAATCTTGCAAGAAAGGATGATGGCCCTGAGCACAGTGGTGAGACACACTGCATGCTCTCTAAAGACTCACTTCCTTTGGTAACTGGCTGTCCTGGACCATTTTGGTGGCAAGTTTGGATTCTGGAGTCCATATCCCAGCCACAAACTGGGTAACTTTTTGTGAAGGGATTGAAAGGTGCCTGTAATGTGTATAACTCAAATTATGGTAGCTACAAGGACTACCATGTTCTTAGTACATAACACTTCTCCATCAGAAAGTGGACATGGACCTCGGTTGAGGGTGGAAGAGCATAAGGTTTTCCAAAGTTGTTGAGGTTCAATTTCCACAAATAGCACTGTCAGATTGAAAAATAAGGACAACATTCACCCTTGACTGGAATCTACGCTTCAACTCCTAGTGATAGAAGCAGAGAGAGGGTCTCCCTGATGCCTGTAGCATCCTAACCAGCTCTCTTTTTTTGGGGGGTGAGGGTCAGGCTAAGCAGTAAATGCAAGGACCTTTTTCTGTGGCTTTGGCATGCAGAGGATGGAGGGACAGGGCTGAAACATCTGGAATTCTGTTGAACAATAAACTTCAGGAAAAGTTTATCCTTTTCCTTTCTTCCAGCAGTGTCCCTTTTATGTCCATGCATGGAGATTGCTTGTCCATTAGAGGATAATAATATTCCCAATGGAGGGATGTCTTTAGTGAGAAGATGAGAGGAAGCACTTGTATGGAGGCAGAGCGCTCATAAAGAATCAGCTGTTGCCATAACTGTCATTGTGATTGAGATCTGTGCATGGATGGCTGTGATGCTGGCAGAGAGCAATGTGCATCTAATGAAAATACAAATGAGAAAGGGTGAGAGTTCAGAAAAGAAAGGGTTTGCTTCCAATTTGAATATGGATGGCAAAGGTCTCGAGGAAAGGAAATTAAAAATGATTCTAAGAAGAGGTAGAATTTCAAATGACCCGTGAATGAAGGCAAGCATTTGGACACGTGATGAGGAGGAGAAGTTGGAAGAAACCAGTGTGAACGGAATGTTTTTGTGTGTGTGTGTGTGTGTGTGTGTGTGTGTGTGTGTGTCAGAAGCGTGGCTTAGCTAAGATGTAGATTTCATGAAGACGGAGTTGCAAGAATTAAAGTGGGGACCACAGATCATGGCTGAGTCACAGAGGGTCTCAAGGAAGGCCGGGAGTTACAGAATTTCAGTTCTGGGTCAGAGGTTCATAAACTTCTGTCTCCACACACCTGATGGGTGGCATTCATATCTCTCCACCTAGGGGAGGAGCCAGGGCTTTGCGTGATCCTATGTAATTTCATTCCTTTTTCTATTCAAGGGGACACATTTAATGGCAAAGGAGAGAGAATGACATTTTCGTAGGGATGGGTCCCATGTGGTTCATTGTAAACAAATTAATCATTTCCAAATTGTGGGATTCTAATGCTAATTTACAGCCAATCAAATGCCACTGGTTAAGATGATGATCTAAGGGGTCTGACTGCATGGGTTGGATTCCCAACTCCTCTCCTTACTACCTGGATGATGTTGGATGTATTAGTTTCTCTCTGAGTATTTGTCCTCATCTGCCAAATGGTGAGAAATACTCTGTCACTGGGCTGTTGGGAGGATTAAATGAGGTATTGCATGTGACATGCTTGGCATAGTGTGTGGGCTACAATGTGTTAGGTATTACGACTGTATACTACCTTACAGGGGGTGACAGCCATTGCTCTCAGCTGAAGGATTTTGGGCAGGATGATGATAAGATCAAAGGTGCAGAGTGGGTAAGCAGCCCAGACCAGACTGAGATGTGGGATCTGGAGCCAGCAGTGTTCAAATCCTGACCTTACTACTCACTGGCTGTGCAGCTCTGGACAAGTAGAAAAATCTCAAATTCTCAGTTTCCTTCCTTATGTAAAATGAATACAGTAATAATAGCACCTACTTCACAGACTGGGTTAGTGAAATGATGCCTGTGGAGCACCAGTCATACTCTCTGGGGAGTCTATTAGTGACCCATTGTGGTAGCAATTACCACACATGTTACAGCTTAAAATAACACACAGTTGCTATCTCACAGTTTCAGTGGAAACCATCTCTCTAGGTCCTCTGCAAGGCTGCAACCAGGGTGTCAGCCTGGGCTGGGTATCATCTGAACACTTGACTGAGGAAAGACACACTTTCAAATTCACCTGGTTGTGGCAGAATTTAGTTTTTGCCGCTGTCAGCTGGACAGCACCCTGCGCTCTCCACTAGTGGTGGAATGGAGACCACCCTCAAGGCCTTGATACATGGACCTCTCCTGTATGACCTCATGCTTTATCAAAGTCATCAGTAAAGGAGAGTCTCCTCCAATGTGGGCCTTGCCATCTTACATAAGGTAATGGCATTTGTGTAGTCATGTCCTTCTGTCCTCTTTGCCATATTCTGTTGGTTAAAAGCAGTTCCCAGATCTTGCCTGCACTTGGAGATGGTGTGCAGACACTGGCTAGAAACTATGATTTAGTCAGACTTAGAACTGGTTTTTAGGGAAGACTCCTGTTGAACAATCTCTCACCCATGAGCATCTCTGATTGTTTTAATGAGCCACCTATTTTCTTGACAGTAAAGCCTAAATGTTTAGTATCTGAGCTGTACATCTAACTTTTCTGAGCTTGCAATCAATTAGAGATAATCCCTAAAGTTAAAGTGGTCCCAATGCCTCATTTCTCCCTATATTAATGGTTTTTGCAGCAACTGTGCAATTCTTTCCTCCAAAATGTCAGAGCCCATCTCTCTGCCCTTGACCATGGGTCTGTCCATTAATTTTCTTTGGCAAGTGGAATGTTAGTGGACATGGTACAAGCAGAGTTCTGAATATGCTTATGTGGTTTGACTGGCCCTCTGACATTTCAACCATGAAAATAACACATCTGGGCTGGCCTGCTGGTCGAGGAGGAAGGGAAAAGACAGGTGGACAGAATCAAACTGCACCCATCCATTCTGGTATTGTCGGGGGAGAGCTCCACTGAGGTCAGTAAAGTCACCAGGCAGAGCCACGATCCACTCAAATATAAGAATAAAAGATTAGTAGTTTGTTATGTGGAGTCACTGTGGCTGCAGTCAACTGGCCTGAGTGGTAAGGAGACACAAATGGGAATGCCACAGCTTATTCTTCCGCTCACTCCACTAACAGGATTCAATGTGTGCTCTGTGGGAGGACTGGCGTCTTGAGTAAGATCAGTCATGACTAAGCCAAAACACAGTCCCTAACCTCCTGCTGAATCACCACCACCCAAATTTCAATTCCCCACAAACATGGAGAAGACCAATCTTAAGTAAGATCCTTGCATGCCATCCCACACTTACTCTCTGTGGCTGTTTAGTTAGGCATTTTTGATCGCAATGAAAGAAACTCAATCAAATTGACATAAGCACAAAGGAAAAGGGATTTACAGACTCGTGTGGCTGAAAAGGCTAACTCAAGGCTCAGCTGCAATCAGGACCATGAGGACTCAGCCAAGTCCACATGACACCCCTGCTCCTGGGCTGTTCCCTGTGCTCAGCCTGACTCAGATTTCAGGGGGCCTTTTGGCAGGACATTTCCACTGTGGTCTTGTCACTGGGAAGATGAGCTACCTGCTCATCTTAGAACTAATCACACGGGCGAATGGCAATGCCTGGCATGTGTGTATCCCTAAAGCCTGGGAAGGGTGGGGCCAAACCACTGAACCACACTGCCTAAAAGGTGGGTCTCCAAAATGGAAGAAAAAAATTGGGGGTGCTGTTATTATTAATAGAAGAAAATGGAGTTAGAGATGCAAGACCAATACAAGTTCACCGGAGTGGAACGTATTGCACATTTAATTATGCAAAGTTAGTTATGTATTTTCCTTTAGTGTATTCATCTCTCCCAGCAGACTGCAGGCCCTGAGGAAGGTAGACTGTGCATCTATTTTGCTCAGCTCTAAATATCCAGTGTCTTATACCGGCTGATACTTAATAGGAGGCCAATAAATATTTCTTGAATGCATAAATGAAGCTTATGGTCTGCTGGGAGAAGATTAAGGTAAAACATGGTCAAACTCAATGAGCTAAGTCAGATTTTAGGTGGCAAGAAAGGCAGAAAATTATGTTTATAGTATTAAAGAGTATACTAGAATGGGCTTTATATATGAGCATTTAAGGGTCTATAAACTTTGATAAAAAACATAGCAGCAACAAAAAGCATTCTCCTCCGTATCTCCCTTTTCATCTCGGTATTTCAGCTTGTGGGACCCACAAATGAATGTTCTGAGACTACGGGGATGTGTGTGTGTGCCCTGTGCCCCCTCCCAGGCACAGGGAGACGAGTGGTGTGAAGGACAGTGTGCACCCACCTGGAGAATAGCTGAGCTCATTTTTCATCTGGTCCTTCCAGCCCACTCTTGTTTATTATGTCTGATGTGATGAGCCGACATGTTCCGTCTGTAGAGTGGGCAGCCACTGGAAATAGCACAAAGGCTGGACTGGCAGGAGTCCTGAGAGCTGGTGGCTCCCAGGGCACGGAGGAGCTGAGCTTGGGAGGGAAAGGCTGCCATTTGCTTTGGGAAGATTTTGACAAGTGAGAATCTGGGTTCTCTTGTCCACAGGAAGGGGAGGGAAGAGATACTTTGAAAATCAGAGTACCTCAGCAGCTCATCAACAAAAGGAACGAAAAAATGACACAAAGTGCTATCTTCCCATGTCTGCTTCTGTCACTTTCTTCATAGAATCAAACCAGACCCAGGGCAGCAGACAAGCCAAACTTTAAATAGATTTACTAGAAAATTCATTCTCCAAATAGAAATTATATAGACTCTATGCTCTTAAAAATAATATTCTGTCTTCAAAATAGCTCCCCACTTGGAGATGTGCAATATCACGTGGCACAAAACCCTCAGCAGTATCAGGGAGCTGCCACACTGACCTCCACTTCAGCAGGTGGTAAGGGTGCATTAAAGGGACAGGTTCTGCCACCCAGGCTGGGTAGCTCAGTGGGTTAGAGTGTTGGCTGGCTATGCCAAAGTTGCAGGCATATACAAGAATTAACCAACAAATGCAAAAATAGGTGGAACAACAAATTGAGTTTCTCCCGCTCTCAAAAAATCAATAAAAATAAAACAAACAAACAAACAAACAAACAAAAGGGCAGGTTCTGGAGCTGGAGTTGAACCCAACTTTCCCTCTTACTCCATGAATGATCCTGGCCAGCTACTTAATCTCTTTTGCCTCAGTTTTCTCATCTGCAAAATTGTAATAATAGTAACAACACATATATCATAGAATCATCAAAAGGATTAAATAAGTTAATAAAATAAAGCCCTTCATCTTTTTCTTTTTATTGAGAGGGGGGAAGAGGAAGAAGGAGAAAAGAGAGAGAGAGAGAGAGAGAGAGAGAGAGAGAGAGAGAGAGAGAGAATTTTCATTGTGCAGCTGATACTGCCAGAGATTCTAATGAATGCATTTCTGCCAGGAATAAGTGTGTAATGGGAGAAGTTCATCGCCTTTACTTTCAGTCCATTTTATTATGTTCAAGTATCTCATACAATCATTCTAGGATGTAATGATTTATATACTTCATACAGTATGACCTTTAATGTAAACTGGAACTCTGTCGGGGGCTCCATCCAAGGAAGAGCTACTTATTCCAACACTGGAGGGAAGATCTACATTGGGCTTGGTGAGAGATGTTCTTTATATGTGGGGGATCATGTCATTTTTCATCTAAGTCAAGACACTTGAAAGTGAAAGAGGAGACTTTTAATTATTAAAGATCAAAGTCTCTCCCCAAAGCAGGTCTGCAGCAGCCAGCTAGTCCAATACTTAGTAAAGGATCCATATCTTAATTAGAAGGAAAATTCTTGCTTTATCATGAACATGTGGGCATGCTGCCCCAGCACCTTTGCATCTGCTGTCTTTCCTGTCTGTAACATTCTTCCATCTGTTACCAAGATGACTTGCTTCCTCATCCATGTCAGAACTTGTCTCTGTAGCTTTTCCTGGCCACCTGTAACCTCTGCAATGCCAGGTACTCACTGTGGTCTCTACAGAGAGGGTAACCTGAGGCAGGCTGAGATCCAGCCCTCGCTCTGCCTTGCACACACTCCTGGAGAGGGTGGGAGAGGGAAGGACATCTTTTTCTAATCAACCCACCCAGAGGGACTCCTTCTCATGTTTCTAAGGTGCAAAGGTGCTGGCTGTACCTGGTGGCCTCCCTACACGTTGACATGCTATCCTTGCTACTTGCATGTTAGCTTTCCTTGTAGAGCAGAGTGCAAGCTTCAGGATGGCGGAGATTTTTGTCTGTTGTTCACTACTAAATTGTTAGCATTATATCTGACACACAGTAGGTGCTCCAGAAATACTGTTCAAATGAATGCATGCATGCGTTTACATAAAAAAAAGCAACAGGAACCAAGCTCATCTTTAGCTTTTGGGATTACGTTCTTTCTTCGGTTCCTTGTGGTTTGTAGTGTAGCTGCTCAACCCTCGAGCTCAGTCACCTGGATCCTGGGAGTTACCTGCAGCATCACATGTTTCTTGTCCTGCCGCAGTTTCCTTTAGAGATGTGAAAATGAGCTGCTGCTTTTTTTCCCAGTTCTTCTTTTGAGGCCTCTCTTTTCCCAAATCAGATGTAATGGAAGCCCCAATAATGGATGTAAATATCACTGGGCTATAAGATGAAGGCATAAGCAACGCAAAGCTCCACACCTTCGTTTCACTGAGATAAACCTGAACCGCCATCTCAGTGCCTCGCACAGGAAATCCTTTCTTCTTTGGGGCTCCCTGGGTGCCCCCTCTTAGAGATGAGTTTGCCAGAAACATCACAGCTTGAGAATAAATATCTCCCAAGCAGTTTTTGGTGTCTGGGTTGGTAAAGTTTTCCAAATCTGAGGTACTCTTAAAAAAAAAAAAAAAAAAAAAAAACCACCCCAAGTCTTTGCAACATTTTCAGCTTGGCATTAACTTTCTGAGTGCATGCTTGTAGCAACGCACATGTCAAAATGCCCACTGGTGTTGGGAGGTGGGTGCCCCTTTAACCGTTGAAACTGAAGTTCTGTGCCAGGCCAGAACAGTGCTACCAACATGGAAAGGTAATTCCCTCCTCTGCCACCACCTAGTTTCCTCCCAGTGAAAAAAGGCGCAATTCTCCAGCCTAGCCGGCTGGACAGCTCCGGCTCCCCACCAAGCCAGCTCTGGAGTCCGAGTGGCCTAAATCCCTAAACTGATTGCTTCGGTGTCTTTTAAGGTTTGGGCACTAATTTAATTGACTGCTGTGTGCAACCCCTGGGAAGCGGGTGAGAAATCCATTCAAATCTTCACAGTTAAATAAAATCCTGCAGCAAATTACTGGCAGCCCAGGGGTTTGCAAAGCCGAGACCATCAGAAAAGACCTCGGTCCAGGGCCTGCCCCACCTCTCCCTGACAGAACGAGCACATTTTAGCTTCCCCGGTGGGGAGGCCAGTTATCAGGGTCGGCCATAAAGCTCTCACGGTGGCTTTCCCATGTTTTATTTATCTGATCTGTGGTCAGATCTGTGCTGCTCGCGTGCGGCTGCCTTTCTGGGGCTCCGTCGATGCCATCGATTTCACGTTAAATGCAAAGACTGCACCGCCCGGCCTTAATTGTGGACCTCATCGCCGGGGGGCTGGCTCTTGGAGGCTAGCAGTTCTGTTTTTCTGCCGATAAGTCCCCTTTTCCTGATGAACATCGGCTGGGTTGGACCTGCCTTTGTTAGCGAGGGAGAAAGTGCATCGAGCAGGTGACTGAGGGAGGCATTTCTGCGAGGTTATTGTTAGATTACATCTCAATAAAGGTGTTAACGAAAAGGTTAATCTGAAGGGCCCCGGGGAATCATTTGAAAAGGATGTATCCGTGTTAAAGGTTGTTATATAAAACCACCCGTCTGAAGGGCAAAGGTGTCCTATGCAGTTAAAGTTAATAGAGACCCCCTTCCCACTTCCCTCATAATTTACCAATCTGTTGCTTTTGGGGGCTCTATTCACTCCCTGGCTTACTGATTCATTAATCGAAATTAGCCAGAACTGGGTGAGCTTAAATGCGGCTTTGACACTTGTTAGACCTGCATCAGATCTTCTCAAGTGCATTCTTCTTGGTCATGGGGAGTGACAGTAACCATGTCCCAGACTTTGCCAGGCCTCACTGCATAAGGCACACAGGGTTAGGGTGAGGCCTGGCTCACGGGGAGGACAGAATCAATGTCGTCACTCATGTCAGCGGTAAGGGGCAAGTTCCTGTGCTGCTTCCATTCTCAGGGAGCCGTGCTCTGATCAAGAGAATTCTAGGCAGAGGGTATGCTATCGGGGAGAGGGGAGAAGGTTGGGATGGCAGGGGTGCAGGAGGGAGGGTGCCCAACCGTAGATGGAGTCTGAAAGGGAGGTTGGGGTCAGGCAGCGAGGGCCATGTGTGGAGTGAGGAGTGGGGTTGTATTCTGCAGCACCCTCGGCCCAGCGGGGAGGAGCCAGCTCTGTCCTCAGAAGGTGACACAGGCAGCCAGGTGACTGGAGAGAGTCAGGGTTGCCAGCGGTGGGCAGATTGCCTCTGCAAAGGGTCAGGCAATCAATGTATTGGGTTTTGTGGGCCACCTGGTCTCCTCAGCTAGTCCCCATGCCACTGCAGTGCACATGAAGCCATGGACAATGACAAGGGACAGGTGTGCCAGTTCTGATATGGTTCATTGGCAAACACAGGCCATGGGCTGGATCTGGTCAGCACCCTGGTGTTCTGATAGAATATGAAAGTATGTAATTCATTATAATGACTCTAGTGGTCTAAAATACACAGGAACAGGGACCAAAGATTTGAAGTTGTTCTTTATTCTTCACTTTTATCAAAGATGCACTTCTAAACTAACTCTTGGAACCTCTCTTCTCTGAATGAAATAACATCTGCAGGGCTGACTTTTGACAGAATTGCCAAAAATTGAAACCATCTCTGTTCCCTTTCTTTCTCTGTTCTTTCCCTCCGGATTCCTAGGTGTTTGGTGCTCTCAAATTTCCCCCAACTTGGGGTAGCTGAGTTACTTAGAGTAGAGGGTCATGAATTTCCACATAGGAGGGACTTAGGAGGAAGAGTCACTTCACAAAGAGCCTGAGTGTCCTGGCTGGTGTGGATCAATTGATTGGTTGTCATCCTGTGCACCAAGAGATTGCTGATTCCATTCCTGGTCAGGGCACTTGCCTGGGTTTCAGGTTTTATCCACGGCAGGGGGAGTGTAGGAAGCAGCTGGCTGATGTTATACTCTCACATCTATGTTTCTCTCTTCTCCCTTCCTCTCTCTCTCTAAAAATCAATAAACTATTCTTTTTTTAAAAAAAGACCTGAAGTGACTTGTCCAGAAGCTGTACTCATATAGCAAGCACATAATTTTATTTATATTATAACTTTGAAGATGCTTTAAAGGGCCAGTGGAGAAGCTTCTGAAAGTCAACTGTCACCTGCTAAAGGGACATGAATGATCTGGCTGTATCAAGGAGTGTGAAGGAGCTGAGATTTCCCCCCATTTGCAAGCTAACCAGTGACCTGCCACAGTTTTACAGATGATGTGGATGACACACGATTCCTGGGTTAGAGGCACAGGAAGGTTTTACTATGCATAGCAATGGCAGAAACCAGAGCATCAGCACCTGTCTGGACTCTCTGAGCTCGAATTCCCACAGGGTTACACACACAGGGGCCACTGGTGTCTGCAGGTTTGTGAGTTGTTACCAGGAGGAACTCCAGATTTAAAAAACACTAATCTATAATAATAAAAGCATACTATGCTAATTAGACTGGATGTCCTTTCAGATGTCCTTCCTGATGAAGTTGGAGCTGCGAGGGAAGCCTGGGACCTGGGTGCCTGTCAATAGCCAGAGGGAAGCCCAGGTCCCGGGTACCATAGGGCGGTTGGTGCCAGCAGCTGGGGTAAGGAAGGCCTACTTTTGCACAAATTTTGTGCATCAGGCCTCTAGTCTTTTATAATGGGCAATATCTCCCCTTTGCCCAAAAGGGAGACAGTAGCTTTATTATTGTAGTTTGAACCATAAACAAATCTGTCCAGTGTTCTGTAAGGACACACCATCTCTGTCTTGCAAGACTGTTTGCTACACAAAATGCTTGAGAGAATCGCCTGCTACAAGGCAGCCAGTGGCCCTGCTCACAAGACATGAAGACATGCAAGAGTTGCTCCACAACAGGGTTTATATTTTGCATTTCAATTACGATCAAACAGGAAGCTGAGAGGACTGCCATGTTGCTGGGAGGGTGAAACTTTCTTCAGCAATGAGCAAGTAGGCAAGTGCTTCTTCGAAGAACAGCAAGACCCCTGGAGCCCTGGCTCACTTTGTCTGCTTTGACCTCTAGCTGACTGTCCAGAGTCTGTCTGCTTGCTTCGGTGGTTAGAATGATTTCTATCTTGTGAAGGGCTGTTTTCACACATCTAAAGTTTGAAGAGAGACCTTCATTGTAAACACACTTGATAAATGATCCGAAAACATGCCCAAGAGTTTCAAGTGAGGATGAATCACTTTTGAGGAATGCTTCTGTAAAACGTTGCAGGAAGATAGCTTTTCTTTTCAGATCCGGTGTTAAGCCATCTGAGTTACTGTGAGTCACTGGGACCTTTGATTGGTAGTGAAGTAGTCATGTTGTCAGGGGCCCGGAACAAATCCTAATTTCTGGGTGAGTATGAAAGATACAGCTCAGTGAATATGGAAAGCTAAGATTCTCTTCTAGTCAAGAGGTTCTCTCTTGATATTGCAATAACTATGTATGGTACCAGGCAGGTGCTTGAGATAGCAGAGGGAGTACTTTGTAGGGTATATGATTGTCTGACCACTAAGCTGTACCTCTGAAACTAGTACAAAACAGGATTGAATGTAAACTGTATTTAAAAAATGAAAAATAAATTAAAATAAAAGAAGTAGAATCTAATGTACCAGTGAAAAATGTGAGGTGTAGTAAAGGCAAACTGATCAGGAGGTGCTTGCTATTGAATAAGTAGTTTGTTACTCAAGGATCCCAGAGGAGGGGTCTGGGGCTGGGGCTGGGGCTATTCAGCTCAGAAGGGGAGCTGTGGTCAGATCCACTACTGTGGTTTCTGAGGGAAGAAACAGGTCAGGCAGGATGGACAGGTTAGGCTAGTCTGAATACTTACAGCAGCATCAGGAGGTCTGGTCTGGAGTGATTAGAGTGGACAGTAGGGGCCTGCAGTGTGAGAACATGAGGAGGGAGACGGCTGGCTTGCATTTGAAAAGTACCCAGTGGGTGAGTGATAATGAAGGAAGCTGCAGGCCAAGGCAGGTGACTCAGGCATAGAGGAGGGTTGTCCAGAACATGGTGTGTTCATACATTTGCAAGTAGAGCAGATGTTAAAGTGCCAAGTTTACAGAAGCTAGAATGGTGGTTAACACAACTCATCTAAGAGCTTGTGTAGTAAGATGAAAGAGGGGGGTGGGTGTAGAATGGGAAAGCAAAAATGCAGAAGACAAAGTCATGGGCTTGGCTTTCTACTTCCTTTTAGTTTGTTGTATTTATTTATTTATTTATTTATTTATTTATTTATTTATTTCAAGGACTGTGTCTCCATTTTCCTAGAGGCAGGACCTGTCAGTCCTGTTCCATTAGATGGCTTTGGGCAATAAGGAAACATGTCATCAAATAACATCAAATTACAGAAGATGACTTACTTTTTAAAAAATCATCACCCAAAGACATGTTTCCATTGATTTTAGAGAGAGATGAAAGGAGAGGAAGAGAAAGAGAGAAACATCTATGTGAGAGAGAAACATTGATTGGTTACTGTAAGGTTTGAGGAGCAGGAAAGTGACCACCAAGGAGTTTTAAAGTAAAGTTTATTTCCCAGTAATGAGCGGGACTCATTATGGAGGTAGAGAAATCAGAATTGAAGGAGTTGGGAGAGGGGATGGACCCAGCCGGGCTGCCACCTGGACATGGAGGATCAGCAGCACATGGCTGGTCTGGGTTCTTTTTAAGGGGAGGAACAGGAGAGGGTTGGACCCAGGGCAGAACAGGAAGGGGTGGGCTCCAGATCACTTTGGCAGGCGCTGATTGATGGCTCAATGTCTTGGAGATGTCTCTGTGACAGATGCCAGTAATGTCATAACTCCACCCACCAGTTGGGAGGAGGGAGAACCTTATAGTTACCTCCTATACATATCTGGACTGGGGATTGAACTTGAAACCTGGGAATGTGCCCTGATGGGGAATTGAACCAACCTTTCGGTACTCCAATCAACTGAGCCATATGAGGGAGGTCAAAAGATTACTTACTTTAAAACTTATTCCTAGCTTTCTAATTGCTCCAAGTAGAAAGTCTCAGTTTGGTGCTATTTTGCCATTAACAGCTCTTTAACTCTTGCTACTTTCATTTGAACAAAAAATGGATCTTGGCCTTAGCCGCTGTGACAGGCATATCAACCCCGATCTTGGTGATAAACAACAGGAATCACTGGAGAAAATAAATTGGATAGCTCTCAGAAGGTGAGAGGGCAAGGCCAGAAAACGTTAATTACTAACAGGATGCTGGCTTGGACCCCAAACAGAGCACCTTCAATTGGGACTTTGGAAGTCAAGACCTTATGGTTTGTAGTTTCCTTCAAAGGGAGGATTTTCAGAGGCTGGGTATACAAAAAATGACAAATGTTTACCACAATACCTGGTAGTCAACTAAGTTTAATGCCTTTCCCCCTAAGGACGCTTGATTTACAAAGAGATAAGAAATTAGTAACAGTATATAGGTCCTAGATTGTTATGGATGAATATGAAGTGGTACCCAGCTAGGTATGGTAAGAATCATAAATGTAAGGACATAAATGTCCCAAACGTCTGTAATTCAGCATCACAAGGAACTGAGAACAGACACTCCAGAAGCCCCCAGGTTTCAGATGAGTTTTTTAGCTTGAGGGTTTTTTTTTTTTTTTTTTTTTACAAACACCAGGCTCTCAATTTGGACATGGCTCCTGGATTCTCAATAATCTACTGGGCATTTTCAACTGCACACACTGCTATTACCCTAAACTTAGCAGATGCAGCAAAAATTCATTATTTATCCCTCATACCTGTATCTCTTCCTGACATCTCAGACATATACTCAGTCTGCAACCTTGGAGAATTTTTGATTCACTCATCTCCATCACCTCCTAACTGTGTCCAGTCACTACATTTACTGAATCCACACTGATGGGTGTTTTCTATCATCCCTTTTCTTCCCATGATTCCCATCATTTTCTAGGCTTTGACCAGCTCTTGTCCTCTAGCTCTGTTTTCACATTTCTCCAGTGTTCATCTTCAGTTTGGTCCCATGTGTCTCTCATCTCTTCATCATCACTAGCACCAAGAAAATGCTTCAGTGAAATTTAGTCCCTTCTGTAACTTCCAGCAGTTCCACAGGCCTGAAAGAGGGAGTGACCTCAGCCACAAAGGTGTGCTTGCGATGCAGATTCAGCTGAATCCCAGCTCTCTTCTACAACCCTCCAAGTGGCCACTCTCTTGGTTCTTTTGGACAGAAATTTTGGAGCCATCCTTACACCTTATTACCTTTGAGCACACCAAAACTTAGGGCTTTCTTCTTCTGTCCAAAGTCTCCCTCTTGATATAGACCCTTGTCAATCACATGAAGGTCTAGTATGAAAAGAACATTGGCAGTGAACTCAAAACGGATAAGAAGCATTTAAATTTGGCTCCCTCATACATTTGTTCCTGCAGAGTATTTTTAAGACAGAAAAATCTGAGTGCTAAGCATTTGCATTCCTCACTTGTTTATTTCCCCCCATCCCTTCCAAGTTAATTTGCATTAGGATACATCTGTTAAGCAAACATGCCTAAGGGCTTGGACCAGTTACAGCCTTTGGTAAACAAGGTGGGGAAGGTGAGGAACATCTGTTTGCCTCAGGCTGGTAAGATTTCTGAGTGGCCCAGCTGTCTTGCAAAGTCCCCACTTGCCCCCACTATGGAAAGATGCTAATAATCCAAAAATGACTAGTCCTGGCAAGGCCTAGACAGGGCAGGAGAAACTTTAAGACAAAGGGCAGGGATGGCAGCAGCTTGTTTCTCAGGAAAAGGTTTCCCTCTTGTCTCCAGCATCAAGAAAATACAGGTGAGTCAGGGACTTGGTTGGCAAGGGGAGGAGCAGGAGCCATGGACTTGAAATTTTGGAAACCTATAAGTTCACAGTGACAGTGTCTCATTCCAATTCTTAGTAGAGCTGGAAAATTGCCGGAACTCCTTGGTATGGGTGACACTAGAGAGATAATAAAACGTCTTGCTATTTGGCAGGCCAACAGGCCCTTTATTTTTTACATTACTCCAGGATCATAAGGCCATAGCTCTAGGTGGTTTTGAGTAGTTTTAACTGATCTCATCTGTCTTAGGTTGGTATAAATTCAACCTCCTCCATAAAACTGTTTCTGAATATCCCAAAGCTCATCATTTCTCACTTCCCAATTTCTGTAACTTTCCCCTTTTTATTCATAAGTAATCCATTTGTTTGGCCTGCCCCACCAGAAATCATCTGGTCAACTCAATATGAGCAAGAGCATACATTTTAATGCTTGAATTGAATGCTCAATTATCTGCTGGCTTATACTGTTAATTGTATCTTTTCACTGTGTTGATTCTGTCTCTTCAAATAGAGAATACTGTACTTAAGGTCAGATTATGGGGTTTAATTCTATGACCTATGTAAAGTGCATCTGTCTACTCCCCCATCAAAGTGTTGGACACACAGTACAGAACACCATCAAGGTGTTTCCAATGGATTTATCCTGCAAATAACTGTTTGTATCTCAACTATGTGTCAGGCCTTGAATTTAGAAATGGGTCTGGGCCAAAAGAAGACAGAGAATATTCCTGCTCTCAAGGAGCAGTTAATGAGCAAATGAACCCATGGATCATGTAATTGAAGTTTGTAACAGGTGCTAGCAAAGAATGAAGTGGGTAGTCAAGGAAGGCTGTGCGGAGGGGATAGTGAAGCCAAGATCCAAAGGACAAAAGGAACCAGGGAGGCAAAAATAATCAGGAAAAGAAAATGTGGTGGGAAAGAGGTTGCTTTCTAGAATATTCTAGAAGGTTCATGTTTTAAAGCAAGCTGAAAATGGGGAGGGGAAGTCGAGGTGTGGGAGTTACACATCCCCTAGTGCTGCCAACTATGCTGAGAAGCTGGGTATAACCTAATGTACAATAGTAGAAAACCATTGATGGGATTAAACAGGGGAGTGACTTTGTGAAAAATAGGGGAGCAATGATGAGATGGGGGGCTAGTGAGGAAGGTCCTGCCACAGACCAGGTGAGAGGTGTTGGTGGCTCATATCAGGTTGGTGTTAATGCAGATGCAGAAAAGCTGATGGACTTGGGAGGTATGTTGGAAGTCAAACCAATAGAGCCTGTGATCATGCAGAATGGGTGGTTGACAACATGGATCCAGAGATGATTCCAGAACCGCTACCTTTGGATGCTGAGGTCATTACTAAGGTGGGGGAAACTGCAAGAGAGACTTACAAGAGAAAAATCAGTTTCATTTGGGACTTGGTAGGTTTGAAATGGGTATGAGTCATCAAAATTAAAGATGTCAAAGGGGCTGTTGGTTATATGAACCTCAAGCTAAGGAAAAGGAGATCTGGATGAAATAAATAAATCTGTGCAGCCAAAAGGCGATGTCTAAAGCCACAAGAATGGATCAAGTCAGCCAAGGGGATAGAATAAACTGCCATGTGAGCAGGAAGCTACTTGAAATGTCTGCAAACTGGTCCATGTACGTTGGGCTCCAGGGTTTATGAGAGCTGAGGCTCACATGATACATGGTGGGAATCCCAAGACAGACCTTCTGGGGCAGAGGCAGCAAAAGCATACTATCAATAGTTGGGGTCAGCTGAGGGAACCTACAATTGTCCACATGAGGTGGATCCGACACCATCATATTTTGAATGCATTGTTCTATCTCATTGGAATATTTCACCATCATTATCACACTTCAAAGACTGCATGCAGACTGTGGATTTAAAGTGGGTTAAGGTATTAGTTGAAAAACAACAGAACTCATCAGTGTCATTGTAATATATTTATTTTAATAGAAAAGAGGGTTGATGATAATTTACCAACAATATGCAACAATTGGGCCAAACCTATTTTTCATGTGGCAGTTCATTCCACAGAGTGATGATATTTTGAGGAAAGATAATTACACTGCATATATGGGACATAGCCAGTGAAAACTGAAAAAAAAAAAATTAAAGCAAAAAAATAGAATTAATTGGCTTGTTTCTTACCCTTTTGTTATATATCTTGGAAAGTGGCTAAGTGTGTCTTTTTCCTATTTTCCTGTTTATTTTAGCACCGTGTAGATTAAGCAGGTTACTTTTAGCTTGAAGCAATCTGAGGTTACTTTCAATTGCCTCAAGTGTTTCCTTAGCGTCAATTTTTAATTGTATAAGTAATTCATGACCAAATTTTCATTGTACAAAGTTAAAACATAGTAGCAATGGCTAGTTTCTTTTTTAATCCTTGCACTCAATCCAGTAATTGTACCCTGGCTTGTGTGTGTGTTCCTGAAAGCCCCTTTAAGGGACATTTCCACATGTATTCTTTGGCTCAAAGAGAAGTCTATTCTTTGGAAATATCTACTTCTTAAGTCTTAGACACATAAAATTGTTATTTTTTTTCTGCTTGAAGGTATGTCTTACAGATCTTGGTGTGTCAGGACATACTGAGCTGGATAACTTTTTAAATTGCTGATGGAATTCTGTATTGAGGAGACATACTCTGCTCCACCATGCCTCCCTCCGTGCAGCTCTTGAGGTTGTTTCTGATTTTTTGCTAATGCAAATGGGCTGCCTGGAACCTCCCTGGCATGTCTCATGTGTGTTTCATAAAGTCCTCCAAGAAGAACTGTCCAGTCAATATTTTTTCTTGGAAGAGTTTGGTTGGTGCTCACACATTCAAATTTACCAAGCATTTGTGAGACCCTCCTTTGTTCCAGGCTCAGTGTTAGATGCATTTGTATCCATCGTCTCATTTAACCTCCCAGGAACTAGTGAGGAGCCTGATATCATGCTTGTGTGAGGGGTGAGGGACAAGAGATTCCAAAAGGGGAAGCAGTCATCTCAAGGGCACACGGTGAGTAAATGGTTGGGCAGTGCTTGAAGCCAGGTGACCAGAATTGACTGACTGTGTCATGGCACCTCCAGGCACAGTCCTGTGGCACCCACTTGTAGTTAGGAAGAAGAAAGGACTTGGAAGCCATAGCTCCTAGATTCAGAATTTGATTCTTGCTCTTCTCTGAGGGGCTGGTATGGGTCTATGTCATGTCACGTAATCTCTTCCAGCTGTGGCTTCCTCCTCTGGAAAGGAGAGCTCCAAATAATTCATTGGTCAGAGGGTATGACTTAGCAAAGTACCTGTCCTCAATTGATTCAGTTCTCTCCCTGCAATGGCTAACCACCATCACCAGGACATACGGCCTCCATATCGCCAGGGGACTGACCCAAAGGCCCTTTGTTTTCTCTTACCCATCACTTCAGAATATACTGCTTTAAACATCTATTAGTTGAAAGAAGTGATCTAAATAAGGGACATTTGTTTTATTTTGAATCACATCAGAAACTAGAAAATGGATCTCCTTCTACAGACCTTTGATTATTTGGAAAATAAACATGATTTGAAAATTAGGGTGACTCTTCGAACTTTTAATAGTATAAGAAGTAGTTTTTAAGCATCTTCCATGTATCACAAAGTAAGTTAAAGCTTTCCTTAAAGTACCAGAACTCTTTAGGTTGCAAGTTCCAAAAGCCTTACTGAAACTTTCATGAGCAAAAAATGGCAATTTGTTGGCTCATGAAACATATTGTTCCAGTACATCTAGCTTCAGGAATGTTTGGATCCAGGAGCTAAAACAGTGTCATAGGGATCCAATTCCTCTCCCTTCAGGGTTTTCATCTGTGGTTTCTTGTTGGCTTCCTTTTTAGGTAAGTTTACCTCTTGTGGCTGCCATCTGTATTTGAACTGATGTCCTATTACTTCGGTAATTTAAACTGAGTAAAAGAAAATAAGTTAAGTTGGGCCCTATTTGGCCTGACTGGCCTGAATTTGGAAATGTTCCCATTCTTAATTGATTAACAGTAGCCAGGAGATGAATTGTTTTTACTGGCCAAGCCCAGGTCAAATGTCCATCTTTAAAGCCAGAGATGGAGAGACAGTCCCTATTTAAGTCATGTGGACTGCAAGAATAAGAGAAAAAGCAGGGCACATGGGAATGGCTGTTGGATTGGCAAGAAATCCTGGATGCCTCATGCACATGAAGTATCACATTCAGTCCTCACAATGATTTTGCGGAGAACTGATAATCCTTGGTGAAATGAAGAGTAGTTAACTCTCCTCCTTAAAGGTCACCCAGCTAATGATGGGAGAAGCTGGGTCTTGAGTTTGGATTTTACTGTATTCTTAACCATTATACTTAGGTGCCCTACTCTAGCATCCTCATTCTACCCTCCTTCCTCAGCTTCCCCCACCTCCAGTACGGAGGCTGATTCCTGCTAGAAACTACTCATCAAATCACATTAGCATCGCTTCTGCCTGGTCTCTCTGTCTATCACACTCTGCAATGCAACAGAGGCTGGTTGGCTCACAGTCACATTAAGGGAAATCTTTACTAAACTGATCTATGGACTATTGGTCTTCCCAGCTTCTCATCAAGTGGCTGGTGCTCAAGGATAAAGCAAGGGTTATACATCACAGGGAAGGTTCCCCTGACACATCTCCACCGCTGGAATATGAACACAGCGCTGTTTGCTTTGTTCAACAACACAATTAGTGAAAATCAAAACGTCTACAGAGGCGCTCACTGTAGTAAATTATTAGCTAATTAACCTTAATACTCCCTGCTCTGAATCACCAACTTACTTCTGCTCCGGAGCTGTGGAGAATATTTTTCAGGCATCCTAATATATGACTGCAGCACGGCCTGATGTGAGGCATCACCAAGTTTGAACACGTTGGGAGGGATTCAGGATGGAGCAAATTTCACAAGAGGGAGGGGAGGAAGAATGTTCAATTGAAAGAGAAACACAGACTTCTAACATAAGCCCTAAACCGATAAACTGGGGAGGAGAGGAATTCTTTTCAGCATTCTCAAACCCACACATTCTTTCTCCCAGCAAGTTTAAGTTCTTATCACGTTGAGCTTGGACTATTGCAATAAAGAGCATCTAAATGTACCAGATTAGTCTTCCTGAAGCACAGGACTTATAACAGCACTTAATTCATAGGTTTGCAGTGGCTCCATCTTGTGAGTAGACAACATCCAAGCACCTCATATAAGTTTTTGATTTTCCATCTAGCTTTCAAACCATTTCCACTGTTGGCTCAACCTGCACACCTACCTGGGCTTCTCCCCAGAGTTAGACTCCTTCTAAGGGCTGGGAAGCTGTGAAATGTTGATGGTGAAGAACAAAGGCTTAGATGGATAGCATGGATCTTACAGCCTCCTTCCTTATTGCTAACTAGAGGCCTGGTGCACAAAATTTGTGCAGGGGGGTGTCCCCTCAGGCCAGCTTGCACCCTCTCCAATTCAGAATGTATGACTGCCGGTTTAGGCCTGATTTCCAGGACCTAAAAACTGACAGTTAGACATCCCTCACATAATCTGGAACTACTGGCTCCTAACTGCTCACTTGCCTGCTGTCTGATCACTTCTAACTGCCCCCCCATCCCCCCTCTGGCCTGGTAACCCCTCACTGCCCCCACCACCCCGCTGCTGATCTGGTCACTCCTCACTGCCCCCTTGCCAGCCTTGTCACCCCATGCAACCTGCTGTTCAGTTGTATGATTACCCCTCTATAACCTCCATGCTGGCCTGGTCACACCATTAGCCTACTGTTTAGTCGTTTGGTTGTCCCTCACTAATCCCCTTGCCAGCCTGGTCACCCCACGCAGTCTGCTGTTCCATTGTTTGGTCATCCCTCACTAATCCCCCTGTAGGCCTGATTGCCCCATGCAGCTTGCTGTATAGTCATATGTAAGGTTGTTTCAGTCCTGACAGCCCCTGGTTTTTTGTATATTAGGATTTTGTCACCTTGGACATGTTATTCACCTCCCTCTGCTCAGTTGCCTCATCTATAAAGTGGGAATGCTAATAGACACACCCTCGGAAGCCTGTTGTAAAGATGGAGATAATGCATTAAAATACCTAAAAAATTCCTCAGTGCTTTCACATGTTAGCAAATCACCAATACTCACATTTTGATCTTGCCACTGTTTATCTTTTCATTATAACCACATGCCCTCAGGACCTGTGCAGGGTTGGGTGCTGGGATCCTGGGAGTGGATGCAGGGGAGGCCAAGAGATAGGGGTAGGAGCTGACGTGAGTCTGCGGGATGAGAGTGAGAGACACTTGATGAGAGCAGAGTCTGGGGAAGAATGAGTGAGCAGGAGGAATACTTGGAAAGGCTCCTAGGAGGCTGAGCACAGAGCCCTAGGGTTATTAAAGGGCCTTTGGTAGCAAGGCTGCTGTAATGGAGCTGAGCAGGACAGGCCTATGGGATCAGAACCCATTCAATGCTTTTTAATAAGTGATTTGAATAGTTTAAAAAAGACATATATTCTCCATACATTAAAACATTACATATGAAACTAAAGTCTTTTTTGATCCATTCTCCTCTGCCTTAGATGTCACTCTGCTCTGAATTTACTTTTGGACATTATCTGTTTATGTGTCTATGCATATTCAAAAAATTACATAAAATTAAAAATTGTGTTTATATATATGGCATCATGCCATTTATGTGTTCCTGAAACTTATTTTTTTCCCTGTTCAGTAATAGACCTGGGAGAACTAATAACATATGTGTATTGAGTTATTCCTTCTCTATGATCATATAGATCTATTATCTACCTCCCATTTCTTTCACTAGCTACACAGTATCCTATATTCTGGTCAAGCCCAGTTGATTTAGCCATTGCTTGACTAATGGCTATTAAGGTTGATCCATGTTCTTTTTGCATCTTAACATTGAAACCAATGGATCCATTTTGATTGCTACCAAATCCTTATATTTTTAAATTACTTTATTGATTAAGGTATCACTTATTTGTCATCACCCCCACCCCCCATTCCTATCTCAAACCCCTCCCCACACTTGCCCTCATCCCCCTGTTGTCCATGATCACTGGTTAGGCTCATATGCATGCACACAAGACGTTTGGTTGATCTCTCTCCCTTATCCCCACCCTCCCCTATCTTCCCTCTGAGGTCCAACAGTCTGATCAATGCTGTTCTTGTTCATTGGTCTATGTTGTTCATAATTTCCCCTAGGTGAGTGAGCTCATGTGATACTAGAAATACACTTATAAGAACCAAAAATGAGACAAGCAATAATGGTTATGCTGAGAGGCAAATGAAACAATCTATAGTGAGTTGTTTTCTGGGCCAACAGTTCTTTTGAGTCCCAATTTTTATGCCAAGCAGTTCCTTATGTGTACATGTCAGCAATGATATTTTAGTTCTGGATGGTGGGCAAATGGTAGTAGTGCAGGTCTGACCCTCTCTGGCTTGGTCCTGGGCAACCTGCACACACACACAGCTGCTGACTGCTACAATAGTATGGCAAGGCATCATCAGCATCTTCCATCTCTGGACTATTTCTCTTCTGTCTTCATGGCTGGAGCACTCCTGTCAATTCCTCTCTGTTTCAGAATTCACATGGTCTTGGAGTTGTTTTCTGAAAATATACAAACATATACTCGACCAAAAGTTAATAAAGAAACCTTTTCTATAAATTTGACTTGGGATCCTTTTTTATTTTTTGCCCAAATGATTTTTCTTTGGCTTGTTTTGACACCATGTATGTTTTACATGGGTGTCTTGCTGTTAGCATTACAAATGAAAGTTAATTTTCTAAAGTAAAAACTTTCTAGATGTAATTTACTTATAATATATTTTCCCTTACATGATATTCTTCTACTATCCCTCTTTTTTTATTTAAATATTAGGAGGCTTTTGGAAATTTTATAATGTAATCTGATAGCTTTCAAATTTTATTTTTTTTGCACTAAAATATGACTGCTTTAGGTTCATCATATGTTACTCAATTTTACCATGAGATAAATTACCAAATCTTTATTGATGAATGAGTACTTATTGAACACCTGTTATGTGCCAGGTACTAAGACAGCTTCTGGGAACATAGTACCCTGCCATCACCAACTCTACAGTCATAGGCAGTTGTCTTAGGGAGTGTTCTCAGGACAGGAGAGTGCTGTTGCCCTAACTTGGCACGGTTTTCAATGCCAGGAAGCAAAATTGCCCAAATCAGGTAGCTTCAGAATTATCCTTGAAAACCCCCTGAATTGTTTGTAAAGTGCAACTGATTCCTGGCTTATGGTGGTTCTGCTTTATAATTTGTTTGACTTTACAAGGTGTGAAAGCAATACATATTCAGTAGAAATCATACTTTGTATTTTGCACTTTCATGGGATACTGTCATGGGGTACCACATGTTTTGTGATGCTTGGCAGTGAGAGTAGTCAAGTAATCACCATGGTGAACAACCAACACTCCATGGTGGGCTCCAATCACCAGCATTATTAGGATATTGTATTTTGCGTTGTTGTATGCTATCCTGTCTATACATCAGCCCATCTGTGTCTTTTGCTTCTGGTGAGAAGAAGAGGAAGGAATTACTCTTGAGGTAGAATTCAAGATAATTTCCTGACTGTAGGGAATATAAGCATTCTGAGCACATTAAGGTGGGCTGGGCCGAGCTGTGATGGTCTGTAAGTTAGGTGTAGTAAGTACATTTTGGACTTTATATTTTCTTTTTTTTGTTTTGTTTTTTAAAATATATTTTATTTATTTTGTACAGAGAGGAAGGGAGAGAGATAGAGAGTTAGAAATGTTGATGAGAGAGAGTCATCGATCAGCTGCCCCTTGCACACCCCCTACTGGGGATATGCCCGCAACCAAGATACATGCCCTTGACCGGAATTGAACCCAAGACCTTTCAGTCCCCAAGCCGACGCTCTATCCATTGAGCCAAACCGGTTTCGGCTGGACTTTATATTTTCAACTTTATAAGGTCACAACCCCATCACTAGTTGAGCAGCCTGTGGAGAGTGTTCAAGGTTTTTACATGCAGTCCTCTGTGAGTAAGGAGAAGATAATTGGGAACTCTGAAATATTTCTCTTGCTTTCAAGAGTGCTTTTTTTTTTTTTTTTTTTTTTAAGTGCCAGGTCTCCATAACCTTAATACAGGTGTGTGTGTGTGTGTGTGTGTGTGTGTGTGTGTGTGTGTGTGAAATCATGAGATAACCTTGGTAGGCTTGGAGTGAGAGATGGTACATGGCTGGTTGTTAGGTTCTTGGATTAGCTATAACTTAGATTTATACACATAACATGATTCTAGTTTATAGAAAACTAGAAGCCTGATGCATGAAATTTATGCAAGACTAGACCTTCCTTTCCTGGCTGCTGGCACTGGCTTCCCTCTGGCACCCGAGACCCGGCATACTTCCTCTGGCTGCCTACAGGCATCCAGGTCCCAGGCTTCCCTTGTAGCCCAGCTTCATCCAGAAGGACATCCAGTTTAATTAGAATATTATGCTTTTATTATTATAGATGCTTACAGGAGTCATGGTGAAGTTCAGAAACTTAAAGGGCCACCCTTTTAGTCATGGGAACCAGTACCCAACTATTCCAAGTGATGCTTCTTGAAAACAGAGATTTTTAGTATTTCTTGGCTGTCAGTCTTTCAAAATTGGGACTTTATGTTTGTTGTTTCAAATAATAAAACTAATTTTCTGATGCCGAGGATACAGCTTTTTCTCATGTCAATTTTGTAGAAAGTGTTCTCTGACTTTGAAATAACTATAATTCATTCTACTGATAAAAAAATAAAAAGGTAAAAATTGGTTTCTTATTCCAGAATGGTTTGAGCTCAATTATTTTATCCTTTCTTAAGAAATCAATGATTAAAAAGAAAGACTTGTTCTTGTTTGAAGATGAATGGTGAAGAAGTCAGGACTCCTGTAAATAAATGATTTGTAGGGTCAGTCATTTGCACTTCAAGAGAAAACCGATCCTGGAAAATGTTTGGACCAGAGAGGTGTGTGTAATCCCAAAGAGAAGGTTCTGAGAATTTGAAGTGGAAGGCTGAAAGAGGAAGGGTGAATGATGACAACAGCATCGTGTCTGTGAAGTTGCCAGATGTCTCGAACAGGATGATTGGCATTGAATCACGTGGGGGCATTGAGTTTCAAGGTTGCTACACAAAGTTAGGCTCTTCTTGTCTGAGCCAACTCCCATTTCCTTTTGACTGTTACGTGCTTGTTGAGTACATGCAGAAGAGGTGTGGTGTGCAAACTTCTAGACGGAATAAAATTGACATGATTGCCATGAGGGCATGGTCAACCAGGGAAGTTACTTCTGGGTATATGAGGCTTCCCCAGCCTTTAGAGGTTGGCAAGCCAGTACAGAGTGACTTCTTGATGAAAACCAGCCAGACACGTCTTTGTGAGCTCCACAGGGAGGATAGGCTTGCCCAGAGCTGGCCTCATCATTAGAATGTTTTAGCAATCAAAAGTGAAATAGCAGAACACCTGGGACCCAAGGCTCACCAGTGAACTTGCTGAAAAGGAGAGAGCATGGTGGTCTCACAATCTTTCATTTGGATGTGAATGCTACTCTAGTCTTGCCTTTTGTAACTAAGCCAGCAGTAAAAGTAAGTTTGAAGTGAACAGAGGAGGTTATATTTGCATGGAGTTCCCACAGTTGGAGCAAGGATTCAGTCTGAATATCAGAAAAGTGAAATTGGGTCCAGACCTGTTAAATATTTATGGATTACCTATGACACACCAGACTTGCCCTGGGAAATCTGACTCCTGTTTCATCTTCACTAAGAGTCACTTCCTTAACTCAAGTAACTAATATCACCATTATTTTTTTCTGAGAAACTTATTTTCTTTGAGTCTTATTCACTATTCTCTTGTCATTATTTTGGCCAAAGGAAAGAGAAGATAAATTCTCTAACACCCTCTCCTATCTCACTTAATGTATTTTACCATAGAATATGAATAAATTTGTAAAAAAATGAAGCTAAATAATGATTTGGAAAATAAGCATGTATTGCAATATGGCTTATACATCTAGAATCATATCTTGCAAATGCCATTAGTCGCACCACATTTTAAAATCATATAAAAGTTCATTTTTACTATAAAAAATAGTGCACAGTACACAGCTGTGTGTGTGCCTCTTTGTCAACACATTTGAGTATTATTCTGGGGCAAATATCAAGTGATGCTTTTGCTGGGATATAGAGCCTGAATAGTTTCCATTTTACTAGACACTCGAGATGCCTCCTGTCTCATCAGCAATCTCGGAAGACTGGGCACACCCCAGTTGCACCAACACTTTGCATTTCAAACCTTAATGTCTTTTGCCAACAAGTGGAGTATTCTTATGGGATGAATCAAGGAATGGTGGTTAAAGCGATTTAGCCTTGAACACAATGTTTGAACTTTTACAAGCAGAATGAGCTCATGCATTATGCATGAAATGTAAACTTCTTTTTAAAACATACACTTAAAAATGCATCCATGTAATTGATGTTCAGTGTTGACCCTTGTGATGTGGTGGTGACCATCTGAGCTATCAGCACCAGTTGGGAAGGAATAAGGCAAGGTTAGGCCAAGGTCAGGAACGATAGAGTCTTTAGGCTGGTGGTGAAACCTGGTGCATAGATTGAAACTGGAGTCCAGTCCTGCTGAGCTGCACTACAAAGTCAACAGAAGAAAACATGCCAAATTGGAGAAGCCAAGTGAGGAAATAGGAATCTGAAAGCAAATCACAAGCCCACCAGCCATGGAGTTTGGTGAGGAAGAGTGATAGGAGCCAGAGGGTTCAGACAAATTCAGTGGGTGGAGCTCCTCTGATGCAGCCGGGAGAGAACAGAAGCAGAAATAGCTTCTGAGTCTCAAGTCTCCCTCCTGGCGGATGCCCTTGTGGGCCTTAAAAACACAGATGTCTGAATTGAGCAAACAATAGTCTTCATTTTTCATAATGTCTCCTTTTATCCCCTGTATAGATCTGAAACTGATTTGTAATCTCACATTTGTGATTTCTCTTCCTAACCTCATGTGAGTTGTCTAGAGGCTGGAAAACTTTTCTCTGAAGAGCCAGCTAGTCAGAAGGCTTTGAGCCAGACAATACATAAGTGAATGAACAAGGCTGTATTTCAATAAAGCTTTATTTAAAGCAATAGGCAATGGGCCAGATTTGGACCATGGGTAGTGGTTTTCTGACCCTGGTCTAGTTTGCTAAATGGGGTAATGATAGGACCAATCCCCTCTGTGGATTTCAGGACTGAGTGAGAAAATGTAAGTAAAAGACTTAATTCAGGGCTTGGATTGTAGCTTTGATTTTTCTGTTTTCTTAATTTAAATGTCTAACAAATATCAATTAATTTTGTTATGCTCACTGTAATTATTATTAATAAGCCTGTGTAATATATCTGCTCCTGAAAATGTTGGTTGGGTCAGGTTCCTTGTCATGCATTCTAACTGTGTAGGCCACTCATTCTCATGGAATTCTAAGTACTTAGAATTCCCCCCTGAGGTGCCCAAGTGATTTTAATAAAGGCTGAACACATTCCTTAAAGCAGACCAATGACTTCTTTTATAAAAGAATACAAAAGCACTGAGTTTGTTCATTGTTCTTGGTTGAGGACATCCCCAGGCATTTGGCCTTTAGACAGGCCGGAGCAGCAAAGGGGTTTCAAGTTCACATGGGAAGCTCTGGGATCTCCTGGAAACATAATAAAGACATCACCTGCCCAGAACCCCTGCGCTGAGAGCATCCTAGAACTGATTAAAAGCAATTTCACTGAGTGTTGCTCTTCAAAGTAAATGAACATTTCGGTGCACTTGGCTGTTGGAACAGAACTATTTTGTAAGTTGAAGCTTGATTTGTGCTTCTGATAAACCTGATAAAGTGTGTTTGAACATTAGCAGAGACTTAGCGGGCATTCCATCTTGTTTGTACAGTCTTCTCCAAACTGCAGGGATTATCCTCTTGTTAATAACGCTATTTGCTGTTCATGGCACAAGCTAAAGCATGGCACGAGAGCATTGTAATTAGGATAAAACCAGAAACAAATGAACAGATTAGCTCATTGTCTCAAGAAAATTTGCTCCAGAGTCACTTTACACCATGTCAAGATGCAGAGGAGTGGCTGAGGGCTGGGTGCCGCACTTTTGTTGAAAAGAAATGTCAAAATATTTTTAATTCCAAAGTGAAAGATTGGAAAATTTCCTCAGTTTTAGTTCTTCTCTGCAACAAACAACTCAGCATCTAATTAATCTAATTAGGGTGATGGTCAAGAGCTCAGGCTTTGGGGACCTCATTGAGGAGGATCAGGGTGGCTTCCCAGGAGGTGCCACTCAGGTGTGCTCATTATTTAGAGCAGAAGATAGCGGAGGCCAAGCCTTCAGGAGGAGCCTGTTTCCTGCTTCTGTGACCACCTGAAAGGATTTAGATAGAGAAGAGAGCTGTTACCAAAAACACCTTTTTTTTTTTTTTTAACCTGAAAGACTTAACTGCGTGCAGGGTAAACACATTTGCTTAGCAAGTACCTGCTGCTCTCATCTTTCTGTAAACTGTCTTTCTCCTCTCTGAGACCCCAGGCTCTCACTGCCTCCTCCTTAGCTCAGGACCTCATGTAAGTCTCCATCACCTGATTGCTGTGATGTCTCTCACGTCTTTGTGGGTCTTCCATGCATATGAAATTAAATTTGATTTTCTTCTGTTAGTCTGTCTTTATGTCACTTGAATGATTAGGCCTGACAAAGAACCCTAGAAGGGAGGAAAGGGAACTTTACCCTTCCCAATGCCGTCTTTCTAAGTACAGACTGACAGTGAGCTACCATGATCTGGCATGGTGGAGGTTGAAGGAATTATGAGCTGTAGGATGAGACCTAGGACCTTGACCTCAAATAAATGAGTGACTGGGGTAAACAACTTATCTGGGTTTTCCTTGGACAGTCACTAAAATGAGGCTAGAAACACAGTATTATTTAAAGGATGAAGGACAATCTTGGCTCAGTGAGGGTCTAGCTTGGTTAAGTTGGATAAATTATTTAACTCTCTGAGTTTCTCTGTAAAGTAGCACATTAAAACCATTTTGGCCCTGGCTGCATAACTCAGTTGGTTGGAATGGCATCCTGATACACTAAGGTTGTGGGTTCAATCTCAGGTCAGGGCACATATAAGAAGCAACTAATGAATGCATAAATAAGTGGAATAACAAATCAATGTTTCTCTCTTCCAAATCAATTAATAAAAATAACAATAAAGAATTCTGGTTTTAAAAATATACTTTGTACTCTAATTGTACAAAAGGGTGTGATATAAACAATCAGAGTATATAACTTATAGCTGATGAAAATAACCTGTAACTGTTTTATGCCAATAAAAGATTAAAAAAAAAGACACAACCCTATTGTGAGCCTAAAGGAAAATAATTAGACTGAGCTAGGGAGGGTGTGTGTATACTTGTGTGTGTGTATATATTTTTTAAATGAATTCTTACTTTCAACATTATAGCCTCCTGGGCAAGACATATAGTATCAAAAAAGTAACATGGGTAGATGGAAAATTGCAATGATGACAAGGCAACAACAGAGGGGAATGGAATGATGCTATGGGAGCATTCAGTGGGAAGATTTGACCTGCTCAGGAGGTCAGAAACAGTTTTGCTAAGGAGCTGAGGAGTCAGCTGGGCCAAAGGAGAAAGAAAGAACCTCTTAGTAGGGACCAATGTATCTGTGTTGGTCAGGAGCTTATGAGAGAGAAGAAATAACAAGAATGTCAGAGATATCAGGAGAGTGAAGCCAATGAAAGGTGCACAGGGAGGGAGTCAGGACTGGATCATGTAGACCTTAAAGACCCTGGGTAGGAGGGATTCTCACTAAACATAAAAGAGCAGTTGGAGGGCATTTCAATAGAGCGAGGTAAAAAGCAAACAAATGAACAACTTGAATCTAGTCAAGACTCTAGATTGAATGGCCAGGCCTCAGGGTGTAAGAGGGAGAGAGGAATAGGCTAAATGTCACTACAAGGGGGAACTCACCAAATCCAGAATGTGGGACATTCTGTAGGACAAATGACCAGGCCTGGCTCTCTACCAAATCAACAACTCAAACAAAAAGTAGTGGGGAAAAATTGATATAGAACAGAAGAGCCTTAAACATTATAACAACTGAATGTAATGCATGGACTCTATTCTCCCAACAAACCAACTGTAGAAAAACATATTTGAGACAATCAAGGGGAAATATTAATATGGACTCATAAATGATGTAAGAAATTGTTAATACTGATAGATATAAAAATGACACTGTGGTTATGTTTTTATATTCCCTTATTAGAGATCCATGCTGAAGTATTATGAGAGATGACATGACACTTGGGGTTTGCTTTAAAATTATCTGGCCAAAAAATGTGTGGATGATTGAGAATAAAGACAATATAAACTCAGTAAGTGGTTATATTTTTGAAGCTGGGTAGTAGATTGATAGCAGTTCATTATACAAGGTGTGGCAAAGGCAGATTTGCAGTTGTGAGTATGTGAAACACAGAGTTTATTCTTGTATTATTATTTATTAATTATTGCATTATTTCCCCATGAACAAATGTAAACCTACTTCCTCTATTTTGTATTTGTTTGCATATCACCAGAGTAAAAAGTTAGGGTTAGAAGTGGTGACAGAGAGATAGTAACATGTTCATATCTGCATTTTAAAATATTTCCCTGACCTAATTTTTAAATACGGTAATATGTTTGTTGAAAAGCACAGAGTTGACTGAGTAACAAGAGGACTCGTTCTGGGTAAGACTACTGAACAGAGATGGAAACTTTTATTTAATTACAATTCAGGGAGAAGGGAGTAGAGAATGGGGACAAAATCTGATTAGTCGGTTGCTTATCCAGAGAGCTGTTGGCATCCAGTCATCCAGTCATCTCTTCCTGTTTCTTCTGGAACAGCTCAGTTTTGCTTCAGGGACATCCCCCTGCACCCCCAACTCCACTCTCCGTAGATCAGAGGAGGATATAAGACTCAGACTTGGCCAGTCAGAATGCAGCATTGCTTTGATTAGCACAGAGATTGGATCGGGGAAGGCAGTTTGCTTCCTTTGAACCAATGAGATTAAGACTGGGGACTTTGGCTGACACTCATTTTCCCCTGGGCTTCCTCAGTTTTGAGGCTGTGTATCTAGTGCCATTGGCAGGCACTTTCCACTTTTTTACAAAAAAAAAAAAAAAAAAAAAAAAAGTGGCCATAGAGAAAAGCAGGATTGGGTATTGGAGAGAGCAAGAAGTAAAACCCTGATGATATTATTTTAGACTCCAGGCCTGCAGTGAATGACTTAAATGTTTGTGGGTCTATGAATCAATAAATCTCTCTTTTTCCTTTGCTTTTTTGGGCATGTTTCTTTTACTTGCAGAGAGATAAGTTCTAAGTAATGCAAAATTCTAGAAAGTTCTGTAGCTTTGCCACATTTACAGCTTTGTGTACCCCTCCCCATATGTGCTTCACATCTTGTTTTAAAAGTTTCTCAAGTTCTGCCTATAGCTCAATTTCTACTGGATGACCAGCCAGTGTTCCCCTTTTCCTCACTAAAAATCTTTCATGATCTCAAATTTCCATGTTCACAAACTGCTTCTTAATGGCAACCCAGGTATTCTACTGAGATCATTGTATACAGTAATTAGTAATCTGCAAGGTAATTTTAGTGAATTTAAATTTTAAAATGCATCATGCAAAACAAGTTTGGATCAACGTGGAGCTACCAACAAAAGGAATGAATCAGAGTGTGAGAGATGCTGCACAGAGCCCTGAAAATAAACATGTACAGATTTCTCAGGGAATAATAATTGTCTCAATTTTTACTTGTACTTGTAATTAAATTATGAACCTACTTTGCAACATTTTAAAGGTACATAGTTAGCATTTGAGTACTTTCCATATAATTATCTATTATTGAACCTGCTCATTACAGAGCACTTGGTGCATAAATTACTGTGCTTTGCATAAAAATATTTTTCATTCCAGGTTGACTTGAAATAAAATCAGACAAATTATTTGAATGGTGCTTAGCGAATCCCCAATACTGCACAGCTTCTTTGGACTTGGCTATCTTCAAGATTGGAGTAGATGTCCTCTGGCTTGGTTTGCTAATATTGGTGAAGATTATTTCTGGAAACCCAGACAATTTTTTTTTCTTGATAATAATTTACTTGTTTTCTCATTGTTCCTCTTGAAACATTCCTAGAGAATATCTGAAACCCTTTAGTGCCACGAGAGAGAGAGAGTTGGTGGTTATTTCACTTCAGACATGGTTTTGGCTATAGAGTTTTAATTTGCTTATACCACGAAGGGACTCAGCTGTCCCAATCACATTCAGTGGACAAACACCAATATGAACCAAAGGGAAGTGAAAGCAATCCAAATGTCCATCAACTGATGAATGGATAAGTAAACACAGTCCATCCATACAGTGAAATATTACTCAGTCCTGAAGAGGAATGAAGTACGGATACTTGCTATAACATGGGTCAACCTTGAAAATGTTATGCTGAGTGAAGGAAGCCAGACACAAAAGACCACTGATATAAAATATAATTCCATGTATACAAAATGTTCATAATTATAAAATCTATAAAGATAGAAAATAGATTAGTTGGTTGCCAGGGGTTGCAGGGAGAGAACCCCAGGAAATGAGTGCTAATGGCTATGAGGTTTCTTTGTGGGGTGTGAAAAGATTATGGAATTTGGTATTGGTGATGGGTACAGAGCCTTGTGGGCCCACCAAAAACTGCTGGATTTTAGAAGGATGGATTGTATGACATGTGAATTACATCTCATTAAAGTTATTTAAAAAACAAAACTGTCTTCAGATGTTGCTAAATATTCTTAGGGCGGGGATAGGGGAGGTGGAGACTGCCCTGACTGAGGACTTCTGAGCTAGAGGAAACTAAACAGGATGCATAGGTACAGAAGGTGCAATGACAGACTAGTCATTTAACCCTGCTTTCAAAAAATAAACAAATATTATCTTTGTAATCAAGTTCAATTATTTAAAAAAGTCCTAGCATCATTGTCCAAGAGGTAATTAAGAGCTTCCTTCCTCTCATATGCCCCAGTCCCTGTTTCCCTTTCCCTTGAAATTAGCAAGTTTATGGCCAAGCAAGGTTTTGTGTAGATGAATGTGTAGAAGAATCAGTATCTGTTGGTGGTAAGAGAACAAGGCTGAGATTCTCTCTCTTCCCATTATTCTAAGAAGGAGAAAAGTTTTAGGTGAAGATGAACAGAAATTATTCACTAACTCCAAATTTATTAATCCCCAGATCTCCTGTCCTGGTAAGTCAAGATACTCACAACTCTAGATAATGAGATAATTAAAAACTGGTAAATATATATGTGAGGTGCCTTCTGCCATTAAGCTCAGGGAATGTACCTGATTATAAAACACTGACTCTGTATTTTGAAATGTCATATCAATTATAAGAGACACTTTTACAGATCTCCATGAGCAGTATTTACATAAAACGATATTTTATATACTATGTAAAGTACTGAAGTATAGATTTAATCAAAACTCTAAATAAGACTAAAGATATGCTATAAGTGTGCAGTATGCAAGCATAAAAATAATTAGCCAAATTTTAAATCAGTTTCACTCTGAATTACATTGGCTTCTTTATGACTTGCATACTAGTGGCCTGGTGCATGAAATTTGTGCATGGGCAGGGGGGTTTCCTCAGCTCAGCCTGCACCCTCTCCAATTGGGGACCCCTTGGGAACATCCCTCTTGCAAACTGGGACCACTGGCTCCTAACCATTCACTTGCCTGACTACTTGATTGCCCCTAACTCCTCTGCCTTCTTGCTTGATCACCTCTAACCTCTTTGCCTGCCTGACTGATTGCCGCTAATTGACCTCCCCTGCCGAATGTCACCCCCAACTGCCCTCCTCTGTAGGCCTGATCTCACCCCCAACTGCCTTTCCCTGCTGCACTGATCTCACTCCCAACTGTCCCTAACTGTCCTCTCCTGCCATCCTGGTTACCCCCAAATGTCTCTGTCTGCCTGATTGCCCCTAACTGCCCTCCTCTACAGGCCTGATCTCACCTCGAACTGCCATTCCCTTGCCAGCCTGATCTTGTCCCCAGTGGCACACCCCTGCTGGCCTGATCTCTCCCCCAACTTCCCTCCCCTGATGGCCTGGTTGCCCCCAACTGTCCTCCCCTGCTGGCCTGATTGCCTCTAATGGCCTCTGTCTCAGCCCCCAGCACCATGGCTTTGTCCAGAAGGAAGTTGGATGCCCGAAAAATGGCTAGTTGGCTTGGTCTAATGAGCATATTACCCTTTTAGTAGTATAGATAGATTATATAGGATAGGATTGCTTAAATGAGGGGAAAGGGGCTTTCAGCAGGAAGAGATGCTCTTGGCAGACAAAAACGTATAATCCCTATATCTGGACTGATAGCCAGCCATATGCACTATACTGCCAAACCGGTCATTAAAAAATTGTTATTGCCCTTAAAATCCTTCCTCAGACTCCACCTTAGGTTCTGCCTTTGCAGTTCACCTGGGATTAGGTTCTGATTGGTCGGTTTCTATGCCAGTTAGTGTCAAAACCTCCACCTCCTAGGCAGCCAGTGGCTCCTTGCAATTCACCCCAATTTAGTTCTGATTAGTCAGTTTCTATGCTAGTCAATGTATCTGGGCCTATCTCTGGGCCTGATCAGAGAAGCTGGACTGATCAACAGCCACCCCAGGCTGCTGGTGAATGGGTTAAACTGTTGATCTCTAGGAGAGAGAGAGAGAGGCATGGCTGCTGGTGACTCCTGGAGGGAGAGAGAAGCAGGGTCTGATCTGTTGCTGAGGATCAGACCCTGATTCTTTCTCCCTCCAGGCCTTGACAGCAGCCACATAGCTGCTGATCAGCCCTGCCTCTCTCTCTCCCGGAAAGGTTCGAAGTTCAGTCTGATCTCCAGTCCCCATCCACTCAGTTAGAGCCTGCTCTGCGCTTAGCCTGGCATTTGGTCAAGCCTTTGGTCATTTTGAATGTTACAGACCCTGGGTTTTTATATATTAGGATCCCTCAGCACCCCCACCTCCTCTTTCCTCTTTCAACTTAATATTCTTTCATTGGAAAGAAAACATGGGAAAAGAATCACAGTAGTTTTATGTTTCTGTGTTTCTTGGGAAAAGGGTGTGAATTGAGAGAGTTTATTTCTATCCACATTCTGAATGTGACTTTTAATTGCTCCTTTTACCCTGGAGGCCATACAAACTCTGATTTTGAGCTTGACCTGGGACTTGGGTTCAAATTCTGCTTTTGACCTAGCTGTGTGCCCTAGACAAGTAACTTACTTTCTCTGAGACTGAGTTTCCTCATTTGTAAAATGGGATTGATGGTGCCCAACTCTTGAGGGGTGGTCAGGATGATAGGAGAGGATGCTGGAAAGTTACTTCTCCCATGGTGCTGTGGTCCCCATTTTGCTTCTTCACCTGTCTTTGTGCAGTTGTGGTACCAACTTCTCGTGGAACAGAATGGAACAGATTGCACAAGAGGGACATCAAATGAGCAGTGCCATCACTGTGTCCCAATGAATGAACTGGGACACAGTTGTTTCAGAGTTAGAAGGAGCTTGTTTAAAAATTTTTTAAAAAAATTGATTTTAGAGAGAGAGGAAGAAAGAGGGAAAGAGACGGAAACATTGATTGGCTGTCTCCTGTACATCCCCCAGTGGAGATTGAGCTCCTAACCCAGGCATGAGTCCTGACTAGGAATCAAACTAAAGACCTCTTGGTGAATGGGTTGATGACCAACCACTGAGCCACATCCGTCAGGCTGAAGGAGTTTCTTGCAGAATGATTCATTGCTGTGTGATTTTCAGATCAGAATGCTTTACAGACCCCGATTTTGTAAGATGGGCTCTTCTTCTGTAAGATGTTTTCGCCATAACTCACCAAATGAGGCTACCCCAGTAGGCATAGGTCAAATGAACCTCGAAGGGAGAAGAAAGACCAGAAAAGTTTGGTTTATGAAAAATACTGCAGTTGAGAGGCCAAATTGTCCTGGTTTCTTGGGACTGTCCTGGTTTTGGCTCTGAAAATCCTCAGCTCCTAGAGATCCTAAAGTCCTGGGTAAATTGGAATGGTTGGTAATCCTACACTACAGTCAGCAATTTTAGTTATGGGGGAGCCAGTGAGAGACAGTAAGGTTGGTGGTTACGTAGGGCTTGCAGTGGGAATGGGAGCTTTCTTTTCAGGGTGGAAATGAAAATGTTCTAAAATTAGGTGGTGGTGACAGCTGACAACTCCATAAATATACTAAAATTCATTGACTTGTACTTTTAAAACAGGTGAATGTTATATCTCTATAAAGCTGTTTAAAATTGATTATAAAATTTTATTCTCATAATAAAACATTTGATTGTGTTGATAGAAAAATAATAATACTTTGTTTGCAAAAATGAATGTGTGCATTAAGAATTTGAATTGGAAAAGATTTATTAAGATAGGCAGTATTCAGATTTGTCAATGACAAGGGGAAGTGTTCTCATGTTCAACTGGTCAAAAGTATGAATTAATAAAGGATATGGATAAGAATGTTGTTGGTATGGACAAACTGTAAAATGAACATATTCCAACTCAGCAGTTTCATTTCTGGAAATTTATTCCAATCAGATAATTGTCAGTGTGCAAAGATGTTCATCACAGATGGCTTATAATAGAAACCATCTAAATTTTCATTAGTGATGGACTGTTTAGGTAAGTGATGGCAAATCTATACAATGAACTACTCTTACTATGATAGCAGGTCGATGGCAATATACTACATCCACACGCACATCTAGGGTAACCAATGTCCCAATTTGCCGGGGATAGTCCCTGTTTTAATCTGGGTCCCTGAAAAGCCCTCAGTCCCAGGTGAATAGAGATAGTTGATCGTCAATAAAACTATAGAAAGACAACTAACAGGATGTCACCAAAAAGTTAATAGGAGTTTTCTTGGAATGGCAGGATTTCAAGTCAGCTCAGTTTTCTTTGTTAAGATTTTTGGGTATTGCATTTTTTTATTAATTACATTTGAGGAAAAAGTAGCATCACAAAAGAACATGTGCTGACACATTAACAAAATGTAGGCATATTAAATGTTGTTTATTTATTTATTTTATGTGTTTAGATCACCATTAGTGGGGGATGGGTCTATTGAGTATCTATCTACTAGTACGTCCACACATATACACAGAACCATACAAAACTCCAGACAGTCATATCTGGTTGTTTTCTCTTGTAACATGTGGGCCTAGCATGGCGCTTGGCATGCAAGATGCTTGTTGAAATGAGAGGAAAACAATTCATCAAAATTGGAATGGAAAGTCAAAGCAACACCTTTAAAATATTTGGTCAAATCAGTGAAGAGGTTACAATGACACCTATTAGTTTTGCTGCTCTAACTTCCTGATGCCGACAGCTTGATTAGATAAACTGATTTCTCACCTATAAAACTTGTCATTTTTACTTTTCCTATTAGTATTACACAATGCACACTCATTATATGAAAGTTAGAAATTGTCATCAATCAAAAATAAAAGTCTCTCTAGAGATAGTCCCTATTAATTCCCTTACCATACTCCCTATCTCTCTCTATCATCTATCACCTATCTATATCTATTTGTCATATCTATCTATCAATCATTTATCTATCTATCTATCTATCTATATAAATTATCTACCTATTATATCTATCTATCTATCTATCTACCTACCTACCTACCTACCTACCTATCATCTATCTATACCTATCAACTATCATCTATCTATCTATTATCATCTATCTCCAGTAGTTAGCATAGGAGCTGGCAAGTAATTGGATAGCACTTGCTTACAGAGTTTAATTTTATCCAATGTGAAGAAGGGAGTGCCACATTTTGGAGGAGGACCACTTGATAAATTGACTTAAATTGTATTTGAGGTCATTATCATCAGGGAAGCAGCAATTCTTAGTTTCCTTCCTTTTGGGGACTATTTCTACAATAACTTCAAAACTCTAAACTTCTAAATGGGTAAGGTAGGGGTCTCACAGGGATTCTCTTTTAGAAGCTTTATTTATTTATATTGTTTTCCAATAAAAGCAGTAGTTGGGACAAAATGCTCAGAGGTTTACTCCACCAGGCAGATGTGGTTCCAATCCTGGTTTTGCCTCGTGACTACTGAATGGCCTAGAACAGATCTCTGAGCCCTTCTTCCCTTATCTCTGAACAGAAGGAAGTAAGTTCTTGTTTTCAGGGCTAAGTGTGGTTTCATGAGGTACAAACAGGTGTAAAGCTTTTGGACAGTGCCCACCTCAGTTCCTAACTGCTAAGTCATGGTTCCTATCACCATCTTGCCTTCCCCTTTGTCTGGGCAACAAAAATCTTATCTGAAAACATTAAAATCTATACCACCATGCATGTTTTAATACACATAAGCCCTTCAATATGTTATATAACTTGTAAGGTTAAATCTGTTTTAAGTTTGGAGATGTCTTTGTTTTTGCTGTAATTGACTTACCTGGGTAGAGACAAGGCAATAATAAAACAGTTTCAAAATATCCTGAGTATGTGGAACTCCACTTATTTTCACAGAAAGGAAATTTATATTATTAAAATATTACTCCAATTCCTTCAAAATCTACATAAAAATCCTCTATGATGACACAAATGGTCTCAGCTGGTTGCTTTTTAAAATACACATGTATATTTATATTATTGATTTCAGAGAGAAAGGGAGAAAGAGAGAGAGAGATAGAAACATCAATGATGAAAGACAATCATTGATTGACTGCCTCCTGCACACCCCCTACTGAGGATAGAGTCCGAAACCAGGCATGTACCCTTGACTAGAATCAAAACCTTTAGTCTGCAGGCTGACGTTCTATCCACTGAGCCAAACCAGCTAGCGCTGCACTCACTGCTTTTTTGACCCAAAGCAAATGTGGAGCTCAATTATAGACCCGGTGCTGGTATGCAAATTCCCACTCACAGAACCAGAGGATCAGCTGCCCAGAGCTCCTGTGTGTCTACCACGGGTCCTGCCCTCAGTTCAGGCCTCAGGGGCTGCTGCATCTCATCCTTAGAGCTCACACTTGCAGAGAAGTCAGAAATGGTGTCTTAAGAACTTTATTTATTGTTATTGTTTCCCAAATGTAGGCAAAAGTTGGAGGAAAAAGTGCATCCCCAGTGCTGTAATTTACCCATCCTTCCTTCCATCCATCACTCTTCTGTCTGTCATTCTGTCTTCCAAGTAATATTTCTTATGCTCCAACCAGGTAGTTCTTCCATGCACTCAGCCAGTTTTTACTCAGCCTGCTCTGTGTTTTGGCTGTTGCATTTGTCGAGTGCTGAAGAAATAATGGTGAGAAAAGACAGTCATTGTTCTTAATCCCATGGGACTTAAGTTCAAGAGTGGCAGAGACCGAAACAAAGTAGGCAGATGTATGTATATGCATATTAATGTACGTTATGACAGATTTGATAAATGCAGTGAGAGAAAGGCCACGGAGTCACGAGAGCTTGTAAAGGTAGTGGGGGAAAGGCGATTTAATCATTCAGGTCACAGGAGTTTTCCCCAAGGAGGTGAAGATTTGCACAGGTCAAAGAATAAATCAGTTAATTAGAACAAGGAGGGAGGAGTGAGTGGGAAGGTAAAGGGGACAGTGGGACAGTGTGTCCTGTCCTGGGCCCGGGAGCAGGGATTGAAACTCCTGTGGGGCTGGAGGAGAGAGAGGCAGGAGAGGGTGGGAAAGGTAGGGGGAGCGGGGTAGAGACCCTGGAGAGCTTCCTAGGACATTGTAAGGAGTTTGGATATAATCCTTAGAGCATTCAAAATGCAGGGAAAGATTTTCAGCAGGGACATCGGTCAACTGAGGGCAAGGACAGGTTGAACCTCAAGGAGTGTCTACGGGCGATTCAGTCGGAGGCTTTGTTGTATCCCAACGAGAGATGCTGAGGTGTGAGCTGAACAGTGTGTTAAAACTGTGGGGACCAATGGAGAAATTTCAAAATCCTAGGCCTGAAATTATCTGGGAACAGGACTTGTGGACAGATGAACTGGCAAAGTAACCAACACAAATGGGGTGAAGACAGGTGATGTGGCTGTGGAAGACGTTTGAAGCAAGGTCAGAGCTGTTCAGAATGGCTTTTGGGCCTTCACATGGGCTGTGAAAGTGGTGAGGAAGGAAGGAGGGCATTTCAGATTGGTGTAAACAAGAGAACACAGCCTTAGAGAAGGGAGTTTGCATACTTTGTATAGAGGAAGCAGAGGAGGCAAAAGAAAATAAAAACGCTGAGAGCGACAGTACACAGCAGCTGTGACAGCCTTTCTAGATAAAGTGGTTAGTCATGTTTCTTGATTTCATGGCAGCAAACCAGCTCAGACTGACTCAATGCAAAAATCAATTTGCTGATGTAAATGAAAATTACATATGTAAGTGTAATCAGGTCAAGCTGGATCTAGGTGCTCAAATAATCGTTCCAACATCTTTTCTGTCTTCACCCCTGGACCATTCTTTTCTTTGAATTGGCTTCATTCCCAGGCTGGCTCCTTCTTGGTAGAGAGATGATACCAGCTGATCTAGGCCGACCTACTCCTTAGACAACTCAGTGGTAGGACACCCACAGACCAACAGATTTTTAGCAAAGGTTGCAGATATCTCTCTTGTCTAGCTGATGTCACATGTCTCCTAGAACCAATCACAGGCCAGGAGAGCCAATGCTCTCATCCTAGATCATATATTTTTTCCTTTGGAAGTAGAGATGGAGTCATCGCCCCCTCCCCCAAGTTAAATGGATTGAGAGAAGGGAAGGACGTTTCTCCATTGGAAAGTAGAATGCTGTTATGAGAAGAAGAGAAACTGTATGCTGAGAAGGTAATTAACAAACAAATAATGCAAGTGTTCATAATATCACAAGATGTTAAAATGGGTAATGTGTTGAACTTGGAGGCATGCCTTCATGTTAAGAGATTCCCTCTTGATGCCTTGTGATAATGTTGTGAGATATAAGCAAGTTTCATTTTAAAGACACAAAGAAACCATCTTTTATGGAACAACCAAATCTGGACTTTGTCCTTGAGGTTGGTGGTTCCTAGAAGCTGGAGAATCTTCAAATGTCTGACTCTCTCTAGGACTGGGGTCAAACTCTAGGCTTAGACCTACGCTCTCTGTTCCCAAGTAAGTTGGCATTAGTTTGTTCACCTGATGTTTTATTTCAAAAAGCATGAAAGTTGTTATAGGGAATTGAGTCATATCTAGAAAGTGAAATAGAACTTGAGTCATTCTATTTTTCTAGTCAAGGGAGATTGATGTGAGTTTTTGATCATAATTCAAGTAAGATATGTCCTTGACAATGTTCAAGAGAATTATCTAATTTAGAGCCCTTATTCTGCCATAAGTTATTTTTTTTCATATTCATCTCTGAATTCTTTCATCTTTTTAGCAAAAGTTTAAAAATTTTTTATTTTATGTTCTTTTCATTTTATCTTGATTAAACTTTGAAAGGCCTTTCTGAAGATCTTATTCTGGCTGATAATTAATTTTAAGGTATTCTTTTCTGGTTCATAATAGCCTTTGTTATTGTATAATTAAAAACAAAATTAAAATATTTCTGCCACTCAGTTTTGTGAAGCCTATAATCTGGCTCCTAGTGACGATGCAGAGCATGAAGCCTTCTCTCTCTTGCAGTGAAATTAAAACCCCAATAAGAAGAAACAAAGTAGGTATTAAACCATTGCACAGGAGTGATGAAATTTGAGTGAATTTCCCCCACCATCCAAAACTCTTACCTTTTTTTTTTTTCCAGGACAAAGGATACCTGACTTATATTATCTTAACCTGATACAGCACTCACTACCCTCTTCGGCTTACAGGTACCTACTGAAGTGTCCAGCCTCAGGCCACGGTGAAGGATAGGGTAGGGAATGAGGAAAGAGGAGCCACTTTCTGGGCCCCTGCTATCTGCCTTCCAGAGGTTGTGGCAGGCAGATATTCAAAGATGCCCATGTCCAGGTTATTTAATCTGATAGGAATCCAGGTACTTCTGCTAAGTACCAGGTACTTCTGCTAAATCCCCCTTCCGTTTGATATGATATAAAGACTATTTGAGTATTGGCCAATCAGAGGAGCCCTTTAAAATGAGAACATTTCTATTGGCTATTGGGAGAATGGGAAGTAGGAGTTACTCAGGAGTCTTGGAGAAGGAGTCAGAGCATCAGGACAATCCTGTGTTGAAGATGGAGAGGCCGAGTGCAAGGACCAGAGAGCACTATCTGAATGGGGAGAGTAACTCCCTTCAACAGTCAGCAAGGAGCTGGGACCTCAGTCCTTAAATGACAAGGAACAAGTTGAGTCCCAATTCATCCAACCAGCTGAGTGAGCCTGGAAGCGGCTTCTCCCCTTGAGAAGGTAACCCACCGATACCTGGGAGGCCTGAGCAGAGAACCCGTTCAGACTTCCGACCTCCAGACCTGCAAAACAGAGACAAAAGTGGGTGTCATCTTAAGCAGCTAAGCCTGTGACAATTTTTTACACAAGACAGAAAACTCATTCCTGTTTAAAAAACAGATGCATAAGGTCACGTAGGAATAACTGGACACCAAGGCTTGCACGTAGGTCTCTCAGACTTCAAGGTCAGCCTCTGTGTGGTGCCTGTGTGACTGAGCTGTTCAAAGTATGAGAAGCTGGATGCAATTGATGTCACAGTCTCAGTACTTGTTTAGCAACAGCTTAAAAAATGTATTGTTTTGAACAAGGATAAAAGAAAAATCAAAACCTATAGTACTCTGTTCAAGTAACCTATCTCCCTTGCTTCTCTCTAAATATTTTAGTGGCATTTTTCAGGGAGATGAAGAGCAGAGCTGTGGGAAAAAGAAAATGTGAATTCTGGTATGCAAGTTCTGTGGCGATCTGTCTAATTCTTTTATATCCCAGGGAAGAATGTTCACCAAGTGACTGAACACAAGAGAGGGAGACATTCATCAGCGTCTGGTCACAACTAAGGGGGTGAGACTGGCATCTAGTGGGGGGAGACCAGGGAAGCTGCTCATCACCACCACAGACACAAGACAGCACCCCTCCCCCAGCACACACAAAACTGAGGTTGAACATCATAAATGCGAGGATCTTTGCTGCTAAGTGGGATGGATTTCTTTTATCTACTTCCCTGGCATAGTCCTTCTGGTTCTCACAGTTTCCAAGCTCTTGATGGTTTTCCAGAACATTTAATGACCTGCCTTAGTTTCAGTCTTTGAAATCCACCTGATGTCTGAGCTCCTGTCCATTTGCTAGGGCAGTTGGTCCACTCCCAACCTCCATGCTCATAACAGCTAACACAGTATGCGCACCAGCTCTGTGCCAGACTGTGCTGAGCCACTGATACTATCTTCTCCTTGTGTCCTCAGGATGATTCTGCAATACAAACTCTTTTTCCCCCTTTCTCAGGAGAGGAAAGTTGAAGACCAGAGAGTATGGGCAGTGTGCCCAAGATCTTAAAGCATGAGAATGGCAGGGCTGCATCCTAACTCCAAATCCCATAATTCCAGTAACAGTGCTGTATGCCTTTCTCTTTGCCCATTGTGACCATTCTTACTGCAACTTTTAGTTTGAGAAAATGCCCTAACGTTTTTGCCTTTGATTCTCTTCCTGTTAACATGACTCATATTCATGACGTTACTTCCATTATTTCTAACCTGCTGCCATTGACTCTTTATCATCTCTCTGACATATTTTGTCACCTCCATATTTAATATAGTACAGAACCAACTAGGCAAGTAAAATGGAAAACTGGGGAAATTGAGGCAATACATAGAACCATCTTTTGAAAATATACATTGGTTTTATGCATGACTCACCATCTTGCATAAAACCCTTGGTGGCTTCCTATTTCTGAGAATACTTTGAATGTGACCCACCAAGCCCTGCACAATCTTGCCCATACTCTTCTCTCTCTTTATTAGGGTGGGCCAGGCTGAAAAAAATACACAAGTTAAAAAATATATAATGATTCAAACACAATGGGGGTTTATTTCTCACTCACACAGCAGCTCAAACAAACATTACAGATGGCTGTGGAATCCAGGCTCCTTTCATCCTTTGGTTCCTCTCTTCCCTGGAACCTCATTGCCACCCTTGTCCAGTAGGCCCAAAGGGAAAGAGAATAGAGGATGGATACCTGCTCTTTTAGAATCAGGCATGCCTCACTTCCTTCACATTCCATTGGCTGGACCTCTGTTACACAGCCACTCCCAGCTGCAAAGGAAGCTGGGAAATGTAGTGTGACTGCCTTTCTAACTCAATCTACCATCACTGTATCTTCTCTCCAAGTGCTACAGCCGTGCAGTCCCACCAGTCTTTAAAGGCACTGAGCTTATTTTTTCACAGGGCCTTTGCATGAACTTCCTGGAGACATGTAGTCAGAGGCCATCTCCCTATCCAGATTACTCTCACCCTTTTTTCAGTTCTGAGCCCATGTCTCACTTCCTCAGGGAAGACTTCCCGGTGATTCCCCCAAACACTCCATCACCCAGACTCCTGTTTGTCACCTGCTCTCACAGAACCATGCTCATTTGATACCACTTATCTCCATTTAAAACAAAGCCCTCATTTGTGTGACATTTTTCATTAATATCAACTCACCCATTAGACCTCAAGTTTAAAAACGGAGGGTCATTGCTGGCTTTTATTTGTCAAATAAAATAAAAAAAGAGTTTGAATCCCATCAATGGGTTTAAGCAACATTTCTTCCATCACATTGAATCCTGCGACTGCACTTATAAATTAAGTCACTGGGTGACTCAGGAGATAAATGAGAAGTGGAGTTGTGAATCTCAATATGTAAAGTGGATTTCATTTTATAGACTTCTCTCATTTTATTTCTTTGCTCCCTTCCTACTTATTTATTCATCAAACACAAACTGAATCTGCCTCGGCCATTATGCAGGGCCCTGAGTGTAAGTAAATACAAGGCCACGTTTTCTGTCCTCAAGGAATTCTGGAAAGCAAAGGAAATTGACACATATTCTACCAACTAGACAATGGTATTATTCTCACTATAATAGAGGTATGAATGAAAGGTTTCAAGTGTGGATGGTAGAAAAATGATTGTTTTTAGAACAAATACTTCAAATCATCTTTGCCCACAGGCTCTAAGTGAAAAAACAAAACAAAACAAAACAAAAAAACAAGAAGGGCAATTATCTTATGTTGGCCTAGAGCTTTGTATTTTGCAGAATGCTTTTAGAGATGGTACCTCCTTTCATTCTCCAACAAACACAAGGCCAGGTAGGACGGTAATACTGGCAATGTTTCAGTGACAGAGAGAAATTCTGGGAAGTGATGAGCTTTGCTAACAAGTTTGAATTGCTGAATCGTGGGGAATTTGGGGGGAGGAGTGATCCCTGAGGAGGAACCAGGGTGGCCAGGCTGACGGGACACACCCTAAACCTACCCCTAAAGTGTTCAGAACAATGGCTATTTATCAACTGGTGTAGATATATTTCAACATTTTAATAACTGGCTGGATGTCCCGGACTGCATACCAGCTAACTACCCACCAAATTCCAAATTCTGTTAGATTACTAACTCTGCTCCCTCACTCCATACGTTTTATTAACTTTCTTAAAGAATACCTTTTTATACTTAAAAGTTATAAATAGGTACGGTATAAAACATCAACAGCACACCAAGTATAAAAGGGAAGCAAATGCTTCCCTACCTTTCCAGAAAGCCAGTCCCAGGGCCCCTCCCCAGAGGGAATGACAGCATCTGTGTGTGTTGTACAGAACAGCATAAAACCTCTACACTGGCAGACACAAACGGAGTATAGTGGTCTCAGGGGTCTGCCACTTGCACTTTGCTTTGCTTACTGTATCTGGATGGTTTCCTGGATCATAATACACAGATTATCTCGTTCTTTCTCACAGCTGTAGAGTATTATCTTGTAGGGGCTACTTATTTAATCATATCTTATATAATCAATATGTGACATATATTACATAATATACACAATTTAGTATATGTTATGTATTAAAACTATTATAAAATATATTTTCATAAGCAAATACACAAATAATTTATATGTTCACGAATCCAGGTTATTTATTTATAAATAAATCTATTTAATTAGGGATGGGAAAACTATAGTCCAGCCTACCACCTGGTTTTGTGAATAAAGTCTTATGAAATCACAGACTCGTTTATTCATTTATGTAACATCAGAGTTCAGTGAAAGCCTAAAAGTTTGTAACCAGACAATAATGGGTCTGTGCTGCCTGGCACTACTTGAGCCAATTAAACAGAGACTGGGTTGAATCATATGAACGTCTGTTCCAATCCTGCCGGCAGCATGGGAGACCAGGAGGTTATCCACAAAAATCTGCTCTGCCCCCCACCATAAGCCAGCTGCCTATATTGGGTAAAAGGAACTAGAGTACCTGGGAAAGTAGGCAAAAGGTATGCTAAATGATTCCTTTACAGGTCTGGAGATTTGCAAAGGCTGAGGGTCTTCAAAGCACTGGTGATATGCAAAGGGCTGGGGGCTCTGCTTTTCCCAACAAGGTTGTTAATCTTTCCATGATGATGGGCAGCTCCACATGGGGAGGACAGGCTGCATTTCCAGGTGGGCTCCCAGATCCCTCATGCTTTCTTTAATTAGAATAAAGCAATCACAGTTAACAGAACATGACTGATATTTCTTACAATTATAGCTGGTCCCCAGTATTTCTGCCCCTAACAGTTTCATAGATAACCTAAAGTATTTTTGGTATGGCCTTTAACAGCAAAAGTTGGCAGCCACTGGTTTATTTATTGAATTATTAAAACTGTCTGTCTGGATTAACTAAAGTTTGTATGAACCCATACAAGTTTAGGTAACTGTTTTCTTACTGGGGGCATTTGGATTGTTTGCTGGGTAATGTTACAATAAATGTCCTCGAGCATAAGATTTTTGGGGAAGAAAAGGGTTTGTGTCTATAAGATGAATACTTGGCAGTAGAAATGTTAGAACCATCATTAAGTGCATTTTACATTTTTTCAGAAGTTGCTGAGTTTTCCATCGAAGAGTTTACATTCAAATGAAAGTATTTGAAAGTATCTGTTTATTCTTAGGCTCACCAAGCACAATGTGCTGATCTTTGCTATTTTCTTTAAAATTAAGATTGTGAGTGAATGTCTTTATGTATGTTCAAAAGTCATATTGTCCCTTCTATAAGCAGCATGTACAAGCTTCTCACTTTTATAAATTGGGATGATGATTTTAAAAATTGTATTCTTTTTTTTTTTGCAGTGGGAATGTTAGTATTTTGTCATATGGATTTTAAATACTTTCAGTCTGTTAATCATTTGTCTTTTTATAATAAAAGAAAATAAAAAGGAAATAGACTTACGATCCATTTTCCCTCTTTTAAGATAAAGATCTTGTGTAGAAAATAAGATTAAAACCAAAACAAAAACCTCCCGTGTCTTTTTCTAGCACTTTTAAGGTTTCGTTTATTATTGTTCACACCACTGGCCCATTTGAAATAATTTTCGATGAAATAAATGAATTAGAGATTTAATTCTCATATTTGTTGGCATGTAATTGTTGGCTTTTATTTCATATTTAGAAAACTTTGCAGGTGTCCCAAATCCACTCATTGAATAATCCACCTTTCCCCACTGATTTTAAATGCAAATACTATCATACATTAAATCACCATCTGTATTTGTGTCTGTGTTTTTTTTTTTTTCCTTTCCCCTATTCAATTTTGTTCCATTAATCTCTCTCTCCATTCCTGTGTCAGAATCCTGCTAAGCAATTTACATTCATTATCTCATTAAGTTACTCTAACTTCATCATGTTTTATCTTTCAAGGCTAATCCCACCACCTACTTACTCTGCCTTGTCAGGGTTTTTCTGGTCATTTTCTTACCATTATTTTCCCCTGAAACCTTGAGTAGCTTGTTTCCTACTTTAAAAAATCTCAACCAATCAATGAAATTCACTTCTGGAATTTTAAAAGGAATCACATTACATTCAAACTTTAATTTAGGAAGACTTAATGTAAAAAAAAAAAAAGATTAAACTATCTTAGAAAAGAGTCACAAATATATTTTCATTTATTAATACTTTCTGTATTGTAAAAGTTATGTCTTATAGGTTTTCAAAGATTACATATATTTCTTATTAAATTTATTTGTTGGTATCAAAACATCCTTTTTTCTTGCTTAATAAATGAAATCTATTCTGTTTTTGTACTTTCTAACTGCTTTCATTTATATATATATTATATCTCTACACAAAATCATTTCTAAGCTATTCACTATTTATAAAATAATGAATATCAAATTCAACCAAGTATCTTTTTATAATGTTTAGAAAACCATTGGCTTTATGGCCACTGACCACCTAGTAGGGTAAATATGTCAATAGGTTATGAACCTAATTTGGGCATGGTGAGTTATTCTTTTAATATTCTAATTTGTTCGTGTTGTCAACATTTTATTTTAAACTTTTGTATTAATATTTATTGGTCAGACTGATCGCTTTGTCAGAGGTTGGTATCAATGATATCAGGGCATGACATAACATGCTTTCAGATGAGTATAGTTTTTCCTCTGTATGTTCTAGAGTAGTATGAACAGGTTTGGAGCTATCTGTTCATTGATGGTTCATAGAACTCACCTGTGAAAGTCCTAGGCCTAAGTACTCCACTTGGTGGGGGGTAGGAGGGCAATGGGAGCATCTTGGGTTTGTATTCCGTAAAGCAGAGCCCGAGATTGTTGTGAAGGTAATTTACTGAGGAGGTGCACTCACAAGAAGGGAAATGAGGAAGGGCAGGGAAGGACTTAAACAATCCTCATCCTGATCCCATGGAGATTTCTAGAGTGTGACTAGCATCACACAGTTACTCCTCCTGTGAATAGGAGGCTGGGCCTGTAATTCTCTGAAAAAGGGAGCAGCTATGATCTGTGAGCTGTCACTCCCAGCATCTGGAGGACAGTCAGATGTCCTGGGATGGAGGTCTTTGGTGGAGCACTAAAGACTTCCATTGAAAGGTAAGATGCTCTTTTGCAAAGGCAATTAGGGGTGGCAGCCTAGGTCTGTGCCCAGTCAAACCTGCATTCTGACCCAAATGTGTACAAGCCTATAATTAAGCTAGCCTTGCAAAACCCATTTTCCTGGATGCTTATCTTAACAGGAGCTATAAACCATACACAGCCCCACAATCGGGTCTGACTGCTGGTGTGAAACGGGATCTTGGCCACTATCTTACTGCGCCCCACTACCCCCCTTACAATGGTCACAGGGGCTGCAAAAGCCCTAGAAAAGTCCAGAAGTCTGGTCCATGTTTGGTAAACAAAGAAACTAGGGGGATAAAAGGGAAAGTCCTGCTAAATTCGGTGTTCAGTTTTGGGAACTGATTCCCCTGAGTCACAGCAATGGTGCTCTTGTAATTAAAGTGCATATTCTGAATCATCCAAGTGCCTGTTGTGTGTCTTCCTGCCTCCTGGTAACTTCTGTAACACTGACACTGGGCTGCTTAGATTCACTCTCTTCCCAAGGCCAGTGTTTCCTATCACAGGATTTGGAGCATGTTCAACTAAATCCCTCCCAACAAATCTTACTGTCTGTACTAATAATTATTAGTTATTATTTCACTTCATTAAAAATTACTTTAAGAAAAACATAGTTGGAGGGATCACAATACCAAATATCAAGCTATATTACAAAGCTATGGTTCTCAAAACTGCCTGGTACTGGCACAAGAGCAGACATATAGAACAATGGAACAAAACAGAGAACCAAAAAATTGACCCAAGCCATCATGTTCAATTAATATTTCACAAAGGAAGCAAGAGCATACAATGGAGTCAAGACAGTCTCTTCAATAAATGGTGCTGGGAAAATTGGTCAGATATCTGCCCCCCCGCCCCCCAAAAAAATGAAACTAGACCACCAACTTACACCATATAAAAAAAAATTAAATAAACTAATAAACTCAAAATGCTTAAAAGATGGGGAACCATAAAAATCTTAGAAGACCCCATAGGCACCAAAATAGCAATATTTTTACGAATATAGCTCCTAGGGCAATGGAGACTAAGGAGAAAGTAAACAAATGGGACTACATCAAAATAAGAAGCTTCTTCACATCAAAAGAAACCATTAATGAAACAATAAGAAAGCCCACTGCATGAGAGAACATATTTGCCAATGCTTTCTCAGATAAGGATTTAATCTCCAAAATTTACAGGGAACTCATACAACTTATCAAAAAGAAGATAAGCAATACAATAAAAAAAGGGGCAAAGGACCTAAATATACACTTTTCGAAAGAGAACATACAGAAAGCCCAGAGACCTATGAAAACATGCTCAAAGTCACTAATCATCTGAGAGATGCAAATCAAAACAACAATGAAATACCATCTCACACCTGTCAGAATGGCTATCATCAACAAATCAACAAACAAGTACTGGCAAGGATGTGGAGAAAAAAGAACCCTTGTGCATGGCTGGTGAGAATGCAGACTGGTGCAGCCACTGTGGAAAACAGTATGGAGTTCCCTCAAAAATTAAAAATGGAACTTCTGTTTGACTCAATAATCACACTCCTAGGAATATATCCCAAGAAATCAGAAACACTAATCAGAGAGGATATATGCACTCCTATGTTCATAGCAGCAAATTTACAACAGCGAATACTTGAAAATAGCCTCAGTGCCCATTAGCAGATGAGTGGATAAACAAAACAAAACTGTGGTACATTTACACAATGGAATACTATGCCACTATAAAAAAAAGGAACTCTTATCATTTGCAACATCATGGATGGAACTGGAGAGCACTATGCTAAGCAAAATAAAACAGTTGGAAAAAGATAAATATCATATGATCTCACTCATATCCTATTATATATAATAGAAGGCTAATATGCAAATCAAACAAACGGCAGAATGACCAGTCGCTATGATGCACACTGACCACCAGGGGGCAGACAGTCAATGCAGGAGCTACTTTTGGTGGTCAGTGCACTTCCACAGGGGGAGTGCTGCTCAGCCAGAACCTAGGCTCATGGATGGTGAGTGCAGCTGTGGTGGCAGGAGCATCTCCTGCTTCCATGGCAGCACTAAGGATGTCTAGTTGACCGCTTAAACTGGAGGGTGGGAGGGAAGCATGCCTTAGTGGTCATTTGGACATCCCCCGAGGGCTCCTGGACATCGAGAGGGTGTAGACTGGTCTCAGGGATCACCTGAGTGCATGAATTTTGTGCACTGAGCCTCTAGTGTGGGATATAATGATCAACATAAACTGATGAACAAAAATTGATCCAGAGACAAGGTAACACTGAACAGACTGTCCAACCTCAATTAGAAGGTGGTGGAGGTTTTTTTTTTTTTTTTTTAAACAACCAAAGGATTGTATGCATGCATATTAGCATGACCAATGGACACAGACACTGTGTCCAGGGGGCTTGTCCTGGGGGGATAGGAGTGTCAGGGGCAGGGTCAATTGGGTTTTCTAATACTTTAAACAATAAACTTATCTAATACTTTAAACAATAAAAGAAGAAATCTCAGAAAAGTAGAAATAGAAGGGAATTTTCTCAACTTGATAAAAACATCTACCAAAAACCTCACAGCTAGCATTATATTTAATAATGAAAGAGTGAATTCTTTTTTCCTAAGATAGGAAACAAGTCAAGGATGTGTGCTTGTATCACTCTATTCAACATAGAAGAACTGGCCAGCACAATAAGGCAAGAAAAGAACATAAAAGGCATATAAATTAGACAAAAAACAAATAAACAAAACACACACACACACACACACACACACACACAAAACCCCAAAAACAAACAAAAAAACAAAACTCTGCCTTTGTGCAGATGGCATGATAGTCTATGTAAAAATATCTCAAGAAATGGGATTTACAGAACATTTCTTTCTTTCTCTTTCTTTTTTCTTTTCTTTCTTTCTTTCTTTTTTTTTTTTTACAAAAACTCCTAGAAAGAATACATGTGTTCAGCAAAGTTATAGAATATACAATAAACAGTAAAAAATCAATTGTATTTCTCTACAGTTGTAGTAAAAACATGAAAACTGAAATTAAAAATACAATGCAAACAAACAAAAAAATTACTTTGACACAGGCACAGGGATATTTGCTATAAAAAGGATTTATGTTCAGAGTAAAATGCAAATATATCTCTTTACCTCTCTGCTCTTTACCATCCTGCCCTCTCTTTCCCATCTGACACTGTCCTCCTAGAAATAGCCTCTGTTACCACGTTATGTGTGTGCATGCATGTACAGAGTATGTGTATATATGTTAGTACATATAAATACTCATATATATATATATATATATATATAATACTTATACATATATTGCTAATATTTGCATAACCACTTATTTCTTAGGAGAGCTGGGAAGTGGATTTACAGAGAGGACAGTGGCTCGGTCACTGTCACTGTGTCCATGTGGACTTCCCTCCAGGGAGCAGGGATGAACTTTTTGGATGGGGCTCAAAAGTTCATCCCTGCTCCCTGGAGGGAAGTCCACATGGACACTGTGGGAAACATGAGTTTGGAATGTTTGAAGAGAAACTGTGAATTCATTAAGACCAGGTTGTGATGCCTAGGACATTCAGAAAAGGAGCTTAAGAGGCTTGAATGAAAAGTAAACCTCTCAAGTCTCAGAGGCTTAAATGGTCTTTCCTAACTTTAGAAACATTGTGAGGTTTTATTCACATGGTCCTCATTTTTTTGTGTTAATCTTGTGAGCATTTTCTCCTGGGTTAGGAATTAGGCAATCTGCTTTCTGAGATTGTTCCCGGTGTCACTGTGGGTAGGTTACTTCACAATAGTTCTGCACCCCAGTTTCCTCACCTGTCATTTGAGATCAATAATATGCACCTTAACCAGTTGCTGTAGGTTTAAATGAGGTGAGTTTACTGAGCATTTGGCATAGTGCCTACCAGGTAATAAGCACTCAGTGAATTATCGTTGGTTTATTACATATATATTTTCTATTCTCCAAAAAGCCCAGGGATAACTTTATATCTCACCCAAGATTCTCTCCTTTGACATTAAAGGAGGCTCCTTGGTTTAATAGACTAACAATAACTCATCTTACCCAAACATAAAATAGAAGAAAACATACTCAGGGCCCCAGTAGTGTGCCAGTAGACCACCCAGGTCTGGGTGAAGCCACTTTGTCTTGTAAATGAATTACTCAGAATAGCCAGCAAGTGCCTCCAGCTTTCCTGCCCTCTGGGTACAAGAAAGATGGGTACTGATGGAAAAATCACACACAAAAATGGCCAAGGAAAAATTGCCACCAACCATCGGCCAACCAGTTCTGGATTAAAAAACAAAAAAGCAAACAAAAACAACAGCTAAAGAGTAATTAAAAATGTTCCCATTGTCCACACTATCACCCCTCTTTGTGATGGGAGTAGGGTGGGACCTGGGGGTACAGGGCTTAATTGTCCCCTCCATGTGCTCCTTTGAGCAAGGTGGCATGCTTGCAGGGAAGGGGCTAATTGTGGGAGCAGATGCCCTTAGCACCCAATTCCAGCTTCTGCCAATAAGCAGTTGCATCTTCTGAGGGTGAGGCTTTGAAGAGTTCATTTTTATTTCACGTTTGTTAGTTGACTGTGTGCTCCTTGGAGAGAAGGTAGGATGAGGGGCAAGTGCTCTGGGCTAGGCGTCAGAGAAGGAGGTTCCCTCCTGGTTGCTATGAAGAGAGAGAGCCACACAGTGCCTTCAGTGCCTCTTGGTGACTGTGTCACTTGGAGGGCCCCCCAATGTGTGCCAGTTGCCACTCACAAAGGCTTTGCATAGAGCAGGTGGTCTTGACTCAAATTCCAATGGAGCCTCTCTCAGAGGATCCTTTGATGTGTGTGCATTTCCCAGCTTGGAGATTTTGCTGGCAAAGGGATGGCTGGTGGGAGAAAGGCGCTGGCCCTCTGGCAGGCTGGCAGGGAATAGGGTAATGTACTCAGCACCCGCAGAGCCAAAATCTCTTGAAAGAGACAACAGTGGTCTCTCTAGATGAAGTTGGAGAGGAGATGAAAAGGACACAGCCCTTCAGTCTTGGCCACAATGCTTGGTGTCAGTGCATGGTCCCAGGAAGCATGTAATCAGGCTCTAATCTTAGAAATTAAAATCTCTGTCTCCTTCACATTGAGGCAGACCTGAAAGGATATGGGAGGGCCATGAGGAAAGGAAGACTATAAAAGAGAAAGGCAAGTGACAGACTGCTAAGATCTGCATGTTCCTGTCCCTCCACCTCCAAATTCATTTGTTGAAATACTAATGCCCGATGTGATGATATATTTTTAAAATTTATTTACCTTTATTGTTGAGGGTATTATAGATGTTGCCTGTCACAATTATCTGTGACAGTGTGCTTTGAGACCATGTAATATTCTGCTTCTCAGCATTCTTTTGTCCCTTACTTTTTATTATTATTTTTAAAATTGAGATATAAATCCACATGCCATAAAATTCACCCTTTAACATGTGCAGCTCAATGTACTTCGTGAATGTAATATTCACAAAGCTGTGTAATCATCATTGCTATCTAACTCTAGAATATTTTTATCACCCCAAAAAGAAACCTGTACCCCCACTAGCAGTCACTCTCTCTGACTCCTTCCCTACAGATCCTGGCAACCACTAATCTACTTACAGTTTCTATGGGTTTGCCTATTCTGTTGCCTACAAATTTTAGCATCCATTTGGAATGCTTGCCGGTGACAATTTTTACTGTGGTGTCTGCCCAGTGGTGGTATTTCTAAGCCATACACTTGAAGTGTAGACATTATAATGACCCATCCAAAGGGATTAAATTAATACCTACTATTATTACATGGCTTGTCTTCTCAGACAGTTCTGGTGTCCCCTGACATTTATCGTTTGTCTCAGAAGAAAGCATCCTGTTCAGATGGTAAATTACATGGTGACAGTCATCTGCCACCCAGGTTATTTATGATAATGGTGAGCAGGGTAAATCCACTTTGGAGACCCGTGTGGGTATTGCACATAGAATGATTTGCAGGGAGCCTATTCCCCTTTTCTTGGGTTGAATGGGAATTGTTGCTGCCGGAAAACTATTCTTACCCAATCAGGAAGCAGAGAGCTCTTTGTATTTCTGTGTGTGTGTGTGTGTGTGTGTGTGTGTGTGTGTGTGATTAAAATGTATCTTTTATTTTATTGATTAAGGTATTACATATGTGTCCTTATCTCCCCATTGTTCCCCAACCTCCCCACTTATGCCCTCACCCCCCTGTTGTCTGTGTCCATTGGTTAGGCTTCTGTGCATGCATACAAGTCCTTTGATTGATCTCTCCCTCTTACCACCACCCTCCCCTACCTTCACTCTGAGGTTTGACTGTCTGAAAGATGCTTCTCTGTCTCTGGATCTGTTTTTGTTCATCAGTTTAAGTTGTTCATTATATTCCACAAATGAGTGAGGTCATGTGATATTTATCTTTCTCTGACTGGCTTTTTCGCTTAGCATAATGCTCTCCAGTTTGATCCATGCTGTTGCAAATGATAAGAGTTCCTTGTTTTTTTTTTTTTTTTTTTTTTTTTTTTACCAAGTGTTCTATTCCATTGTGTAGGTGTATCTTTTGCTTTTCTACTTTCAACAAACTACATCTTACCATGCCAGATGATCCACTAAGATTGTTCCTATAGCATAGATTTTTTTTTTTTTTGGTAGTTGCATGAATGAACCTCCAGTGGTAGTAAAGTTAGATTGTACACAGTGAATATAATTTCATATACTTTGATGGTTGATGATCCATTGCCTTTACAATGATGAAATCTACAGCTATAGGGGAATGCAGCCATTGACTGATTCATCTTTATTTTCAACCATGTTCCCTGACTTCCCATGGTTCATAGGGAGCCTGACATTTTTTCTTTTTCATGAATCATTGTTGAACTGGATCTCTAAATCTTAGGCTGCCACAGTAATTTTTGAACACTATGCAAGGGATCTACATTTATTCCTAATAAACATTATCCTTTTAGTTTGGCCAGTATTTCTAGTTCTTAGTGACATATTTTGTTATAGTTCTTAACTTTGTGTATTTCATAGGTTTTTGTGTTTTTTAAGTTAGGTGATCTGAGTAATACTTGGATAAATGACCATTTATTAAACACTTGCTATATGCTGCGAGTTGTGTTAGCTGCTCTACATAAGTTATTTAATTAATATAAAGTTTCTCCTCACTGTAGTTATTACTCCATCATGTAATGATGATTGACTTAGAATTTAGAAGCATGTTAGAGAAGGTTGTATGTTTATTATAGACCATGTAGCATGGGTGGGGGACCATTTTCATGGAACTCTGGGAGATAAGACCAGGACAAGGGAAGTTGTCTACAGAGAAATGCAAAGATTGGTTGTAATGGAGCCACCTTATATAAGACCAGGGGGTACTCTGTGTACTAGTATGTCATGAGCAATGGTAGGAAGACCAGTTATATGAGACTAGTGGCCCCATGCACAGATTTGTGCACATTGAAAGAACAATTAGAAGAAATATTTTAACATTGCTATTTGCCCTTTCTCCCTCCTGCCTCCTCTGCTACTCCCTTTACCCCCCATCTCCTCCCCACTGCTGCTGCTGGTCTCTGTCTGTGAGGTGATCCACTCGTATCTGTCTTGGCCTGGTGTTGCCTGCTTACCTGCTCCACCATCCTGCCATGGTCCTGCTCTCATCAAGGCCCATCCTACTGGCAGTGCCTCCACTGCTGCCTGCTGCCAGCACTGTGTAGCCAATGCCTGCCATGTTCTGTGCCGCCCCTTGGTGGTCAGAGCATGTCATAGCGAGTGGTCAAACTCCTGGTCTCCTGGTGGAACTCCTGGTTGACCACTCACCCAAAGGGACAATTTGCATATTAGGCTTTTATTATGTAGGATGATAAAATATTCTTTAATTCTTTTTAAAATACATTTTATTGATTTTTCAGAGAGAGGAAGGGAGAAGGATAGAGAGTTAGAAACACCGATGAGAAAGGAACATCAATCAGTCTCCTGCAAACCTCCTACTGGGGATGTGCTCACAACCAAGGTACATGCATGCCCTTGACCGGAATCAAACTTGGGACTCTTCAGTCCACAGGCTGACCAAACCAGTTAGGGCATTCTTTAACTAAAATCTTTACTGTGATACTAAGGCTAGGTATTGTTATTATCCATAATTTAAGGTTAAGGAAATTAAGTCTTAGGGTGATTAAGCAAAATGGTCAAGGTCACATACTTATACTGTAGAATTGCTGGGATCTAATCTGGGATTAGCCAGACTCTAGAATCCTTGCTGTCAATCTCTGCTCTCTATGGTGGAGTGTGTGAGAATGGCAGTAAGCATATCACTTGTTTCCCTGGGAGAATCCTAGTGTGGAGGTGGCTGGTCACCAGGTTGCTCACAGTAAGGTTAAAACCACTTCACTTCCTCTTTGCCACGTGTGAGTATTGCTGAGAAAAATGAGTTGCAGGGGACCTATTCAGCTCAGTTTTATCATGCTCTTTGGCCATATTTAGTAGCTCAGAAATGGGATCAAGAAAGTAGATTATGAAGGCTACTCATGGTGGGCATTGGTCTCAGGAGGATTGGCAGGGGTCCAAGGTCCTGAGGACCTATGGAGTGGTACATTCATTGCAAGCAGTTCACTGAGACCACTGGCTCCAGGCTTGTGGTGGGGGGGCGGTGAGGAAGCAGATAGGTCATGGGTCTAAAGAACAGTATCACAGGTATGAGTGAATGAGATCAGGGAAGATAGGTAATTCTGGACAGAATTATTTCCAATGTCCGGTCTCAGACTTTGGGTATGCATGGACTTTGGAGACACACAACCTCGCTGGAATCTTGGGCTTGGTGTGATGTTTATGAATGGAGGGAATAGTCACACCTATTATATTTGTATGTTCTCTTTCCCTTGATGTTTTGAGTTACATCACCTTCCATGTTGTTCTGGAAGCATATTGGTTTGAACTCAGTGTACACTGTGGGGCACCCTGGGCCTGCATTGTAGTCTGTAAGAAACAAAGTCCCTTGGAGCTAAGCAAGACTCCTCTTGCTGTCTTGGATCCCTGCTGTTCACACTGTGTCAGCAAACTGCACCTGAGGAATACGAAGCTTCAGAAAGCCCGCATGCATGCATCCCACTGACACTTTCACTCTGGGACACAGGAACACCTCCAGCATGTTCGTACAGTGAGGCAGCAGAGGCCAGATGGGCTTAGAAATATTAATGCAATTTATGCAAACAAGACTTTTTAAGTTCAAAAGTAGAATCATAAATATCTTTATTATTCATATGCAAATGTTGAAAGGCATATGTACTCCTATAATGGATGACAGTCTAAATGACTTATTTTTTATTGGGGTTTAATGGAGGAAAAATACACACACACACACACACACACACACACAGAGGCAGGGCTGATTACAGCCTACAGAGGTATATGCACAATGCTAAGTAAAATAAGTCAGTCAGAGAAAGACAAATACCATATGATCTCACTTATATGTGGAATCTAGTGAACAAAATAAACTGACAAGCAAAATATAGAGGCATTGGATACAGGGTATAGACTGATAGCTATCGAGGGAAGGGGGTTGGAGTACTGGGTGAAAGAAGGTGACAAGGTTAGCCCCAAGTCATATATACATAAACATAGACACAGACAGTGTGTGGTGATAGCCAGAGGGAAAGGGGTTGGGGGTGGGTGGAGGTGGGCAAAGGGGGAATAAATGGGGATGAAGAGAGACTGCTTAGGGGAATCGGCACATGATACAGTTTGCAGACGATGTTTGATTGAGTTGTACACTTGAAACCCATATGGTTTTGTGAACTAATGTCACCCCAATAAAACCAGTTCATTGAAAAACACATAGCTATTTCGTAAGTTTCATATAAAATAATTATTCATGGTCCACAAGTCTCCATTATCTATGGACATTGTCTGGCTGGCATGGATCAGTCAGTGATATTACTACTATTCTATTGGACAGTGGGCCTGGGAAAAGCAGACAATAATGATTTCAGTTTGCACTTTTGTTTGTGCATACTAGTAGTAGCTCTATACATTTTGAACTACTCTCAGCGACCTTTCTTAGATTTTTTTCCTCAACAGCCTTGGTAATAAATTAGTTTTTATGCAACTGCTAAGGCTTTCAGTGGCTTACTCTATACCACATGTGTCAAACACAAGGCCCGCGGGCCAAATCCGTCCCGCCAGGCCTTGCAATGTGGCCCGCACCACGCTGTCATCACTGCACTCCCCTGCGTTTCCATCACAATGACAGTTTATGACTGTTCAGTAAACCATTCGGCCCTCGATTTAGGCTGGATTTTAGATTTTGGCCCCTTCTCTGATTGAGTTCGACACTCCTACTATACCAAGCAAGTTAGTTAAAGAAACAGGACTGGACCTGGTCATGTAATTCTTGGTACTACTCAGTCCTCTTGCAAATTGTTGGCTTCCGCCCAAAGGCTCAGGATGCAGGCTTTCTTCTCTTTCTTTCTTTCCTGTGGGCCTCTCTGTTGGCTCCATTTCCACCCAGGATCTCCCTCATGGTGGCAGGACAGTACAAACAGCTCCAGGCCTGCATCCCAATTGTTCAAGAAACCTGAAGGGGGAAGCTGTTTCTATCCTTGGTCTTTCCAGTGAAAGTCCTAGGCAAATCTCTGATTGGGTCACATACTCATCCCTCAGCGAATCACAGTGGCTGGGAGAATGTGGTACTCTGATTGGACAGGCCCTCATCAGGTGAACTCTGAGTTTGGGGAGCAAGGATGAAGACTCATCTCAACCTGAACCCTGTGCCCTGAGGGACGGAGACAAGTGGTTTTGGAAGAACCATTAGGAAGTGTTAATCAGAGTATGAGAGCCGGCATGCCAGTCTGTCAAATCACAGTTGTCCACCACACTGGATCGGTGGGTGGGTGGAGATGGGGCGTGGGAACTCATCATCTGAAAGATGCTGTGGAGGGGGTGGAGCTAATCACCTGGGTTCAAGAGAACTAACTCCATACCTCCCAAAGTTTTCTCTAGGCACCCTGGGTATTATTTTCCTTATAGTCCCATTGTGTTAAATGTTATTTTCAAACAAATGGCAATTCTTAAGTGGTAACTGATTTTTCCCATTTTTTATTACTTGCTTACTGATTACTATAATTTGGATCACAAAGAGTGACTATAAATTCACCAAAACTGGACAGTTAACCAGTTCAACATTCCACTTCCATGCAGTTTCTGAAGGATTATTGAACTCTTAAAAGTAGTTCACACAAATCAATGATCTCTGGGGCATCCGGGAGCCCACACTTGGGAGGCTGGTCTAGATAACTTGTGTACCTTGGGGTCGCTCTGTTGTAGCTGCTGACTGCCCCATCCCCATTTCTCCCTGCCTCTGATGAAAGAGTTGGTGGGCAGAGGAGGTTGAAAGAACAGAATAGTTATCATTAGAGGACCTGACTTATTTTAATTATCCAAGCTTTTTATTTTCTGTTATAAATAATCCAGTAAATAGTTCAAGTGGATCCTGAAAGTGAGCCTCTCAGGGAGAATATTTAGGTTGCTTGGGGTTTAGGATTAGAGAGAGCAAGAAAAGGAGAGGCAACCCCGTGGGTGGTAGGTCTCCTTAGATAACTTTCATTCTTATCAGATGTCAGAAAATTGTGTCATTCCTACCTTGAAACAGACTCCAGCATCAACCACCCTCTCCTGGATGGAAGTCCAAGCCACTGTAATTTCTTTTATTGATTTTTCTTTTTTAGAGAGAGAGAGAGAGAGGAAGGGAGAGAAAGAGACACATTGATTTGTTGTTCCACTTATGTATGCATTCATTGGTTGAATCTTGAATGTGACCCAACCAGGGATCAAACCTGCAACCTTGGTGTATCTGGAGGATGCTCTAACCAACTGAGCTGTCTGGCCAGGACCAGCCACAATGATTTCCTGCCTAAATGATTGCAGTAATTTCCCAATGGTCTCACTGCTCCTTCATTCTGCCCCTTAACAACCTCTTCTGAACCTCCCAATGGGCATGATCTTTGTAAAACACACCTGGAGGCCTGCCATTTCTCACTGCCCTGGTTCCAGCCACCATCATCTCTCACGTGGTGTGGGCATCAGACAGCCTTTCACTGGTGTCCCTGCTTCTGGTTTGCCCCTACCCTCTATCCTCAGCAGCCAGCAGCGTGAGCCTCACACAGTATAAGTTGTCTTGTCATCTTCCTGTTTGAACACTCTTCCATGACTCCTCATCTCACGGAGGGTGAAAGTCAGAGCCTCAAACCACCTAGCCTACCAGTTGGCCTCCTGGCAGAGATCAGCCAGTGCATGCAGCAAATCAGAGGAGCAGAGTCAGGGGAAGGGGGTGGAGGAGGTGGAATCAGAGGTGGCTGGCAGAGGGGTGGAGGCACATCAGTATGCCATTCCTCCTCCAAAATAAACAGAAGACAATTTCACAAGCTGCCTATTTTGGGCACCTGTACATGCTGACAAAACCAAAACTTCAAATGCCATTACTCACAAATTCTGCTTTTCTGCTTAATACAGACCCCTGGGAGGGAGCGAGGCAGCAGCACGTGGCTGGCGCTGCGCTGCAGCCCTGCTGTGCACAGTTGGACAGAGAGGGTCAGGCAGACCAGCTGACACGTGTCTCATTATCCTCCATCTGGGATAGGATTCCCAGATCTGCGAGTGAAAATCAATTTTAAAAGAGCAATTTATTATTAGCCTTTGAAACAAAACTAGGGCTTTGCACTTTATGAAACTTACCTTAAATTGCTTTTTAATTGTTATATTTGCTCTAGAGAGAACAACCTGTATTGGAATTTCTGAATTTGTCCATTTAAAGATGAGTGTGTAATCCTAGTAGCCGCTAATGAGAAATGGAAAAATCCTTCTGAACCTGTCAATACAGATTACATAAACAGTCAACTGCTACATTTAAACGTGCAATGGTTTTAATTTTTGGATAATTAATAGCTGCACATAGTCCATAATTTAAAAATTGAAGAGTAGACTGCACTTCTCACCCTGGGCTGCCCAGTAGAACTTTCTGCAGTGCTGGAAATGTTCTAGTCTCACAGCGTCCAATACAGAAACCGTTAGCCCTGAGCAGACTGAACACCTGGAATGTGGCTGGTACAACGGAAGAACTGAATTTTGAATTTTACCTTAGATATTTCTGATGGCTGTGGTATTGGACAGCACAGTTCTTGCCATTGAGCCTCTGAAACTTGATTCCAGGTTTGTGGGGTCTCCCATAGGCACGCTCCATACTTGTACAGGTGAATGCCTGGTTTTAGGAAAAGCTGGCATTTACGTCTTTCTTTTGTCTTCCATGGTGGGATCTTGGTGCGTGGAGCTATGTAATATGGGTCGACTAGGGATGGTCCTGCCCCTCCTATTGACCCTTCAACTTCCTTTTCTCATAGAAGATCATTGACACAGCAAAGGGACTTTGAAGCCTGGAATAGTGGTCACTTCCCCGGCTGTCACAGACCAGGAAATGCCTATCCTTCTTGGTCAATCTTTTCCTGAAAGCCTTCCTGGATCTCTCCTAAGAAACTTCTGGATGAAGTTCAAAGCAGAACAGACTGGCTAGGAGTGCTGCATCATCAGATGAATTATAACAGCCTTCATGCACATGGATGCGATGCTACTGAAGATTCACCATGGCTCTTGGTGGAGGAAGTGGAGTTTTCCTACATCATCAAATTGCATTGTATGTAACCCTTTGAGGATTCCCTGTATAAGTTGGTTAGTGATAGGGTGCAGTTTGAAAAGAATCCAAAGAGGAGCTGGCTTTTCCTCCCTTTTTTGTTTAAATTTCTTCAGCTATCTAGTAGCAGAGGTGCTCCCAGAGGCCATTGGAAATGGGTAATAAGTTCCTCTTTAGAAGGAGATCTCACAGACACTCTTCAAAGGACAGTTGTGCAGAGGTCTAGTAAGACCATGCCTTAGTGTGGCGATGAGCAGGGAAACCATTCCTTTGCATGCTATCTTTGGAAGGGGTCTCCAAAGATAAATTTCTCCGGAGGGTCTTTTCTTCCTCATTTCTTCCTCCAGCTTCATGTACTAAATATTGGGATAAATGTTGAAATCATGTCAGATGAATATTGATTTTACATACAACCGAACAGTTTCTTTAAGGTGACATATAGAAACAAGTACAAAGCAGAGAATGACAAACACTAGAAATAGCATGACAGGGAAATAACAATTGCTTTCATTTTTAGAACATCCTTCCAGGCTTGCGTGCACAAAGTCATGTACAGAAACATGCATGGTCTCATGTAAATGAGGGCATAGCTTATATGTGTTCTGCAGACTGATTTTAAAAAATCAGCAATATGACATATATTTCCAACTAAAAATGATTATAAGAACAAATATCCATTTCTATTTTTTTTTTTAGAAACTATCAGGCTCTATGACAAGCATTTTAAGTGCATTAGCTTATGTAATTTCTATAACTCTCTGAGATGATTATTTCTGGAGAGACAAAATAACAGAGCTAATAAATGGTAGGATGGGGATTTGAACTCTGGTTTATCTATGCCATTTTCCATGACCTTAAACATTATGTTTTACTCTTTATATGATGACTTTTAATGACTGGTTTGCAATCTATTATATTATATCTCATAATTTATTTAGCATGGCTGGTAAATTCTTTATTACTTCCAATTATCTAACTCAGGGGATAGGATATCATCCAGAAAGACAACTGTCTATTCCTTGGAATCCATTTTCTTCTACTTCACCTCAGAGTTTCCAAGTTTAAGCCTTCTATCTTTTCTGTGGCACCAAGAATTTGATAAAAATATTCTTGTGATAATAAAAATGATTACCTTGAGCTGGGACAGGATTTTCCAATGCCTCTGGCATTTGTATTTACATCTATAAAATAGATAATAACAATTAAAAAAATAATAACAATAATTATGCCTTTAACACAATTGTAGGAAAGCAAAATTTGCCACCCCAAATTATGTCTCTTAGTCATAAGGGTTATTTTAGGCTGATTATTTCTAAGAGACAGAAGACTCAGGAAGTTTTTCTTTCTACTTTTCCATGTACTGCCTAAAATAATTTAGTGGGCCTATAGAAGGAAGAAAGCTGTTTTCAGAGATAATTACAAGGAATATGGCTTGGGTATGGTGGGCAGCAGGGGCCTGGAGATCAAAGTCTTCTCTGTGTCCCATGGTCTCCGCGTGGCATGACAAACGTGTGTTTACCAAACATCTGCTGTTCCCATCTTCCTGAGAGTTGTCTCCCTTCCCTTTCAATATCCAGAAGCCCACCCCATTCTCCTTAGCTCAGGAAGACCTATAAGCCTCACTTCCTGTCTTAGACCCTCTCATGTATACATCGGCTCTCGTCTGTATGTAATTAAATTTGATTTTCTTCTGCCTTATGTTGATATAATTTTTAGACCAGCCAGAAGAACCTAGAAGGGTTGAGAGAAAAAATTTTCCCCCCTGACAATAGTAACTTGCAGTTTTCCCAGCTCCCCACATCTGAGCATTAGGAACAAGTTTCTCAAATAAGGAATTTCTAACTCATCACTAAGAGATGAATCAATATTCTCTGCATCCAAATAAAGCTGGTAATGGTCCATTTTTTATTCTCTAATAGTGCTCAAATGTTTCATTAGCTGATAGGAGAAAATGTCAGTTTATTCCTATTAAAATATAGTGCCAGTGGGAAATTACATCTTTTTACTCAAGGAACATGTAAGTCTGGTTTGTTTGCTTGTTTATTTAAGAGTGTCTTAAATAAAAAAAAAAAAAAAAATTTCCTCATTGCCCTCTCTTCCACATTTCTGGAAAATAACAGAAGAACAAATAATTATACTATAATAATATCTCTATAAAATAACCAAAGATTTCACATTTTGGTTAGTATGTTAGGAAGATTTTGGAAATACAATTTCATCTGGACTATTGAGTACTGTCAAGATTTCATGCAAACATTGCCATAAAATAATTTCACTTTTAACTTGATTGTTGTATAATACCTAAAAATGCTTTGTGTGTATTTTCACCTGTGTTTTACAGTTGAAGGGTGAGTTTATTACATTTCACATAAGTAAACAAAAAAATCTACAGATTTTATGAGAGAATAAAAAGTATAGAATTGAATTTCAAAGTAGGTCACATATTCCCACTGACAAAAGTTTAGTACAATGCAAGTTCACAAGAATGAGAAAAAAATGGGAAGTTTGTTTGTGTGTATGTGTCTTGGTTAGGAAATAAATTGACCTTAAAATAAGTATAATGGGTCTTGATTAAAGCCTAAAGTTAGCATGTCCCTATTCTTTTAATGAAGAGAGGGTCAATGAATTTCTTTTGACTTTAATTCTAATACATTTTAGCCAATGGTCTGAAAGCTATTTTAACATCAACAACACATTTACTGTTATGACCAAAGCTAAAAATGACTTTAAATAAGGTTATACATTTGGACTTAATTACAATTGTTAATTATCTTGGTCTTTTTGGGTTTGACTTTTCTTTCTCCACCAAGCCTCTGATCTGATCATTTGTCCTTTCTCCAGAGATTTGTTAGAGAGGTAAAAACAAACCAGAAACAATAGGCACAAGGGTAAAACATCTGTGACTTTTTGTTTTTGTTTTTTAAACCTAGAAATCTCTAGGGCCTGTCTTTATCATTTGGAGTTTGAAATGTTACCCATTCTAGAAAAGCAAGAAAACAGCCAACAAGAAGAAGTCCTAGAAAATATTAATGAACCTCATCTTGCTGTGTGTTGGTGTGGTTGTTGAAGATTTTAATTTTACAGCATGTACACCCAAAGGCACAATTGTTTTCATCTTGTAAGAGCAGATGCTTGATAGACCAACTTTAGATTTTTGAACTTCAGCTACAACCCCTTAATATTTAATTGATTTTTAAAATTTAAGACTTTATAAAGGGATAACAAGATGTGTTGAGAAGATAAAAAGGATGAGTTTCTATAAGGAATGTGTTCTATACTATTTACTACAAAGTTACTCATGTAAGCATACACACACATCTATAGTAACACATACAGACTCACAGTAGTTTCAACTTGTAACAACTGGAATGCCAAATGTTAATGAATATTGCATATCTAGTAGTATCTAAGTAAGAAGATCATCAATTCTAAAGATAATATATTATATTAGAGGCCCAGTGCATGAAATTTATGTGGCTGGGTGTGGGGTGGTGGGAGGTCCCTCAGCCTGGCCTGCAATGATGCCAGCATCCCACACCCTGGCCAGCCTCTGGACAGAGCTCTGCCTGCTAGCCCACCCTCCATCCCTCTGTGGGCCGGGGCATGTGGGAAGCTGGGTGCGTGGCCGGTGCAATGCCACCAGCATCCAGTGCTCCAGCCACTATGGGTGCCACCATTTTTGTGACAGAGTGATGGCTAATTTGCACATTACCCTTTTATTAGATAGGATATATACAGATAGAGGTCAGGAACTGGTTCTTATTTTTACCCAAATCATACAGATAGAGGTCAGGGACTGGTTCTTATTTCTTTCTTATTAATATTATTTCTTTTTTCAAGAAAAATATATATTTTTTATTTCAGAGAGGAAGAGAGAGATAGTAACATCAATGATGAGAGAAAATCATTAATCAGTTGCCTCCTGCATGTCCCCACACTGGGGATCAAGCCCACAACCTGAGCATGTGCCCTTGAGTGGAATTGTACCCAGGAGCCTTTAGTCTGCATACAGGCTGATGCTCTATCTAGTGATCCAAACCAGCGAGGCTTCTTATTTTAATAGAACTTAGAAGAATGCCTAGGTGATAGTATATACTGAATATATTTATATATAGATCTGTTGGTTGAATAAATGAATGACAACAGCATCTTTTTGTTATAAACTATCAACTGCATCTCACTAGGTGTTAGCAAAACTTTTACCTATAGTAGGAAAAAATAAATATTATTTCAGTGGCTAACAATAGTGCAGAGGAGAGATTAAAAAACTTCCCTTATGAATAAGTTTAAAATGGTAGATAGATATACTACAGTGAACATTTTATTAATCTAGAGCTGAACTTGCAAAAAAGAAAAGAAAGAAAGGAAGAAAGAAAGAAGGAAAGAAAGAAAGAAAGAAAGAAAGAAAGAGAAAGAAAGAAAGAAAGAAAGAAAGAAAGAAAGAAAGAAAGAAAGAAAGAGACAGAGAAAAGAAAAAGTGAGGGGAATCCCTAAAGAGGAATTTGGAAACCAGATCTGGAGTTCTTGATAGAGGTGGGAGCTGATACTGTTGTCATGGCCACCCTGTAGCATCACCTGTTGCTCACAGATCTATTTCTTTTCAGCTTCTATTCAAAACTGCTTTTTAGGATCCTTTAAACACTGGTTTCTGGCTAGATTGGATAGAGTGAGGTACCCATGGACAATTGGAGGGGCTGAAGGAAGAAGCTAGTGTGTTTCTTTCCCTCACCTTCTGCTGAGGGGTATTTTCCCACAGTGGCTGTGTAGGAATTTTATATATTTACTAGAGGCCCAATGCACAAAATTCATGCATGGGTAGGGATCCTAGGCCTGGCCAGCAATCAGGGCTATCTGTGGGGTGACTGGCAGATGGGGTGATGGGGGGGGGGGGCAGCCCACTGGCACCCATCTTGGCTGGCTGCCTACATCTGTCAGCTGGTTGGCCCCATCCCCTGATTGCCTCCACTGCCCTGACCAGGGACAGCTCCTGTGTTGAGCAGCTGCCCCCTGGTGGTCAGTGCATGTCATAGAGACTGGTTGTTCTGCCAGTCATTCTGCCATTCAGTCAATTTACATATTAGGCTTTTATTATATAGGATAGTGGATGGTAGCATAACATACAAGCTCATTATCCCTCATTATTATGAGCAAACTTGACTTTTTTTTTTAAATATATTTTATTTTTTACAGAGAGGAAGGGAGAGGGACAGAGAGCTAGAAACATCGATGAGAGAGAAACATCGACCAGCTGCCTCCTGCACACCCCCCACTGGGGATGTGCCCGCAACCAACGTACATGCCCTTGACCGGAATCGAACCTGGGAACTTTGAGTCTGCAGACCGAGGCTCTATCCACTGAGCCAAACTGGTTTCGGCCAAACTTGACTTTTATTCCCCATATCTTTAAGGATTATTTGCATTCTTTTCAGTGACATATATTCTTTTAATTCTTAATACAACTACAAAAAATTAGATAAGTTATTATTGTTTGCAGACAGAAAGCTTGTGTAACTGGAGAACTTCAAAGAATTAGCTGAAAATCTACTAGAAAAATTAGGAGCATTTAGCAAAAAAGGATTATATATAAAGTAATTATACACAAATCAATACCTTTATACAGAACAGTAATATGTAATAAAATTTGCATTAGCAATACCCTCCCCCCAACTCTAAAATACGTACACTTTTAAAATAAAGCAAATGGAAGACTTTATGGAGACATAAATACTTAACTACAATATAGCAACCATATTTTTGTATGGTAAATTTTATTATTCTGAAGATGCGAAGCCTTCCCAAATTAATTTGTAGCTTTAAAATAATTTAAAGCAAGCTCCCAGAGGCATTCATTTTCCTTGTCACTGACAAAGAAGACTCAGATGCTCATTTGAAAGAATAAATGAAGCCGAAGCTTGATGAGGCTGTTTTTTTAAAAAAAAACAAGTATAATTAAGTGAGACTTTGTTACCAGTTATCTAAGTGTTTATAGAGTTATAGAATTCACACAGTGTGCTTGTGAACCAAGAAGATATGTGAAAATCCAGGGACAAAAACAATAATACAAAGCAACAAATCAGTGAGATAGACCTAAGGGATCTTTTCAAATCGGGGAACAATATTTTCCCTGTATTCTCTTAAGTGTGATTTTTAAAAATTGTTTTTGCTTGAAAGTAGAAAAGCAACCTTATGCATCAGACTGGCTAGGCCCAAACAGTAGTTAGGAACATTCCCATATTATGGAATACAGGTGTTGACACATGTAGCTTTATTTCTTCATACCTATTCAAACCTAATCACACCTAGTTACACCTAATCGTTCCCATTCATACCTATTCAACTATTGAGTCCTTATTTCTTTTGATAGAAGAAAACTTAAACTTTCTAAATCAAAGCAACTCAGTCTCTTCTGGTGTAAAACGCAGTCACTGTCATCATACCAAGCACCATTCCCTTCCCTCTGGGTTGATCTGAGGTCTGGGCTGTATGGGAGGGGACCAGCCTCAGAGGGGCGGGCATGTGTCCTTGTACAGGCTCTCTACTCCACCAAGCTTTCAAGTCGAGGCTGTCACCCCTGGTCACCGCTGACGTCCAAAGTGCTTTCACGGTTTCCTGGTGGAACTGCCAGCACTACCCTCTGCAAGTGCCCACTTGTTACAGCTAAAAGCTATCATCTTCTTTCTCCCTTATTTCCTCTCCCCTCCCAACCCTGGGTCCTGGGAGGTTTCACAGTCTGCTCTGCCACACTGGGGCCCTCAGTGGGAACCCATAGTTTGTGTCTGGCCTGTGAGTTAAGAATGATGTTTTCATTTTTAAATGGTTGAAAACAAACCAAAAGAAGACTATTTATGCTGCACAAGTGACATGAAAGTCAGATGCCTGTGCCCATAAATCAAGTGTTGTTGGGACACAGCCGTGTACATGTTGTCTGGCTATTTTCCTGCCTCAAGGGCAGAGATGAAGGGCCACAGGGACCGCAGAGCCTGTGAAGTCTGAACTGTTTGCTGTTTGAGGCTTTGGAGAAAAAGTGTGCCAAGCCTGGACCTCAGGGTGGGTGAGACCACGCTCAGATGTGTGCCTTTGGCTTCTCACCTGACCCTGGAAGCTCTGCCCGCCATGTCCTGATGCATGGGACAGAGCAGGAAGCTTATGAAGGGGGATGGGGTCGCAGATTACTTGGGCCCACCGTGGGAGCAGGCCACTCCTCTATGTGGTATGACTTCTCTGATTTCTGCACTTTCCAGCCAAGGCAGGGACCTGGTTAGGCAATGGGACATGAGCAAGAGGTGGGAGCCCCACCCCACATTTGCCTTGAAGTTCTCTCTCTCTCTCTCCCCCTCTCTCTCAAGTTTCACCTCATCACATCCCAGAAAGCCTTGCCATTCCTCCCCCCACCCCCGAATGGGGGGGGGGTAGGAATTCTATTATCTGTTATAAATTCTTCTTTGAAATACAACTAAACCTTTGAAATGTTTTAACAAGAAAAAAAAGAAAAAAAGAAACTTTTTGAATGCTCAGTTCTTGCAATCAAAAGACGAGGTTTTCCGGACTTGATTTCTGTTGGATCTTTTATGTCCTGCTTTTTTTTTTCTTTCTGGGGGTGAGGGGAGTCTACTTCAGACAGGGTCCAGTTTTGCCTGCGGGATGGTCTACAGGTTAAATGAAAATGTTGGAAAGCAGAATGCAGCGGCTGCTGGTACACATTTCCCTGACACATGGTTGGTGTAGCCTGTCGACAGGGTAAGCCCCTTTGTAGGAACCACAGTCTCAACACAATCTGATAGCAGTTGCAGCATAAGCATGTGACATTCTGTCAGTATTTGAATATTATGCAAATGAGTTCTAAGTGGTGACCTCTAAAATCGTAGTGGGGAAGATGTTTTTTTTTCCTAAGAAAATTCATTGTTCTTTTTTGATTAAAAATGTGTTTCAATGTACCTTAAAGAGACATGACACTAAGTTGGGTCAAGCTCTCTCTCCAACTGGTGCTGATCAGGAAAAACATGATAGGAGAATTAGTGTCATTACATAGTTCCTCTCATGTGCATCTCAAATGAGGAAGTGACAAGATATGTTGGTTAGAGAAGATTGCACCATATAATAGCAGGAAATAATAAAAAGGATAGTTGATTAGCAAAAACATGGGAGTGTGTCCTTATATCATACTAGAGACCCAGTGCATGAAATTCGTGCATTGGTAGGGTCTCTAGCAGTGGTTGGCAGCCAGCTGGGTACTCCTTCCCTTCCTTCGGCTGCCTGCCACCAGCCAGGGCCTCCTTTCCTTCCCCTGGCTGCCTGAAAATGGCCAGAAAATACATAAACGCCTTCATCTTTTCCAGCAATCAAAAACAGTGTAAATTAAAGAGCAACACACACCACTTATTGCTTATCACATCAGCATGGAATTTTATACAATGGGCATGATCGGGTACTGTTTAAGGAAATAAAAGTTATCTTTCTGAGTTTGTCAACATGTGCTAGAATTTGAACAAGTCCCATACCAGTTTCTCAAGTAAAAGCTTTAAATCGTTTATGTAAGAATTTCTTCCAAAGTGCATATGATCTGTCCTCACTTTAGACCCAATGAATCAAAGCAGGTGGATGGGTGTGGCCAGTTGCAGCATAAGCATGTGACATTCTGTCAGTATTTGAATATTATGCAAATGAGTTCTGTGATTTGTAGCTACAAGAACATAGGACCAGGTTTACAGCCAATAGAATTGCATGTGGTGGTTTCCCCAGACCCAGTCATTCTACATAACAATAATTCCACAGATACATAGGGACATTCCTCTCTTCTATCTATTCTTATAACGGTGAAAAATTGAGGTTACTTAAATGAACAAAAGTAGGTATAGTTAAATAAAATTTAGATTTGTATAATAGATGCTACAAAAACAACAGAATTATTTCTCAAAAATATCTGATAATATAGAGAGATGTCATGATGCAATTTGAGTTTAATTTTAAAACAGGTATAAAACGTTATGTATTGTATTAACCCAAATTCATAAGGCATGCATTTACCAGACACTGGAATCAACTAAAACATTCATATCATGCCAGTAATCCCTCCCCCAAACTTTTTTTCTATTTTTTTCTTCAAAAGCATGGTTTTCAATATAGTAATGTAAATTAGCATTTTCACAACAACCAGTACTTAAGAAAGATTAGAGCCGTGTTTATAGGAGAAATTGATATCTAATCTAAGGGACCCTGCAGTACATGGAGGTCGAGCCACCATCTTCCTGGACCATAAGCAAGTCTTTTATTATCACAAGTTCTGGACTCACCAACACTCTGCTACCTTTTAAGTGGAACTCTTTCTTTCATCCACCTTGCTGACCATGGTGTTGTAGTGATAGTGTTTACGCATTTACAAATGTGTGTGCTCAGCTCTCTGATGATCCCATTTTGGTCTGTATGGAACCACCTCATTTTTCAAGTTCATTTTATAGGACTACACATCCTATAAATAATATACAGGGTGTTCCAAAAATGTATATGCACTTTGAACGATTAAAGTTAGTGTTTATTACTATACAGTTCATTTTCAAAATTTAAAAGAATCTACAGAAATGAATACCAGGCACTGATGATAACGCCAAACAATGGGATCGCAAACATCAGTAATTATTTCATTTGGTATTTGTGTGCCCTCAGTTTGTCAACTGTTGCTGGTTTTGTATCATAAACTTTGTTATTTATGTATCCCCATAAAAAATAGTCTAGTGACACTTTATGATACATTTTCTTTGTTCAAAGCTTAGTATAGCTTTACCCATTATTTCAAATAAGTTAAACCTGAAAGGAGTGAAAATTAAGTGAGTTACAAGTTGTTAAGTATGTATTGTATAAATTTTAAGAGACAACCTATGTATACCCTATGTTTGCTGACTAATCATTCAATAATTCAGCCCAATGACATCTGTGATAGAAAATATAACTATTCAGTTTTTTCTTGGCTTTGACTTTATAGATGGTTGGATCTCAATCCTGGTTTCCTAACAGACAAACAGCAAATATCTGGATATGGCCCTAGACCAAGTGGGTCAGAATCTTTGGGGAGAAAGCCCTGGATTGTTGTTTGTTTTGAATACTTTTCTCCAAGTGATGGTAGCCAAGGTTGAGGTCCTCTCACAACAAGCATTACTTAAGAAAGATTAGAGCCATTTTCTAGGAGAAATGGATGTCTATTTACATAAATATGTTTATGGTCTAGGATGTGAGGCTGGTTAAATGAAAATGGCTAAGTGTTCTTTGCCAAATGCAATGGAAAGTTAAATATTGGATTACTTGTAAAAAGCCTAAAGTTATATTTCTTTACTAGAGGCCTAGTGCACAGATTCGTGCACTGGTGGGGTCCTTTGGCCTGGCCTGCACCCTCTCGTGATCCAGAACCTCTCAGGGGATGTCTGACTGCCAGTTTTGGCCTGATCCCTGCAGGGGTCTATTATATAAATCTAAATTTTATTTTATTATACCCACCTTTGCACCAGGCTTCTAGTATGCATATAATATCTTTGATTAATCTCTTCCCACCTTCCTTCCTCCCTCATTCCCTCTGAAATTCATTAGTCTGTTCCATGTTTCCATGCCTATGCATTGAGTGTTTGCACCCTTGTGGTCAGTGCACATCATAGCTACCAGTCTAACAAACCAATGTTGAATGGTTGAATGACCGCTTAGGTTTTTATATATATAGATTGGGATTTATTTTTAAGCCCTGTGTATGAGAATCAAAGCCTTGAAAAATGGTTAGCAGTTAGTAAAAGTGGTAATGATGGTGAGGGCATCTCTGCCTGAGAAAAATGCCTATGGGAAGATTTGGAAGAAAGGGTCCTGAGGCCACTGAGGTGGGAGGAGATGAGGTCAAAGGAAGTAGGCAGAAACACATGAGTTATGTTATTGCATCTGGCTCTTTTTCAAATGGCAATAGAAAGCTACTGGTGATTCCAAATGAGGGAGTCTAATAATTATATTTTTAAAAGATTCCCCTGATGACAGTTAATTGAAAAGGTAAGATTTGCTAGGAATAAGAATGGGATCCCCAAGACCAGTTGAGAGACAAAGAAAGTGAGAGATGATGATAGGTTTGGCTAGGAAAGTGGTGTAAGAGAGGAGACAGATCTGAGAAATGTTTTTTTCAGATGAAGATTTTCATTTTGAGCTATTCTCTGCCCATATAGGACACACAGGGACTTAGAGTAATAGTTTCATTTGACAGATGCACAAGCAAAAATATCCAGGCAGGAGGTTACTTGGCAGATAAAAGCCATGGAGAGAAAATGACCAAGGAAAATGCAAGCAGAATATATCAAGTAGTCGCCTTTCACTTGCCACTGGCCAGCACTGTAAACACTTCATTGTCATGTTATTTAATTCTTTTTTCTTCATAACCTTAAATGTATTTGATTTAAAGTCTCATGTTAAGCAAAATACTTGTCTTTTTCCTTTCCCCAAAGCTCATAGTGTCCTTAAGCTATTTGCTTTTGCAAGGTAGGACTATATGGTTATTCATCAATAGGGGACATTGATGTCATTGCTTTACCATTTTTGGTGAATAATTTAAAATATTCTATTTCATTTCCTTATTTTCTCATTTTCTTCTCTACCCAGTACAAACATTTTAAAATGAGAATACTGAGGCAGTTGATTGAAGTGTTATAAATTGGTGGCAAAGAAGATCTGACTTGCCCAAGTCAAGCCTCTTAATAACTGTGGGAGTTTAGGCAAGTTGATGATGAACTGTCTTGGGGCCTGAATTTCATCTGTAAAATGGGAACCTCCTGTGGTGAAGAGTAGATGGGATGATAGCTGTAAAGTTGTACAGTAGTTTGAATAGCACTCAAGCCATCAGGGATGTCTAGTAAAGGATTAATTGTGTTATCATTAGTAGGGGTGGAAGAGAAAAAAGAGAGGAGGTATCAGGATATGGTTTTCATGCATCTTCTATTGTTAGGAAATGACTTGGTCTAGAAATTTGTTCTTAGAGTGGAAGAATTCTTCAGTTTGAAGGAGACATTTTGCTGGAATACGTTTTAGGGGAGAATTGGTTTGTAAAATTGAAGGAGCCAAACTCTGGCACCAGAGAAGACCTGTGCTCCAACCCCCTTACTGCTTTCCCTATTTCTCAAAAGTATACTATTAGTGGGAGTCCCCAGGATTTTAGAGACAAACTAGTCCTTAATTTACATAGCAGATGCTTGACATTTACTTGTTTGGGAAATGGAACAAGTCATCAGGTCATTTTGTGCTGTAACAAACACACACAGAAACTTAGCAGGGATCAGAGGAACCTGTAATTCACCATGTCCCACAGACACCACGAATCTCCAGCAGGTGATCATATAAGTGGTAATGTTTTTACTCTTTGGTTGAGTTAGACAAACATTGATAATGTTTTTTTGTGTGTACTTCCTTCTTTACCCTTGACTTTATGTCATAATCTCACCTCTTTATAATTCTGCTTTCTTTCCCCCCTATCATTTTTCTGCTTCTGTGTGTCTTTTTCTCTCATATTTATGCCTTCACCCTCTTTCTTTCATTTTTCGGAGCCATCCTTACATTTAATAACCCTGTTTTTACTTCACCCAAGAAACTTAAGCCCTTGTTCTGAACTACAGAACAATAAGTAAAGCTTTCCTTTCTTGGCGAATGGTAGAAATTTTATTGCAGATTTATTGAAGAAAATTTCCACTTTATTAAGCTGACAGGTTTTGCTTGAAGACACGCTTTGCTATGAAATTCTAAATTTGATTTAAAGGTCAGAGGGAAACCTGGCACCTACAATCTGCCTTCACACTGCTTTCCTAACACTAGAGTTTCCAAGGAGAGAAAACTGCAATTGGTCAGCAAAAGGGACACCAATTATGACTTCTGTTAATAAACTCTGCCTTTAACCAAGCAAGGAGATGGAGAAAACTACTACATTGTCATGACCTGCAGAATGTACAATAGGATGCTTCAGGTTTAATTAGGTGTGAGGGATCAGATGAACCTCTTTGTGGGAAGACAGGAAAAAGCACTATTATTCTGAAAGCTGTGGGAGAAAACCCTAATGACAGTTATTAATAACAAGGGCATTTTTATTTACATAAATAAAATAGTGGCTTTCTAAAAAGATACACATATTTAAAATAGGCTCCATTTTTGTTTGTTCTTGATGACATAACTCAACTTGGTGCGGGTGCTGGGCTCAGGGAAACTCTCTTTCCATATGATCTTATTATCACAGCAAAAATACATTACTTTCTTAATTAAAATCATTTTGTACATATTAAAGCTGCACATTTTAGCAGTAAGGAAGTTTAATGAAAAATTCTAATTTGCAGTATTAATCCCTTAAAATATGAAAACTTTAGTTATCTGATAATGGATTCTTGGTAATGGTGTGTGTGAGAGAGGAAAAAAAAAGTACACAAATGGCTAAAAATTGTCAGCATTGAACTTGTCAGAAACTAGGAATAGGACTGAAATATGGATGCAAATTGGAACAGCACTTTGATGGCTGCTGAATATCTGCTTCCCACCTGCACATCTTCCTGGTGTGACTCAGAGAAGGATGCTTGAAGCTTAAAAATGGTTGGGTCACAGTGGGAGCAATGTCCTGACTGTCCAAACCAAAGAATAATGTGACAAAGTCCATTTTTACCTAAGTCCAGTCTTTTGCCTGAAACCAGTTCCCAACAAACAGTCAAAAAGTGGACCCTCAGTGATGAGAGGGCTCATGGAGGTGGCAATCTGGATTTCACTGTAATGATACCAAAAGCATGATGACAATAATGATGTGACCACTCTCTCCTTGCCCTCCTTGGCTGCTGCCTCAACTATCAAAAGCAACTTCTTTCATGTTCAAGTATGATGGCTGATACCATCTTTAGCTTACTGTTTTTATTACATTTGTTTTTCTGTCTATAACAGTAGCTCAATTTTGAAAATTTGAGAAATTTGTCATCATTGAAGGAAAAATGGAAACATCACCCATAATCTTATCACTAAGACACAAGCACCATGAATACTTGGACCATGCCCTCCAACTTGTCATTCTTTGTGCTTATTTATGTACATAGGGGTGTGCATACACTCATGGTGTGTGCCCATGTGAGTTACAAAATCTGTAGCATAGTACATATGTAATTTTATATTTTGTCCTCTTAAGCTTGACATTATATTGTAAACATTTTTTTGTATTATTGCAAGTTCTTGAAAAAAAATGGTTTTGAATAGCTGGGTAATATTCTGTTATAAGGGAGACGCATAATTGGTTCATTTTCATTGGGTACCAAAGTTGTCTTTAGTTTTTCTTTTAGAAGTTGCCTTATGGAGAATATCCTTGTGCCTAAGTCTGTGTATCTGACTATTTCTCCAGGGCCTTTTCCTGAAAGTGTAATGCCAGCTTCAAGGACAGGATCAATGCTGAGGTTCTGGACACATATTGCCAATGCCCACACCTTGGGGTAAATTTTAGGACCTTCTTTTTTCCTATTCTCTTCTTTTCCCTTTTCCTTTGCAATGTGGATATTCTGCACAATCAGAAAATATTCCTCCAAGGGACTGAGTGTCATTGAGCACATATCCTAGATAATTTAGAGGTAATATGCAAATTGACTATCACATTTTCACACAAGATGGCCATCCCATGTGGTCACAAGATGGCCACCACAAGATGGCTGGCAGGGGAGGGCAATTGGGGGTGACCAGGTAGCCATCTAACCACTCCCCTGATAGCCTGCTTGACACCTAACCACTCCCCTGCTGGCCCAATCACCCCCAATTGCCCTCCCCTGCAGGCCTGGTTGCCCCCAACTGCCTTCCCCTGCAGCCCTGGCCCCTCCCAACTGCCCTCACTTTCAGGCCTGGTTCACTCCAACTGTCCTCCCCTGAAGGCCTGATTGCCCCAAACTGCCCTCCCCTGCAGGCCTAGTCTCTCCAAACTGTCCTCCTCTGCAGGCCTGGTCGCCCCCAACTACCTTCCCCTACAGTGCATCTTGTGATGCCTTAGGGGCAGCCATATTGTGATGACATGGGTGTGGCCATCTTGTGACGACATGGGGGCAACCATCTTGTGACAACCATCTTGTAGCCATCTTGCATGTTACCTCTTTATTATATAGGATATATGTGTGTGTGTGTGTAATGGCTAACACATTTATGTCTTCATGACAACACATTCATAAGACAAAATCACTCCTGTAGATTTCTTTAGTATTAATCATTATCCTATTTTTAAGAGATGAATGCCCCAAGTTAGAAGCTTAGGAGTGGGAGTCCAAGAGATCCAATTGGAATTTTCAAGCAGTTAACTAGCTTAATGAGATTATATCTAATCAATACACCACTATATATGAAAGCCTACACAGGAATAATTAATATTACAAACACAATTAATAATACTGATATTCAAAAGATGTAGTAATTTGTATTATTTCCAAACAAACAAAACCCATAAAGTAGGTATTATTGTTTACTTTTTACATATGTGGTAGTGAAACTAGGAGTATTTAAATGATATACCCAACAATTTACCCAAGTGGCAGAGAAAAAAATTTAAAATCATAAATCATGGGACTACCAAATCAATATTTTGCTTTACTTCATGGTACTACTTCCAGGTACTACTTCAGAGTAGTGTTCTGAGGTACTATGCCATGGTACTTCTTTATGGTACTATATCTCAGTCATAGGTCATCAGACTGCTTCCTGGTATTATTTTGTAGTATTACTTCAGAGTATTACTTCAGAGTATTACTTCATGGTGTCATTTCACATAGTACATCATGGAACCACATTACAGTAGTACAAAATAGTATTTCACAATATTATTTTTCAGAAGTATTTCAGGGAAGTACTTTATTCTTTCAGTTTATTGCACCATAATTTGTAGTACAATAATTTGTACCAACATTAGTGATTCGATGTTGCTAAAAGACAATTTAAAAAATTAAATCATGACTCTCAGATGTAAAATAAACACGTTAGAGACTTTATTTAGCTCAACCACGAGGAAACCAGGTGGATCTTATAATTGGTGGAACTGAGAAGTCTAAAAAACACACATGCAAACAAATGGGATAAAAGAATGTTGACATGAATGTGAGAATGGAGGAATGCCAAGTGGATTTCCACTGTACAGGGCAGAATTTATAGGTCTCGAAATAAGAATTTATAGGTCTTGCTTTACAATTGATTGTCTATAATTTCCAGAGATGTAAAATAGCTCCTGTAGAGTAGGTAACCCTCGAGTCTAGACAGTGCATAGTTTCCCAGTGAAGCACAACATTTCCTATGCTACGTGCACTTTTAGAACACAATCGTTCAATTCTTGTCATAGAAGACAATAGCTCCTTTGAATCCCTGTAACCTGGATTATCCAGATAATTAAAACAAAACGGATTCATATGCATTATCTACACATTTTACTTTGTTGGTGAAGATTTGACTCAAATCCATACTGTGAAAGGACTTTTCAGGAGGAGATAAGGGGAGGGATTTTATATTAATTCTCTGACTTTCAACCACAAATTTTCTTGGTTTATAAAGTCAGGAGATAATTTTTCTAAATGCCGGCCTTGCAAATTCAAGCTGGGAATGAAATTCAAGCTGTTTCTACCCTCCCCTCCCACCTGCTTCTTATAGTCCATCATTGTGAGTAATAAAGAGCCTGCAAATTTCTCAGCCAAGTTCTGACAGTAAAATCTTTATTACTGGTGATGATGTAAGAGGCAAAGGAGCACAGCTTGAGTTTTAGATACCAGGTTGAATATAGAAAGCTGATGTCTAGAAAAAAAAAATAACTTCTTACACTGAACAAATTTGATCATTAAGGCAAGATAAATGTGGAACCCAACAAGGGCAATTATAGTCATAGAACCAACCATAACCACTATTAATTGTTAATCCAAAGGTGAAGAAGTTATGTAGGGATTAACTAATCCAAAAGAAGTAATTGGGAAAAGACCCAGAAAATTAATTTAAATCAACTAATAGTGATACAAGCCAGCTTCAGTGTATGGTTGCAGGGGGAAAATTGATAAAGCAATTTCTCAGGAAAAATCCATAAAGTTCTACAAAGTTGCCTTGTGATAAGAATCACAGGAGAAACAAACATTAGTCTGTTGAGTGCTGGAGAATTGTTTAATTAAAATTAAGCCAGATCCAAAAGGTAGGTTAATTACCATAAGTCCTGATCAAATTGCATGAATAAAAAAGCAAGAACTAATTGGGAAACAGAAGAAAAATACGATATAAAACAAGCAACAAACAAATACATTTTACCTGTAACCTTTTCTGCAAAGGGAAGTGTAGATTTGCTGTAACTATGCTGTGGATTCAAAGTGTTGAACAGTAGCCTGAGATTGGTCTGAGATTACCCTACACCTTTACCCCGGACAAGGGAAGCTATCCAAACCCTTTCATTGCTGCCTTGTTCAGAGCTGCCTCTTTCTCCCCTTTCATTCTCTATTTGTTCATTTCTATTGCTTGCTACCTAAAGCTATGATACACACACACACACACACACACACACACACACACACACACACACATATTCAGAGAGGAGAGAGGAAGGACAAAGCCCTATTGTGGAGGTGGAGGCCATGGGCTTCAAGGAGTTTTGGAGTTCCCTGGAGGTTGCTCATATGTATTTGAGAGTTGGATCTGGGCAGCAAAATCCCACAGACATGAGCAGTCATATGGGAAGAGTAGGGTTCCCCCTGGCTATGAATTGGGATTGGGGACAATCCTGCCTAGATCTTGAGGGACAGATTGCATTGCAGTTACCATTATGATTAGCCTTTGGCATGATTCCAGGTGAGGACAGGTACTAGCTAGAAGCCCTTCTTGCTCCAGTCCAGACACTTTCCACCGTTTCCCAATTGAAAGCAGGAATGTTGCAGTTTCATTTACAAGTGAGGGCACGAGCATCTTGGGCCTCCTGGTAATTAGTTTACACCAGAGCATCACAGGCCAAAAATAATAAAAAGAGAATCTCCTATATCTTTATTATACTCGACCATAGTGATTGGACAGAGTTTAAACCAGCCGAAAGGGGTGGAATTTTTCTTGCAGAAAGAGAGCAGAGAGAGCAGAAAAAGGCCTCTAACGAGTCATCAAACACTTCAATAAGTGTCTCTCCATTCATTTCCTTTTCTTTCTCTTTTTTCTTTTCCTTTCCCCCACCTTTGGCCTCCTTTCCATCCCTTCCCCCTTTATCTGCACAATATAAGTTTCTGAAAATAAGGTCCCATATGCACACAAGTCCACTAAATTGATAGCTAAAGTGATCGGTGATTTCAATAGATCAGTTTCAAGGCTGTGGTTATAGCAGTGCCTCTGGGACAGGAAATGGGAACAGCCAACAGCTGCCACAGTGCCCTCCTGGGGACATGCTTCTACATCCTGCATTTGTACTAGCTCATTTAACTACACAGCAGCTCCATCGTGGAGGAGCTGGTTTAATAAAAGAGAAACATGCAAATTAACCATCACTCTGCTATGCCCACAGCCAATCAGAATGAGTATGCAAATTAGCCCAACAAAGATGGAGGTTAATTTGCAGACATGGAGCAGAGTGAAGCCTGCTATGAGGAAAAGTAGAAGGAGCTACTTGAGTGGTGCTTCAGACAGAAGAGAGGATTTGTCCACTCCAGGTGGCCAGGGAGCAGGAACTTGTCAGCTTCTGAGGCTGGGAGTGAAGTCAGGGGAAGGAAGGCCTATTCTTGCACGAATATTGTACAATGAGCCTCTAGTTTTAGATACAATAAGACTTTTAAACACCTATGTAATGGTGAGCTCTGGTCTAAGGACTCTCTACTTTTTAATTCACTTAATTTAGTCATCATGTAACAACCCTCTGAAGTTATTATCATCCCATTTTTAAGTGGAGGAAATGGAGGCACAGAGAGGTAAAGTGTTTGCCACAATTTCCCAGGCAGTCAGGCCCCTGCATATCTTCTAGCTGCTGCATTACCTCTCCCAGCTGGTGGATTGCTCCCTGCAAACCTGGGCCGTTTCAGATAACTCTAGAGCTAACTCAGCACAAAGCAAAGATCTGAAGCGGGGTTGTGTGTGTGTTCCCAAGGAATGAAGGATGAAAGTCCTCGTGGGATGAATTTCCATTTATTTTGGGGTACCTCTCCATTCCAAGTGGAATTGCTTAGTGCATTTTTGCATACAGCCAGGGTAGATGTGGAAGTTTGTTTCTAGTAATAAAATGCTGCAATTGTACATACTGCCAGACAAGTTACAAAGCAGGAGATAAACATTCCTGTCTAGGTGCTGACAAAAGGGTGTGACTGCCGCGAGCAAGCTTCTATTTCAGCCCCGTCTCATTAAGCTGAATGTGTGCACAATCATTAGCATAGAGTTTTGCCTGCGATGTGATCATGCTCCGGTTTGGGCTCCACGTTGGCAGCTTGTGACACCCAAAGACAGTTCTGTGATATTTGTATTGTTCGGCGTGGTCTCCAAGCAGCATATGTAAGATGAAGCCATAAATAGCTCACGTCCTTTGCTGGAGGCGCCAAGCACCACTTTGCCTGGGTAGTAAAATCACAAGAGTTGCAGGTACATCAGCAAGCAGCCAGGTGTCAGATGGAGGGGACTCACACCTGAATGAGCAATTAGCATCAGACTTTTCTGAGGGGAGATGACAGATGCCTGCCCACTTTTTTTCTGAAGAAGCAGGGCTTATTTTTTTGTCTCTGAAGTTCTCTTTCAATCAGGCATGCTTAACCTTTCACAGGACACCCAGTGGCTAAGATTTTCATGAAAACAGCAATCCCATACCCAGGAGAATCTTCATAGGCACACATGACAAATGACATTTTTTATTCCCCTCCCTTTTTTTGGCCTTTTTAAAGCAATCATTCAAGCAGGAAGCCATGTTCTGGGCAGCTCCACCCCCATGGAAGGCTTCATTTACTAAAGACTGGGTGTGCAGGAAGGGGCAGAGTTCGTGGAGAAGGGTCTCAGAGTTTGCCTACCTCTTTACTTTAGACTCATTTTTGGATAGAGTTGCAGGGAGAGAGTGTGGACACAGACACATTTTTTCATGTGCAAGCTACATACAGACATCACGGTGCTCGGCTCGGGGTGGTGGGTCAGGTCCTGCCCTCAGGGGACAGGTGGCTTCCCTGTTCATGGGAACAGACCTCAGGTGCACATCCAAGACCCTGGAGATGGGTCAGGGCTGTTGGAGCCAGAGGATGGGGGCAGGCAGAGTATTGGTTTGAGCATCTATCCTCAAGTCATTCCTCTCACTGGGGATACGAGAAGCCCATTTCTCTCTGTCCTTTGGTAGAAATTTAAAATGAAAGAAGCAAAGAGAATTTCTGAACAGAGAGATATTTTGAATGGGGATGTGAGAGGCGTCTGTTCTAGTGCTGCCAATGTGCTGTCCTGGGAGGGACCCAGGTCCAAGCAGACTTTATTTTGGTGTTAGCCTGGGTCTGTTCGTCCACCTGCTTCTCTGTGGAAGGGAGGCTGGGACACAGTGATGGCAGAGCTGGGGAGAAGGTCATGACTGAGAGGTGATTTTCAAGCCTTCCTCCATAGGAGAGGCTGGCATGAGGCTTATGGAATGGGGCAGAACCCTATGCAAGAAATGAGGGCAGGAGAGACTCATAACACATGCACACAAACATACCACACACGTATACATCACATACATACCACGCACACATGCATACGGGAGAACTCAGCACAAACTTCTGAGCAGCCCCCTGGGTTGTGGCGATGCTTGTTCACTCATATAAGCAGGTGCGTCCTGGGTCCTCAGTCTTCACAGCCACAGTTTGCGCTGGATCCTGAACTATTTATCATTCTGCTCATTGAAGCTCCATATATATTGTTCCCTCTGCCTACAGTGCTTGGTTACAACCCCCTGGTTCTTTATCCTGCTGATTCCCACCCTCCTTCAAGCCTCAGCTCAGGAAGCAGCACCTCCTCCTCCGGAGCCTGGGCCTTGCAGTGTGATACCGCAGCCCACGTGCTGACATCACCTGGGCTGTGCTAAGTAGGTAATTGCTTCTTCTTCCTCTAGGAGTAGGGATCATATTTTACTCAGTGATGCTTTGCATGGTATCCTTCATAGCATATACATATGTATGGGGAAGGAATGGATGCTTGAAGAAAACCTGGAAGATGATGAATAGTGGACGAAGAGTTTGAATAAAGTGGAGATTCAGTAATAGCTTGCTTTTGATAAAGGCATTTTCCAGCAAAGATGCCTGATCATGCTTACAAAGATAGTGGGGATAAAAATGTGAACCGGGAGTTTGCACAGGGCCACGGCAGCACAGCTTATAGAGTTGCCAAGAGTTACCCCCAGGGCAGGGTATGTAATGGTCAGGAGCTTAGGATTGAGAACCAAAGAGTTAAGTGTTCCAACCCAAACTCCAACATTTAGGAGCTGTGTGACTGAGAAAGTTATTAAATCCTTTTGACTCTCCATTGTCTTACCTGTAAATTCAAACAGAGTGACAAGTACCTGTCCCCTCGGATGTTGTGCAGACTGAGTGGAAAGGTGGCATGTAGAGTGGTTAGCTGTGTGACTGACTCATGGTTAGGAATCAATAGGTGTTACATTGGTTAGGTTGAATGTAGGCTGCCATGGTCAAGGTGAGTCCAGGACTGAATTCCATTCAAAGGGTGTTGCATGTGCACGAGGAACCACCCAACCTCAGCTGGGGTTTCAGGACAATATCAGAATATCAGTCCATGATGGGAAAGTGCCATGCTCTGTTCTGCTTAATGAATTAATTCTATGGTCTAAATTTTGAGTTAATGCATGCAATTTTCATTCGTTAGCATTCATAACATTGTCCATAGCTCTAACATTGCATAAACATCAAAGCATTTAGTGTCTACGAGTGATGATTTTCACTATATATGTACCTACTTAAATCAAACTTTGGTGGCAACTATCACCATGTAGATTCATATGAATTTCTTTTCAGCAAGAGTCATCAAACTTGTTTAAAAAGAGGCATGTGAAGAACATCTATTGTCTTTTTTCTCCTGGAATTTATGACCAAAGTCAGGCTTCTGAATTCTTACTTATTTGTACTTTGCATTCCATAGGAGACCCAGGCCATGCTTGAATCAAGTATAAAACATATGAAACAACTGAATTACAGCAATGGTGCATAATCGATAGTCTGACACAAGTAGTGAATTAATCTGGGCACTTGGAAAACACTAGCAACCCCATTGTCCTTAGTGTTTCTTGAGATGGGCTCAGTCGACTCCATTAGTAGGTTTGGAAGGTCAGACAGCTCTGAAATAAATTGGGGCTGGACAGAATTCAAAAGTGGGCAGAGAATTTGTCAGAATCTTTAAATTCTTACATGGGCTTTGACCTCAAAAGTTGTGTGGCTTTTGGGCCTCAGTTTCTTCTACATGTACAATGGCCATGACAGATTAGGAGGCAGAACATTTGAAACTTGGGTCCTTGGATGTTCATCAAGCAGTTTGTAAACTCCTTGTTATTCTTTCTGTGTAGGTACATCTTTCTGGGATGTCTGTGAATTATTTTGATCATATCCTCAAGTAGTTCCATGAATACAACATAGGCAATAACCAGTCCTCTGCCCAATTCTTAAGAGTCTCTCTCAGATCCAAGACTTTATGACTCTCTAAAAATTGCAATCAAAGTCTGATAGTATAATAATATATAAATGTATTAACATTTTTTTGTAAAGATAGTACCTTACTTTCAATTTTCTTTGATTCTCCCCCCCCCCCCCCAACTTTCCTTCAAAGCGGGAAATAGCTGGATGGCATATTCAAGGCTCACTTGATCTAGAACAGTGGATCTCAAATTGTGTTTCCAATAGTTGTGATGAAATATTAATAGTTGCACCTTGGAAAATGGATTCAATATTTAAATACATACTCCAGCTCTCTCCTGGAAAGTCAGAGCACATGGGTGTATAGCAGTGATGTTCAACCCTTTTCCACCTCATGGCACACATAAGCTAATTTCTAAAATTCTGCAACACACCAAAAAATTATTTTTTTGCTAACCTAACAAAAAATAGGTATATAATTTTGATTCATTTACACTGGACAACTATTGTTTTGTTGGCTGTTGTCATTTTTTATTTTGTAATCTAAGGGAAAGGAGGTCAGTGTCCCTGACTCAATAGTCTGGTAATGCATGTTTTAAAAATTCTTTGCACACAGGTTGGAAATGGCTGGAAGCTCTAAGCAATTCTGTATTGAGAACCTGCTTACATTTTTTTTTTCAACAGTGTTGTCTGAATTACCTGACCACAGAGCTCCTTAAACACCTGTTCTCATCATAAAACATAATTCTTTGAAGGAATGTGTTATTAGAAATACACCTAGTCATTTTGGCTTTAATTCTTTGGAGCACATCAGTGGCCTTTGCTGGATTCTTGGAGGCCTAATAATGCTTACTTAATGAATCACATACATTTCAGGAATCATTTTATGGTGTTTTAGGAATATTTAAATAAATGTAAGTAAAATGACTAATTTTTATATAGAGCAGGCAAGTATAATTAGAAAGAGTTGACATTATGCTAGACAAAGATTTCAAAAAACAAAGGTGGGGATAAGTACATGGAGAGTTGTGAATATCTGTGAGCAGGAGTTTATTCATTGATTTATTTATTCATGAATAGTTATTGGGAGACTCCTAAGTAAAGGGGACCATAAGAATACTTGATAATGGAGAGGAAAGTGGGAGACAATGTATGACCTTAATATAGTCACCATCAGATGATGTTGGGGGTAGGTAATGGATAATTTCAGTACAATGATGCATCTATGGCAGCTGTATGTACCATTGCACTGAAAAAGAGCCAGTCATTTTGCAGATTCAAGGAGGGCTTCAAGAAGGAGGTGATGTTTGAATTAATTAGTTTTAATATTCACAATTGGATAAATTAAATCCATATTCTCACCAGAAGCCTAATGGGTATGGGAAAAACAAACTAAGAAGGCTTGCTGCTTTATCAAGTGAGAATTGTACCTACAGTTTAGATTTAGGTTGATGGCACTTTGGCTGCAAATATCAGGACAATAAAGAAATGTATGATCTCCCTTCATTGTGACTTCAGAGGTTTTCAGGGTCATTAACTCACTTCTTGCCATTGCTCCATTTTGCCATCTTCCATTCTGAATTTATTCTCAAGCTGTCAGTGAAATGGCTGCAGAAGTCTCAGGCATTATGTCTGGAAAAACAATGTTTAGGAGAAAGAGATGGCTTTGCTCCTCTTATTCCCTCTTAGGAGTAAGGAAACCCTTCTCAGAAGCCTCTCAAGAGATGCTATTTCCTGTCCAATTGGCCAGCTCTAAGTCACATGCCGATTCCTAAGCCAAGTACCCTAGGAAGTGATGTCAACTTTCCCCAAAGCATAGGGGCTGCATGGAGGAGAGGTGGACACTTGGACAACATCAAGTCCTATCAGGAAGGGGAAGAGGTTGGAGATGCTCAGGAGACAATCCTCAATGCCTGGCCCAGAAGGTCTGCATATGAGGACATTGCTATCTGCAAGATACTTTATCTGACAGATAATGATATCCTTTTTCCATCTCCATGACCGAGATTAACAACCTGGCCCAGATAGTTGCCTGGGTGTCTCTCCACATTCTTGTCTATATTTTAATTCAAAGAATTGTGCAGCATGGTGATGTTAATCACTGTGCTTTAAAATACCCTCCACTGACATACCAGAGCTGTTTGGGAGTCACTTAAATCATCCCACTCTGATACTTGGTTCTAGACTAGCATTTAATACTAATATGAGCTCTAATATCACACATGCTCAGAGTCTCACATGATGCTATGCAAAATTAGGTTATAGAAAAGTGATCAGAAAATTATGATGATGATTTGACAGTAATTGTCATTTCAGCTAAATGACAAATCTCAAAGGCTGATAAACTAATTCAAATAAACAGAGTTTCAGTGTTTTCATTGTGTGGACAGAAAAAAAAAGCCCACCACATCCA